>NW_025533616.1:207500-582500 GCF_020615455.1 Coregonus clupeaformis
ATTGGAATGTCTCTTTATGGCGATTGGAATGTCTCTTTATGGTGATTGGAATGTCTCTTTATGGTGATTGGAATGTCTCTTTATGGCGATTGGAATGTCTCTTTATGGTGATTGGAATGTCTCTTTATGGTGATTGGAATGTCTCTTTATGGTGACTGTAATGTATCTTTATGGTGACTGGAATGTATCTCTTTACGGTGATTGGAATGTATCTTTATGGTGATTGGAATGTCTCTTTTTAATGATTAGAATGTATCTTTATGGTGATTAGAATGCATATTTATGGTAATTGGAATGTATCTTTATGGTTATTGGAATGTATCTTTATGGTGATTGGAATGTATCTCTTTATGGTAATTGGAATGTCTCTTTATGGTGATTGGAATGTATCTTTTTTTGGTGATTAGAATGTCTCTTTATGGGGATTAGATTGCCTCTTTATGGCGATTGGAATGTCTCTTTATGGCGATTGGAATGTCTCTTCATAGTGAATAGAATATATCTTTATGATGATTGGAATGTATCTCTTTATGGTGATTGGAATGTATCTTTATGGTAATTGGAATGTATCTTTATGGTGATTGGAATGTATCTTCATGGTGATTGGAATGTCTCTTTATAATGAATAGAATGTATCTTTATGGTGATTAGAATGTATCTTTATGGTAATTGGAATGTATCTTTATGGTAATTGGAATGTATCTTTATGGTGATTGGAATGTATCTTTATGGTGATTGGAATGTATATCTTTATGGTGATTGGAATGTATCTTTATGTTGATTGGAATGTATCTCTTTATGGTGATTGGAATGTCTCTTCATGGTGATTAGAATGTATCTTTATGGTAATTGGAATGTATCTTTAAGGTGATTGGAATGTATCTTTATGGTGATTGGAATGTATCTCTTTATGGTGATTGGAATGTCTCTTTATGGTGATTGGAATGTATCTTTTTTGTTGAGTAGAATGTCTCTTTATGGTAATTGGAATGTATCTTTATGGGGATTAGAATGTATCTTTATGGGGATTAGAATGCGTTTTTATGGTGATTAGAATATATCTTCATGGTGATTGGAATGTATCTTTATGGTGATTGTAATGCATCTTTATGGCGATTGGAATGTCTCTTTATGGTGATTGGAATGTCTCCTTATGGTGATTGGAATGTCTCTTAATGGTGATTGGAATGTCTCTTCATGGTCATTGGAATGTCTCTTTATGGTGATTAGAATGTATCTTTATGGTGATTAGAATTCTACTCATGCTCTCTCTCTGTTACTGCTTATATTGTTGTATTTTATCGTGAGGAGTTAATACATTAACTACCTGACCAAAAATATGTGGACACATTCCAAAATCATGGGCATTAATATGGAGCCAGCCCCCTGCTTGCTGCTATAACAGCCTCCACTCTTCTGGGAAAGCTTTCCATTAGATGTTGGAACATTGCTGTGGGGACTTGCTTCCATTCAAACACAAGAGCATTAGTGAGTTCGGGCACTGATGTTGGACATTTAGGCCTGGCTAGCAGTCAGGGTTCCAATTCATCCCAAAGGTGTTCGATGGGGTTGAGGTCAGGGCTCTGTGCAGGCCAGTCATGTTCTTCCACACTGATCTCGACAAACCATTTCTGTATGGACCTTGTTTGTGCACGGGGGCATTGTCATGCTGAAACAGGAAAGGGCCTTCCCCAAACTGTTGCCACAAAGTTGGAAGCACAGAATGTTCTAGAATGTCAAATGTATGCTGTAGCATTAACATTTCCCTTCACTGGAACTAAGGGGCCTAGCCCAGACCATTATTCCTCCTCTAACAAACTTTACAGTTGGAACGATGCATTTGGTTAGGTAGCGTTCTTCTGGCATCTGCCAAACCCAGATTGGTCTGTCGGACTGCCAGATGGTGAAGTGTGATTCATCACTCCAGAGAACGCATTACCACTGCTCCAGAGTCCAAAGGCAGCAAGCTTTACACCACTCCAGCCTACGCTTGGCATGCGCATGATGATCTTAGACTTGTGTGCGGCTGCTTGGCCATGGAAACACATTTCATGAAGCTCCCGACAAACAGTTATTGTGCTGACGTTGCTTCCAGAGGTAGTTTGGAATTCCGTAGTGAGTGTTGCAACCAAGGACAGATGATTTTTACGTGCTACGCGCTTCAGCACTCGCCGGTCCCATTCTGTGAGACATTTACACTTCACAATAACAGCACTTACAGTTGACCAGGGTAGCTCTAGCAGGGCAGAAATTTGACAAAAACAATTGTTGGAAAGGTGGCATCCTATGACGGTGTCACGTTGAAAGTCAGCTCTTCAGTAAGGCGATTCTACTCCCAATGTAAATCTATGGAAATTGCACAGCTGTGTGTTCGATTTTATACACCTGTCAGCAACGATTGTGGCTGAAATAGCCGAATCCACTAATTTGAAAAGGTGTCCACATACTTTTGTATATATAGTGTATTTTTTATGTTACTAGTGTCTGTTTCACTGTCTACCATAAGCCTTCATTGACGATATTGATTTCATAAAGAAAAATCATTTAAATCATTTAAATATTTTTTTATGAAATCATTAAAAATTACCAACACACGCTAGTCACTTTGGTTGGGATCCACTATACAGAGAGCTAGTCTAACTCCTCTCCCTCCTCTAGTAGATAGTGAACAGAGCAGCAGCCTAACTCGCTAAGGACCCTGGGACTGGACAACTGGATCCTGGACTTCCTGATGGGCCGCCCTCAGGTGGTGAGGGTAGGCAACATCACCTCCGCCACGCTGATCCTCAACACAGGGGCCCCTCAGGGGTGTATGCTTAGTCCCCTCCTGTACTCCCTGTTCTCCCACGACTGCATGGCCACGCACGACTCCAACACCATCACTAAGTTTGCTGACGACACGACGGTTGTAGGCCTGATCACCGACGACGATGAGAGCCTATAGGGAGGAGGTCAGAGACCTGGCAATGTGGTGCCAGGATAACAACCTATCCCTCAACGTCAGGAAGACAAAGGATCGGGGACTACAGGAAACGGAGGGCCGAGCACGCCCCCATCCACATCGACAGGGCTGTAGTGGAGCGGGTCAAGAAATTCAAGTTCCTCTGGGTACACATCACTAAGGAATTAACATGGTCCACACACACCAACACAGTCATGAAGAAGGCACAACAACGCCTCTTCCCTTTCAGGAGGCTGAAAAGATTTGTCATGGGCCCTCAGATCCTCAAAAAGTTATACAGCTGCACCATTGAGAGCATCTTGACTGGTTGCATCACTGCCTGGTACGGCAACTACTTGGCATCCGACCGCAAGGCGCTACAGAGGGTAGTGCGTACGGCCCAGTACATCACTGGGGCCGAGCTCCCTGCCATCCAGGACCTCTATACAAGGCGGTGTCCGAGGAAGGCCCTAAAAATTGTCAAAGACTCCAGCCACCCTAGTCATAGACTGCTACCGCACGGCAAGCGATACTGATGCACCAAGTCTGGAACCAACAGGACAATGAACAGCTTCTAACCCCAAGCCATAACACTGCTAAATAGTTAACCAAATTGCTACCCGGACTGAATTGACCTTTTTTGCACTAACACTAACTCTAACTTATTTTTCTATTTTTCTCTCTGTGTTGTTGGGAAGGATAAGCAAGCATTTCACTGTTAGTCTACACCTGTTGTTTACCAAGCAGGTATATATAGTATAGTGAGGAGCAGAACAGCCTGTGTGTGTGTGTGTGTGTTGGGGTCATTAGTAGATGCTCCTTAACGACTTGCCTAATTAAACTATTTACTGGCTGTACTAATCTTTTCACGGTGACCTTCGTTCTCTGTGTGTGTGTGTGTGTGTGTGTGTGTGTGTGTGTGTGTGTGCGCGTGTGTGTGTGGGTGTGTGTATGAGTGTGTGTCCGTGTCTGAGTGTGTGCGTGTGTGTGCGTGTGTGTGTGTGTAATGTTTGTGCCAGGGCAGTGGAGTATGTCTGTCTAGCTATTGCAGGAACAGAATGGAGTTTAGCCTCATGTTTGGCCATAAAATATTCTGCAGTTCGTTAGTCTTGATTACCCTCTCTGGCTGTTGCACACTGATTGGATGAGACTGCAATGAGAGTAACACTACATTAGCCAATGGATGTACGGAGAGAGAGAGAGGGAGATATGGAAAGAGAGAGAGAGAGACAGAGAGAGAGAGAGAGATGCTCAACGTGAGCTCCTGATTTATTTCAGTTTTTTTGTTTTTAGAATGAGATAAACACTCAAATCTAAAAATAATTCACGACAAGAAGTGATGAACAACAACTCTATTCAATCAGAATATTTTAAAAAATAACTTTGCTCCTCAAATTAAGAAGTTTTGACTCTCCAAAAAGACAGGCAGAGCAGTAATAACGAGCTGACCCCACTAAGAGAGGAGCTGCAGGAGAGAAAGAGAACAGAGGACAGGCTGCAGGAGCAGCTAGATCACCACTCTATGACCTGCCCTCACACAGCAGAGGAGCCCACCTCAACCAGCCAGGCCTCCCCAGCCCTGCCTGCTGCATGCCTCCCCCCAGCCCACAGAACAGCCTCCAGTCCAGAAGGAACACTGGCTGAGATCGTCCTGTTGATGGACTCAAATGGGAAGTTTGTTCAGGAGAATAAACTTTTCCATAGACACAAAACGAGAAAGGTGTGGTGCCCAACAACGCAGAGTGCCATGGAGCTGCTTGATAAGGCCCAGCTTGGGTCGCCAAACCACATAATCATACACACCGGAAGCAACGACCTGTGTGCTCAGCAGGAGAGGGTGGCGACTTCACTGCGGGGAGTGATTGAGAAGGCCTCCGCAATCTTCCCCAACTCAAGGATTGTGGTGTCAACCCTTCTACAGAGGAAGGACTTCCACCCTGCCACAATCCAAAGAATAAACGGCAGCCTCTCCCGGGACTGTGCCCTGCGACCCAATGTACACCTGGCCCACCATCCCACCCTCGATCTGGACTGTCTCTATGACCATGTTCACCTGTACAGGGAGACAGTCCCCATCCTTGCCAAGACTCAAGGTCGTACCGTTAAACCGCAGCCCGACCTCTCCACCCAGGAACAGCAGAGCAATTTCCACCACCCCGAGATCACCGAGACAACACCCCGGACCAGCACCCTGGACCCCCCAGCCACAGCACCACCAACCTCAATGCCCACCACAGCCAGCACAGCACAGACCACCACAGCCAGCTTCAGACCCACCCAGACGAGGCCTACCACCCCCCTCCCCCCACCGCAGACCCACACCTGGAGGAGCCACAGCCAGGCAGGCAGAGCTACGCACAGGCTGTGAGAGGAGCAACTGGCCCAGCCCCCACCAACGAAATGAGTGACATTAAACAAATGCTTGAGTCTACTATGCTCACATGTGATAGGCCGAGGATCTACTATTCTCACATGTGATAGGCCGAGGGTCATGGTAAGATGAGCAAAACAACTCCACCCCAAGTGGCATGACACAAATGTTATCTTAAACGATAAACAAATCACATTTGCATAATAAGAGTTTACGTTAATTGAAAAATCATATTTTAATAGATCTTGTTGGATTGTGAGTGTTTCTCATTTTGAAGGTAAAGAAAAAACAGTTATGAAATCTTTTTACGTTGCATGTGTGACGAGTACTGATATACGAAGAGGCAGGACGCAGACGCAGGAATTAACAAGGTCAAGTTTTACTTAAATAATGAGAAATAGAATAACAAAGAGAGAGTAAACGACACGACGCTAAACAATCACACACACACAATACAGAACAATCCAGGGCTAAATAGGGGTGGTGATGAGATGAGGTGCAGGTGCGCTGGAGGTGATTAGGGTGCGTTGGCTTTCCATTCCGAGGTGGTGCGCTCAGACCGGTGGCTCAGTAGACCGGCGTGTCAGAGAGCCGGAGGAGAGAACGGGAGGAGACGTGACAGTTCCTCCCCCCCCACGGACGCGGGCCCCAGCCGCAGGACGTCGTCGGCCAGGAGGACGACCCCGAGGACGAGGATCGGGCCAGTCAGGGTTGCGACGGTGGAAGTCCCGGATTAGGTTGGGGTCCAGAACGTCCCCAGCCGGAACCCAGCACCTCTCCTCAGGACCATACCCCTCCCAGTCCACCAGGTAATGAAGCCGTCCCCCACGGAACCTGAAGTCCAGCAGGTCCCTCACCGCATACGCCGGACTCCCGTCAATGTCCAGGGGCGGAGGAGGCGTACCCCGGGGGACGGCATCCGCCAGAGGACCAGGAACCACCGGCCTGAGGAGAGACACATGAAAAGTGGGTGAGACACGGTAGTGAGGGGGAAGGAGAAGCCGGTATGATACCTAATTTATCCGCCGGAGGATATTAAACGGCCCCACAAACCGGGGGCTCAGTTTCTTGCAGGGCAGGCGGAGAGGGAGGTTTTTAGTGGACAGCCAGACACAATCACCAGGCTGGAATACAGGGGCCTCACTACGGTGGCGGTCAGCTTGGTCCTTCTGCAGATGAATTGCCCTCTGGAGATGGACATGGGCGGCATCCCAGACCTATCCGGCCCTGTGGAATCACTCGTCGACAGCGGGCGCATCAGTCTGGCTGGGTGTCCAAGGGGCCAGGGCCGGCTAGTACCCCAGGACAGACTGGAAGGGAGTGAGCCCCGTGGAGGAGTGAATGAGGGAGTTCTGGGCATATTCTGCCCAGGGAAAAAACCTTGCACACTCACCCTGCCAGTCCTGATAGTGGCAATGAAGAAACCTCCCCAGCTCCAGGTTCATGCGTTCCACCTGCCCATTCGACTGAGGCCTATACCCGGAAGTGAGGCTGGCCGTGGCCCCGATCTTCTCCAGGAAAGCCTTCCACACTCAGGAGGTGAATTGGGGGCCACGGTCCAAGACAATGTCTTCCGTATGTCCATAATGCCGGAAGACCTGTTGGAACAGGACCTCAGCGACCTGGAGAGCAGAAGGAAGACCAGTTAGTAGCAAAAAATGGCATGATTTGGAGAACCGATCTACGACCACCATGGCTGTGGTGAAGCCGTCAGAACGTGGAAGGTCGGTGACAAAGTCTATGGACAGGTGTGACCAAGGTCGCTGAGGCACTGGGAGAGGAACTAGTTTGCCTACCGAGGCGTTCCGGGGTGTCTTCGTTTGGGCACATACAGAACAGGAGTTGACATAGCGGGAGACCTCAGAAGCCAAGGTGGGCCACCAGTATTTTTGGGCTAGAGAATGCAGGGTGCGCGTAATACCAGAGTGCCCTGCCGTAAGGGTGGTGTGCGCCCAGATCAGCAGGCGGTCATGGACACTGGTGGGTACATACACGCGCCCCAGAGGGGCGTAGGCAGGCGCTGGGTCCTCCTGAGCCACCAGGCGGATGTCTTCGTCCACATCCCAAACGACAGGTGCAACGATGAGAAGAGGGCAGAATAGGACCCCCCAGAATCTTCAATTTTCCAGTATGGTGCATCCTGGAGAGTGCGTCGGCTTTCACATTCTGGGATCCTGGGCAGAGGACAGAATGAATTGAAAGCGAGTAAGAAATTGGGCCCACCTGGCTTGACGAGAGTTCATCCGTTTCACTGCCCGTATGTGTTCCAAATTCCGGTGGTCAGTAAGAATCCGGAATGGATGGACTGCGCCCTCAAGCCAGTGTCTCCATTCCTCCAGAGCGAGGACCACCGCCAACAGCTCTCTGTCTCCAACTCCATAGTTCCTCTCTGCGGTGGTAATCTTGTAGAGAAAAAAGGCACAGGGATACATTTTCTCTGGCTTACCGTGCCGCTGGGAGAGGACCGCACCCACGCCCTCCTAAGATGCGTGAAAAACAAAGAGTACAGCTCCTGAAGCTTTGTCGAACACTGGGTCTGTACATAGTCAATGGTAGGGTAAGAGGGGACTCTTTTGGTAGGTACACCTACAGCTCATCCCTTGACTACTTCATCACCGACCTCGACCCAGAGTCTCTCAAAGCCTTCACAGTCAGCGCACTAACACCTCTCTCAGACCACAGTAAAATCCCAGTGTATCTGAGAAGAGCAGAACCCAACCATGAAGCATTACGGCCCAATAACTTACATGGTACTAAACAGGCCTATAGATGGAGTGCAAACAGTACAGATTTCTACCAAAAAGCAATTAGTAGCCAAAGAATACAATCTCTCCTGGACAACTTTTTAGCCTAAACATTCTCCTACAGCAATGAAGGTGTAAATTTGGCCGTTTGTGTCACACTCTGGTTCTAGGACTGTGTGTTAGAGCCAGGGTGTATCTCATTTGGTGGTGTTGGGGTTGGGTGAGTTTCATTTTGTTTGTGTTTAGTGGTGATTGGTCAATGACTCCCAATCGGAGGTAACGAGTGTCAGCTGTCGGCTCGTTATCTCTGATTGGGAGCCTATATATACTGTTGTGTTTCACGGTTTGTTTGTGGGTTTTTGTTCTATGTTCAGTCGATGTACTGAGGACGTTACGGATCGTGTTTTGTTTTGTCGTTATTTCAACATTAAAGTCATGTTCACTCCCAACGCTGCGCTTTGGTCGTATTTCATAGGCGATCGTGACAGAAAAACCCACCACAACGAGACCAAGCAGCAGTTGGAATACGAGTGGTGGAGCGTGAAGAGCGAAGGTTGGGAGAGGACTATGGAGGCCTGGTCCACCGAGAGGAGAGACCCCCAGAAAATTTTTAGGGGGGGGCTCACGACGTCGGGGCAGAAGGTGTACGGCCTGGAGGAGTGCAAGAGGTTGGCAGAGATGGCCGCCAGTTTAAGGGGGCCACTGGTTACGAAGGGGATGGAAAGTGTGGAGGCACGGCGAGAGGTACTGGGGGGTGTTTCCAGTCCGGTCCGGCCTGTTCCTGATCCCCGTGTAGGGCCAGGGGTGTGTGTCCCCAGTGCGGTTCTGTCTGTCCCTGCTCAACGCACCGAGCCTACGGGGTGCGTCGTCAGCCCTGTCCAGCCAGAGCCGTCCGCCAGACAGGATCAGCCAGAGCCGTCCGCCAGACAGGATCAGCCAGAGCCTTCCGCCAGCCATGAGCAGCCAGATCCTTCCGCCAGCCATGAGCAGCCAGATCCTTCCGCCAGCCATGAGCAGCCAGATCCGTCAGCCAGCCATGAGCCGTCCAGCCAGGATCCGCCAGAGCCGTCCAGCCAGGATCCGCCAGAGCCGTCCAGCCGGGATCCGCCAGAGCCGTCCAGCCGGGATCCGCCAGAGCCGTCCAGCCGGGATCCGCCAGAGCCTTCCAGCCAGGATCCGCCAGAGCCGTCCAGCCGGGATCCGCCAGAGCCGTCCAGCCGGGGATCCGCCAGAGCCGCTCAGCCGGGATCCGCCAGAGCCGCCCAGCCGGGGATCCGCCAGAGCCTTCCAGCCGGGATCCGCCAGAGCCGTCCAGCCGGGATCCGCCAGAGCCGTCCAGCCGGGATCCGCCAGAGCCGTCCAGCCGGGATCCGTCAGAGCCTTCCAGCCGGGATCCGCCAGAGCCGTCCAGCCGGGATCCGCCAGGAGCCGTCCAGCCGGGATCCGCCAGAGCCGTCCAGCCGGGATCCGCCAGAGCCGTCCAGCCGGGATCCGCCAGAGCCTTCCAGCCGGGATCCGCCAGAGCCGCCCAGCCGGGATCCGCCAGAGCCGTCCAGCGGGATCCGCCAGAGCCGTCCAGCCGGGATCCGTCAGAGCCGTCCAGCCGGGATCCGCCAGAGCCTTCCAGCCGGGATCCGCCAGAGCCGTCCAGCCGGGATCCGCCAGAGCCGTCCAGCCGGGATCCGCCAGAGCCGCCCAGCCGGGATCCGCCAGAGCCGCCCAGCCGGGATCCGCCAGAGCCGTCCAGCCGGGATCCGCCAGAGCCGTCCAGCCGGGATCCGCCAGAGCCGTCAGCCAGGATCCACGCACCAAGCCAGGGGCGCGTGTCGTCAGTCCGGTTCCGGCCAGCGGGGCTAGACAGGCCCAGGGGTACTTTGGGGGGTTGGAGAGGAAATGGGAGGAAGCCCGGGCCGGAGCCTCCGCCGAGGAGGAATGCCCACCCAGCCCTCCCTGTTTGCTTGTAGTTAGGCGCGGTCGCAGTCCGCGCCTTTTGGGGGTACTGTCACACTCTGGTTCTAGGACTGTGTGTTAGAGCCAGGGTGTATCTCATTTGGTGGTGTTGGGGTTGGGTGAGTTTCATTTTGTTTGTGTTTAGTGGTGATTGGTCAATGACTCCCAATCGGAGGTAACGAGTGTCAGCTGTCGGCTCGTTATCTCTGATTGGGAGCCATATATATACTGTTGTGTTTCACGGTTTGTTTGTGGGTTTTTGTTCTATGTTCAGTCGATGTACTGAGGACGTTACGGATCGTGTTTTGTTTTGTCGTTATTTCAACATTAAAGTCATGTTCACTCCCAACGCTGCGCTTTGGTCGTATTTCATAGGCGATCGTGACAGTTTGGAACATACAATGGGGAAAAAAAGTATTTAGTCAGCCACCAATTGTGCAAGTTCTCCCACTTAAAAAGATGAGAGAGGCCTGTAATTTTCATCATAGGTACACGTCAACTATGACAGATTTTTAATGAATTTATTTGCAAATTATGGTGGAAAATAAGTATTTGGTCACCTACAAACAAGCAAGATTTCTGGCTCTCACAGACCTGTAACTTCTTCTTTAAGAGGCTCCTCTGTCCTCCACTCGTTACATGTATTAATGGCACCTGCTTGAACTTGTTATCAGTATAAAAGACACCTGTCCACAACCTCAAACAGTCACACTCCAAACTCCACTATGGCCAAGACCAAAGAGCTGTCAAAGGACACCAGAAACAAAATTGTAGACCTGCACCAGGCTGGGAAGACTGAATCTGCAATAGGTAAGCAGCTTGGTTGAAGAAAACAACTGTGGGAGCAATTATTAGGAAATGGAAGACATACAAGACCACTGATAATCTCCCTCGATCTGGGGCTCCACGCAAGATCTCACCCCGTGGGGTTAAAATGATCACAAGAACGGTGAGCAAAAATCCCAGAACCACACAGGGGGACCTAGTGAATGACCTGCAGAGAGCTGGGACCAAAGTAACAAAGCCTACCATCAGTAACACACTACGCCGCCAGGGACTCAAATCCTGCAGTGCCAGACGTGTCCCCTTGCTTAAGCCATTAAGCCAGTACATGTCCAGGCCCGTCTGAAGTTTGCTAGAGTGCATTTAGATGATCCAGAAGAGGATTGGGAGAATGTCATATAGTCAGATGAAACCAAAAAATAACTTTTTGGTAAAAACTCAACTCGTCGTGTTTGGAGGACAAAGAATGCTGAGTTGCATCCAATGAACACCATACCTACTGTGAAGCATGGGGGTGGAAACATCATGCTTTGGGGCTGTTTTTCTGCAAAGGGACCAGGACGACTGATCCGTGTAAAGGAAAAAATGAATGGGGCCATGTATCGTGAGATTTTGAGTGAAAACCTCCTTCCATCAGCAAGGGCATTGAAG
The DNA here is from genome assembly GCF_020615455.1 of Coregonus clupeaformis. Lineage (NCBI taxonomy): Eukaryota > Metazoa > Chordata > Actinopteri > Salmoniformes > Salmonidae > Coregonus > Coregonus clupeaformis. The sequence goes on from NW_025533616.1 coordinate 218,941, forward strand.
ATGAAACGTGGCTGGGTCTTTCAGCATGACAATGATCCCAAACACACCGCCCGGGCAACGAAGGAGTGGCTTCGTAAGAAGCATTTCAAGGTCCTGGAGTGGCCTAGCCAGTCTCCAGATCTCAACCCCATAGAAAATCTTTGGAGGGAGTTGAAAGTCTGTGTTGCCCAGCGACTGCCCCAAAACATCACTGCTCTAGAGGAGATCTGCATGGAAGAATGGGCCAAAATACCAGCAACAGTGTGTGAAAACCTTGTGAAGACTTACAGAAAATGTTTGACCTGTGTCATTGCAAACAAAGGGTATATAACAAAGTATTGAGAAACGTTTGATATTGACCAAATACTTATTTTCCACCATAATTTGCAAATAAATTAATGAAAAATCCTACAATGTGATTTTCTGGGAAAAAAAATCTTATTTTGTCTGTCATAGTTGACGTCTCATCTAATACTATTTTTCCCCACTGTAAACTTTATTATTTGACAAATTAGCATCCTTGGCTAATCTAAAGAAACATAAGAGCAAACCAAAAACAATAGATAATGATAAATGGTTTGATAATGAATGCAAAAATCTAAGAAAGTCATTGAGAAATATAGTGGCATGCGAAAGTATTCACCCCCCTTGGCATTTTTCCTATTTTGTTGTCTTACAACCTGGAATTAAAATTATTGTTTTTTGGGGGGGTTGGGGGGGGGTTGTATCATTTGATTTACACAACATGCCTACCACTTTGAAGATGCAAAATATTTTTTTTTGTGAAACAAACAAGAAATAAGACAAAAAACAGAAAACTTGAGCGTGCATAACTAATCACCACCCCCAAAGGCAATACTTTGTAGAGCCACCTTTTGCAGCAATTACAGCTGCAAGTCTCTTGGGGTATGTCTCTATAAGCTTGGCACATCTAGCCACTGGGATTTTTGCCTATTCTTCAAGGCAAAACTGCTCCAGCTCCTTCAAGTTGGATGGGTTCCGCTGGTGTACAGCAATCTTTAAGTCATACCACAGATTCTCAATTGGATTGAGGTCTGGGCTTTGACTAGGCCATTCCAAGATATTTAAATGTTTCCCCTTAAACCACTCGAGTGTTGCTTTAGCAGTATGCTTAGGGTCATTGTCCTGCTGGAAGGTGAACCTCCGTCCCAGTCTCAAATCTCTGGAAGACTGAAGCAGGTTTCCCTCAAGAATTTCCATGAATTTTGCGCCATCCATCATTACTTCAATTCTGACCAGTTTCCCAGTCCCTGCTGATGAAAAATATCCCCACAGCATGATGCTGCCACCACCATGCTTCACTGTGGGGATGGTGTTCTCGGGGTGATGAGAGGTGTTGGGTTTGCGCCAGACATTGCGTTTACCTTGATGTCCAAAAAGCTAAATTTTTGTCTCATCTGACCATAGTACCTTCTTCCACATGTTTGGGGAGTCTCCCACATGCCTTTTGGCGAACACCAAACGTGTTTGCTTATGGGTTTTTTTAAGCAAAGGCTTTTTTCTGGCCAATCTTCCGTAAAGCCCAGCTCTGTTGAGTGTACGGCTTAAAGTGGTCCTATGGACAGATACTCCAATCTCCACTGTGGAGCTTTGCAGCTCCTTCAGGGTTATCTTTGGTCTCTTTGTTGCCTCTCTGATTAATGCCCTCCTTGCCTGGTTCGTGAGTTTTGGTGGGCGGCCCTCTCTTGGCAGGTTTGTTGTGGTGCCATATTTTTTCTATTTTTTAATAATGGATTTAATGGTGCTCCGTGGGATGTTCAAAGTTTCAGATATTTTTTTATAGCCCAACCCTGATCTGTACTTCTCCACAACTTTGTCCCTGACCTGTTTGGAGAGCTCCTTGGTCTTCATGGTGCCCCTTGCTTAGTGGTGTTGCAGATTTGGCTTTTTCCTTATTTGAATACCTGTACCCCTTTATAAACATCCCGAAAGTAAACTCCACCCCCAACCTCTCACAACAGAGCTATTACAGGCATTAACCTGGTGCACACAGAAAACACGTGAATCACAGTTTCACTCATGACACAGAAAGGACACCCCTGTCCGACTCCCGGTTCAACCCATGTCAACCAGCTGTTAGTGGCCAGGGCTCCATCTAGAACCCTCCACTGGAGGTCCCCTGACCTCTTTGGCACTGGGAGTTTGTAGAGCCCCCTCCATCTAAAACCCACCATATTCTCCGCCCCACATACCCCCTGCCACTGATGTGCCTTCACTCCTGTTAGGCTCCTAAGGTTCTTTACCTTAATACAGAGGTTGTACCTCCCACCCCTTCAAACTGCCCCAGGTTCAGAATGTTAATATCTAACAAGTCCTCCAGACCCCCTTGCCAGTCCCCAGTCTCTGCCGTCACCTGCAGTGGCGGAAACATTGGTGGCCCCTCCCCTTTGGCCGCTCAAACACCCTCCTTACCGGCTCAGACAGTGCCTCCTGAACTTCCCCCAGGAATCTCTCCAGCAGCCTAAGAGATGTTAGTCCTGTTTGTTGTGCTAGGAATTCTGGGGTTTTCCACCCCTCCTCTCCCAGCAATCGCAGATCACCCAGCCTTAGTAATCCCGCTGCCATCAGTCGCCTCTGCAGGGTGGCTGACTGAACCGATCTCAAAAGGATGGCTGGTTTGTGGAAGATAGGCTGCTCCCACACCCACAGCCCAGGCTCCACACCTCCTTCTCGTGTGGGCCTTAGTAGCTGCCAGGCCCTCAGCACCGCAGAGTAAAAATCAGAGAGACCTGCTGTACTCAGCCCCTCCAGCTTCATGAGGAATTGCTGCCGGTCCAACCCCAATCCGCCAGCTCTCCTCAGCAGCGCGCATGCTGGTTCCCTCTATCCGACATCAGTATGGTCCAGCAGTCTCTGCGCCGCATTTAGTCGGAATGCAGCCTCCTTGCTCTCCAGTTCCACCAGGCCCTGTCTTCCTTCATTTACGGACATATACAACACTGCCGCCCTCAGCCAGTGACGGCCCGACCAGAAAAAATCCACCAGCTTGCGTTGCAGGTCTGCGAGCAGACCGGCGTGGGGGGGTTGAGGACAGCCAGTTTATGCCAAAGGGAAGATGCCACCAGGTTGTTGATTATCAGCACCCTCCCTCTACATGAGCCACCTCCACCTGGCTAGTCTCGACACCACTGCCTGTGACAGCCCCTCCCAGTTCTTCCTGACCCACCTCTCCGAGCCCAGGTACACCCCCAAAATGTTAAGCCCTTCACAACCCAACTGCAAACCCCCTGGAAGCAGAGGAGGGGTCCTATCCTGCCATGCCCCACATAACAGAGCTTTGCTCTTGCCCCAGTTTACCCTGGCTGACTGAGCTCCCTAGTACATCTTCAGACTAGTCTCTAGTGCCTGCATATCCCGACCATCCCTGACCATCACAGAAACGTCATCTGCATACACTGACACTGCTATGCCTGTCAACACACCCATGCCTGTCCAGCACACTCCCTGCAGTCTTCTGCGTAGCAAGCCCAAAAAAGGCTCAATGGCTAGTATATATAACTGCCCTGATAGAGGGCATCCTTGTCTAATGCCCCGCCTCACCCAGACTGGCCTACTGAGCCCCCCTCCCACCTTAACCATACATGATGCCCCAGCATACAACATCTTCACACAGGCCAAACACCTTTCCCCAAACCCAAACACAGACATCACATTAAACAGATACTCATGGTCCACTCTATCAAAAGCCTTCTCTTGATCTAAAGAGACCAGTCCAAAGTTCACATTAGAACCTCTCGACAAGTCCAACATGTCCAACAAGTTGTCCGTGATTGAGCGTCCTGGTGCGCAATATGTCTGGTCCTTAGAGTGTACTATAGAGTCCAATAGCAAAGCTCAAAAAGCCCCAGTGCCAGAAAGAAAACTTTCATCTAAACGGTGTCTGAAGGTACACCCTTACGCACGGTTGTGACCCACTTCCTCAACCTAAACCGTTTCCTGGGTGAGAGGACACCATCATTTTTCATAGCATGTTGTACTGATGTTACAAACTTTCCCGGATCGCAAAAAAAAAGCCTAAAGATGAACTTTTTTCCCCTTAGTCTCATTCAGGAACCTTGACAGTTCCCTCCCCGTATACTTTAACCCCTCTGACTGACTGGCTGTCAGCTCTGGACCCATTGAGGAGGAGTCTGAAAAGAAATCCTCCTCATCATCCTCTTCCTCAGACTCACCTTCCTCCTTCTCATCTCCATCTCTCATCCTGACCACCTGCCCTTCCTCTCTAGTCGGGGCCTCCCCCCCCAGAACCAGGCAGAGGTTCCTTGGTGCCTTTCACCACTCCAGCCTCTCCCCTCCCACGTCCTTTCTTCTCCCCCTTTTTCCTCTTCTGCTTGACACCCTCCTCCACCCCAGCTAGTCGCTTCCCCTTCCCCACTATACTCTCCTCATCCACCAGCATAACCTGACTAAGCCCAGCCTCATCTACCCCACCATCTATACCATGACTAGACCTAGCCTCACCTACACCAGCATCTATAGCATGACTAGAACCAGCCTCATCTACTCCACCATCTGCAGCATGACTAGGCCCAGCCTTAGCTACACTACAATATGTAGCATGCTAAGGCCCAGCCTCTGCTGCCTGCATCTCATGGCCCCCTGCACGTTGACCTCGATTTCCCCCACTGGTGCTTGTACCCTCACCTTGTCGACGGCCTTTATGTGGGCACGCAAAGCTCTTATGCCCCAAATCCCCACACTCAAGGCACTGTGCTGGCAAACCCTGCGTAGAGCCCCTCCCCATGCCTCACTTTAAAATGCACATTTAACTGTTGCTCATTGTTATTCAGAAACATGAACACTTGCCTCCGGAACGAAACAACATGCTTGACGGCATCTGCCTGAAAACTGCCGACAGTACGCGAAAACCACTAGCAAACTTAACAAAATGACTCAGCTCCTTCCTGATTTGATCATCCGTAATAAACAGAGGCAAATTTGCAGTTACCACCCTAGTCAAAGGGGTAGAAAGAGGAGAAATTGGCACCAACACACCCCTTACAAATATTCCACTAGAAATTAGCCTACCCACCAAATTTGCTCTTTTCATAAACACAACCACAGCTTTGTTCATTCTGGAAGCGGAATGTATAAATTCAGCTCCTACCTGTTCGCGGACCGCGAGCAGAACCTCCTCCACCTTAATTCCATTATCGGGAACACACCTGAATCGGGAACACACCTGAGAGAGAGAGAGAGAGAGAGAGAGAGAGAGAGAGAGAGAGAGAGACAGAGAGACAGAGAGAGAGAGTGAGATAGATAGAGAGAGAGAGAGAGAGAGAGAGATAAAGAGACAGAGAGACAGAGAGAGAGAGCGATAGAGAGAGAGAGAGAGAGAGAGAGAGACAGAGAGAGAGAGACAGAGGCAGAGAGAGACAGAGAGAGATAGAGAGAGAGAGAGAGAGAGAGAGAGAGAGAGAGAGAGAGAGAGAGAGAGAGAGAGAGAGATGGGGACAGGAACCCCTTATATTTTCCTCTTCCTCTCTCCTTCTCTCATTATTTTTATTAGATATTAGATTTTCACTGTCTCTGTCCTCCTCTCCCTCCCTCCCTCCCTCCCTCCCTCCCCTCTCTCTCCCTCCCCTCTCTCTCCCTCTCTCTCTCTCTCTCTCTCTCTCTTCCTCCCCTTCTCTCTCTCTCTCTCTCTCTCTCTCTTCCTCCCTCTCTCTGTGTTCCAGGTCTCCTCATAGATCAGTCTAACCCCTGGCTGGTGGCAGCGGTGAGAGAGGTACTAAATCTGGGGCACTCGTGCAGGACAAGTAGCAAATGCAGGGCGGAGGAGAGGAGGAATTAACGGTGGAGGAGGGTTGGAGCGCTTGTTGGAGTGATGGATTAATGAACCATGGCCTTGTCTGTGTGTGTGTGTGTGTGTGTGTGTGTGTGGGGGGGGGTATTATATCCTTCCTATATGCACCCCACTCCCCACCGCCCTGCTTTGCCATCTCATAGCTCTTATCCCAGCTCCCTCAGTCCTCCTCTGAAGGCGTCCTCATGCTTCCCATCTAAAACAGTTAAAAACAGTTTATGACGATATTTTGTGAAGTTTTTGTTCGTTTTGGTCGTTTTGGTCGTTTTGGTCGTTATGGTCGTTTTGGTCGTTTTGGTCGTCGGCAAGGTTTTTTTTGTCTGTTCGTGCTCACAAAAAATGTTCTCGAGGCAAGCCGAAGTCGGTAGCCGAAGTCGGTAGCCGAAGTCGGTAGCTGAAGTCGGTAGCCGAAGTCGGTAGCCGAAGTCTACGCTCATTCGTTGGTGATTGGTCAACAGTAAGGATTCTTCAAATAAGTGTTTGTTGTTATTCAACGAGAGACGGATCTTTTTCATGCAAATGTTTTCACGAGAAATACTGAACCAAACATCGTAGTTACAGTGGCTTGCGAAGGTATTCACCCCCCTTGGCATTTTTCCTATTTTGTTGCCTTACAACCTGGAATTAAAATGGATTTTTGGGGGTTTGTATCATTTCATTTACACAACATGCCTACCACTTTGAAGATGCAAAATAATCGTTTTTGTGAAACAAACAAGAAATAAGCCAAAAAAACAGAACTTGAGCGTGCATAACTATTCACCCCCCAAAAGTCAATACTTTGTAGAGCCACCTTTTGCAACAATTACAGCTGCAAGTCTCTTGGGGTATGTCTCTATAAGCTTGGCACATATAGCCACTGGGATTTTTGCCTATTCTTCAAGGCAAAACTGCTCCAGCTCCTTCAAGTTGGATGGGTTCCGCTGGTGTACAGCAATCTTTAAGTCATACCACAGATTCTCAATTGGTGTCAGTAGCTGAGTGTAGATGCGGTGTGGAAATCAAGCGCAGGAAACACGGGCGTTCGTGAACAGACTTTAGTAAAATAAAGGCAGCACCAAACAGGCGAACAGCCAACCCAACCGGGAGGGAAAATACCAATTACGCACAAACAACAACGTGCGTAAAAGGACAAAAGCGCACACAGTGCGGACTCTCGAAAACAACAAAACACGAGAGTAAATACGAGAGCAACAGCTAGACAATAACCAATCACACATAACACCTGACCCAACACACGATAACTAAATAGGAAACCAAATCAAACACTAACAAGGGACAGGTGTACAAACAGACAAAACCAAACAAACATGAAACATCGAACGGTGGTAGCTAGTACTCCGGGGACGACGACCGCCGAAGCCTGCCCGAACAAGGAGGAGGAGCAGCCTCGGCCGAAACCGTGACAGTACCCCCCCCTTGCCGATCCCGGCCTCGGGGACGACCAGGACGACGCGGAGCAGGGCGCGTAGGATGACCCCGATGGAACTCGGTCAGCAGGGACAGGTCTAATATGTCCCTCCTCAGCACCCAGCACCGCTCCTCCGGGCCGTACCCCTCCCACTCCACGAGATATTGGAGACCCCCCATCCGGCATCTCGAATCAAGGATGGACCTCACAGTGTACGCCGGAGCCCCTCGATGTCCAACGGGGCGGAGGAGTCTCCTCTATCTCATAGTCCTGGAGTGGACCAGCCACCACCGGCCTGAGGAGAGACACATGGAACGAGGGGTTAATATTTCTGTAATCAATAGGCAGTTCTAACCTGTAACACACCTCGTTCAACCTCCTCAGGACTTTGAATGGCCCCACAAACCGCCGACCCAGCTTCCGGCAGGGCAGGCGGAGGGGCAGGTTTCTGGTCGAGAGCCAGACTCGATCTCCAGGTGCGTATACAGGCCCCTCACTGCGGTGGAGATCAGCGCTCGTCTTATGCCGATGGATGGCCCGCTGCAGATGAACGTGGGCAGCGTTCCATGTCTCCTCCGAGCGCCGCACCCACTCATCCACCGCAGGGGCCTCGATCTGGCTCTCGTGCCAAGGTGCCAGAACCGGCTGGTACCCTAACACACACTGGAAAGGGGTTAGTTGGGTGGAGGAGTGGCGGAGAGAGTTCTGTGCCATCTCGGCCCACGGAACGTATCTCGCCCACTCCTCCGGCCGGCCCTGGCAATAAGACCTCAGAAACCTACCCACATCCTGGTTGACACGTTCAACCTGCCCATTACTCTCCGGGTGGTAACCCGAGGTAAGGCTCACCGAAACCCCCAACCGTTCCATAAAGGCTCTCCACACTCTGGAGGTGAACTGGGGGCCTCGATCAGACACTATATCCTCGGGTACCCGTAATGCCGGAAGACATGGGTAAACAGAGCCTCAGCGGTCTGTAGGGCAGTAGGGAGACCCGGCATGGGAAGGAGACGACAGGCCTTCGAGAACCGATCCACAACGACCAGGATGGTAGTATTCCCCTGTGAGGGGGAAGGTCTGTAACAAAGTCCACCGAGAGGTGGGACCAGGGTCGTTGTGGAACGGGCAGGGGTTGTAGCTTACCCCTGGGCAAATGTCTGGGCGCCTTACACTGTGCACACACCGAACAGGAGGAGACATAAACCCTCACATCCCTGGCTAACGTTGGCCACCAGTACTTAGTGCTAAGGCAGTGAACTGTCCGGCCGATACCTGGATGTCCAGAGGAGGGGGGACGTATGAGCCCAATAAATGAGGCGATCGCGTACCTCGAGCGGAACGTACGTCCGACCCACTGGACACTGTGGAGGACTTGGGTCGGTGCGTAACGCCCGCTCGATCTCTGCATCGACCTCCCATACCACCGGTGCCACCAGACAAGATTTTGGTAGTATGGGAGTGGGCTCAACGGACCTCTCCTCCGTGTCATACCGCCGAGACAGGGCATCTGCCTTCCCGTTCTGGGACCCAGGGATGTAAGTGATTTTAAACACAAACCGGGCTAGAAACATAGTCCAGCGGGCCTGGCGAGGATTCAGTCTCCTAGCTGCCCGGATGTACTCCAGGTTACGGTGGTCCGTCAAAATGAGGAAAGGGTGTTGAGCCCCCTCAAGCCATTGCCTCCACACCTTTAGGGCCTGTACCACGGCTAACAGCTCCCTGTCCCCTACGTCATAATTCCGCTCCGCCGGACTGAGCTTCTTAGAATAAAAAGCACAGGGGCGGAGCTTAGGTGGTGTGCCAGACCGTTGTGAGAGGACGGCCCCAATACCGGCCTCGGACGCGTCTACCTCTACCTGGAATGGTAAAGCGGGATCCGGATGCGCCAACACCGGCGCCGAGGTAAACAGGTCCTTCAGTCTCCCAAAAGCCCTGTCCGCCTCAGCTGACCACCGCAAGCGCACCGGACCCCCCTTCAACAGAGACGTTATGGGAGCTGCCACCTGTCCAAAACCCCGGATAAACCTCCGGTAATAATTCGCAAAACCCAATAACTGTTGCACCTCTTTCACAGTGGTTGGGGTTTGCCAATTACGCACAGCTGACACCCGGTCAACCTCCATCTTCACCCCTGACGCAGACAACTGATAACCCAAAAAGGAGACCGACTTCTGAAAGAACAGACATTTCTCTGCCTTGACATATAGGTCATGCTCCAACAGTCTCCTCAACACTCGGCGCACCAGGGCTACATGCTCAGCTCGGGTAGAACTGTACACCAGAATATCGTCTATGTACACGACTACTCCCTGCCCCTGCATGTCCCGGAAAATCTCATCTACAAAGGATTGGAAGACTGAGGGAGCATTCATTAACCCATATGGCATGACGAGATACTCGTAATGACCGGAGGTCGTGCTAAATGCTGTCTTCCATTCATCGCCCTCTCTAATGCGCACCAAGTTATATGCGCTCCTGAGATCCAATTTTGTGAAGAACTGAGCACCGTGTAATGACTCCGTCATAGTCGCAATCAGAGGAAGTGGATAACTGTACTTCACCGTAATCTGATTGAGACCGCGGTAATCAATACACGGGCGCAAACCTCCATCTTTTTCTTCACAAAAAGAAGCTCGAGGAAGCGGGTGAAGTGGAGGCCCGTATGTATCCCTGTCTCAGAGACTCAGCGATGTAAGTTTCCATCGCCTTCCTCTCCTCTTGAGACAAGGGATACACATGGCTCGCGGGGAGTGCTGCTCCTAACTGGAGATCTATCGCACAATCCCCCTGTCTATGAGGCGGCAGCTGCGCCGCCCTGGTCTTACTAAACACCAGTGTCAAATCCTCATACTCGGGGGAATATGCAGTGCGGGCATTTGATTTGGACTCTCCACCGAGGTCGCCCCTATGGAAACACCCAGACATAGCCCCTCACACTGAACAGACCACCCTTTAAGAGCTTTCTCTCGCACGAAATAGTAGGATCATGGGTAATCAACCAGGGAAGTCCCAGCACCACCGGATACGCAGGAGAGTCAATCAGATAGAGCTGAATCGTCTCCTCATGACCCCCTGCGTCTTCATCCTAAGGGGCGCTGTGACCTCCCTAATTAACCCAGATCCTAACGGACGGCTATCTAGGGCATGTACAGGGAAAGGCTTATCAACGGGAAGGAGAGGAATCCCTAACTCTACACAGAACTGGCGATCTACAAAATTCCCAGCTGCGCCTGAATCTACTAGCGCCTTATGCTGGGAACGAGGTGCAACCTGTGGAAAACAAACAGGCAAGGTTATGTGAACGACAGAAAGCTCTGGGTAAGTAGGGCGCCTACTCACCTGGGAGGACTCCCCAATGCGTGGCCTGCCTTCACCTCCACCGGGGGACCTTCCCCAACACCTAGCCGCGGTGTGCCCTCCACGGGCACAGTTGGTGCAGGGAACGGCCCCCCTCGGGTTCCTACTCCTCCGTTCTCTAGCGCCAGCACCTCCGAGCTCCATAGGGCTCGGCTCGGAGGTGCCGGAAGGTGGAATTGGCAACCCCCACCCGGGACGTCCACGGGTGGCGAGCAGGGTGTCCAGCCGAATGGCCATGTCGACCAGTTGGTCAAACGACAACGTGGTATCCCTGCACGCCAACTCTCTCTGGACGTCCTCCCGGAGGCTGCAGCGGAAGTGGTCTATGAGGGCCCGCTCATTCCACCCTGCATCTGCCGCTAGAGTCCGGAACTCCAAAGCAAAATCCTGTGCGCTCCTCATCCCCTGTCGGAGGTAGAATAGACGCTCCCCCGCCGCCTTCCCTTCTGGTGGATGGTCAAACACGGCACGGAAGCGGCGGGAGAACTCCGCGTAGGTAATAGTAGCGGCGTCTATTCTCCTCCATTCGGCGTTGGCCCACTCCAACGCCTTGCCGGTGAGACAAGAGATGAGGGCGGAGACGCTCTCGTGTCCCGAGGGCGCCGGGTGTACGGTGGCGAGGTAGAGCTCCACTTGCAGCAGGAACCCTTGACACCCGGCAGCGGAGCCGTCGTACGCCCTCGGGAGCGAGAGCCGAATCCCGCTGTGTTCCGGAAGGGGGACAGGAGGACTGACCGATGGGGATGGTCCGGTAGGTGGGGGCGTGGGTACCCCGCTGCTTTCCCATCGGTGGAGAGTGTTCATCACCCGATCCAGGGCGTGACCGATCTGGTTGATCCTGTCCTCCTGCCCACGCAGACGGTCCTCCATGATGTCCGTTGGCGCGGTTGCTCCTGCTGATTCCATGGGTGATGTGTGATTCTGTCAGTAGCTGAGTGTAGATGCGGTGTGGAAATCAAGCGCAGGAAACACGGGCGTTCGTGAACAGACTTTAGTAAAATAAAGGCAGCACCAAACAGGCGAACAGCCAACCCAACCGGGAGGCAAAATACCAATTACGCACAAACAACAACGTGCGTAAAAGGACAAAAGCGCACACAGTGCGGACTCTCGAAAACAACAAAACACGAGAGTAAATACGAGAGCAACAGCTAGACAATAACCAATCACACATAACACCTGACCCAACACACGATAACTAAATAGGAAACCAAATCAAACACTAACAAGGGACAGGTGTACAAACAGACAAAACCAAACAAACATGAAACATCGAACGGTGGTAGCTAGTACTCCGGGGACGACGACCGCCGAAGCCTGCCCGAACAAGGAGGAGGAGCAGCCTCGGCCGAAACCGTGACAATTGGATTGAGGTCTAGGCTTTGACTAGGCCATTCCAAGACATTGAAATGTTTCCCCTTAAACCACTCGGGTGTTGCTTTAGCAGTATGCTTAGCGTCATTGTCCTGCTAGAAGGTGAACCTCCATCCCAATCTCAAATCTCTGGAAGACTGAAACAGGTTTCCCTCAAGAATTTCCCTGTATTTAGCGCCATCCATCATTCCTTCAATTCTGACCAGTTTCCCAGTCCCTGCCGATGAAAAACATCCCCACAGCATGATGCTGCCACCACCATGCTTCACTGTGGGGATGGTGTTCTCGGGGTGATGAGAGGTGTTTGGTTTGTGCCAGACATAGCGTTTTCTTTGATGGCCAAAATATGTTTGGGGAGTCTCCCACATGGCTTTTGGCGAAAGCCAAATGTGTTTGCTTATTTTTTCCTTTAAGCAATGGCTTTTTTCTGGCCATTCTTCCGTAAAGCCCAGCTCTGTGGAGTGTACTGCTTTAAGTGGTCCTATAGTCCTATGATTAGCTGTTCGAGATTCTGATGGCTTGGGGGTAGAAGCTATTAAGAAGCCTTTTGGACCTAGACTTGGCGCTCCGGTACCGTGTGCCATGCTGGAGTCTTTGGCCATTTTTAGGGCCTTCCTCTGACACCACCTGGTATAGAGGTCATGGATGGCAGGAAGCTTGACCCCAGTGATGTACTGGGCTGTAAGCACTACCCTCTGTAGTGCCTTGCGGTCGGAGGCCGAGCAGTTGCCATACCAGGCGGTAATGCAACCAGTCAGGATGCTCTCGATGGTGCAGCTGTATAACTTTTTGAGGATCTGAGGACACATGCCAAATCTTTTCAGTCTCCTGAAATAGGCTTTTTTGTGCCCTCTTCACGACTGTCTTGGTGTGTTTGGACCAAACTTGTTGTTGATGTGGACACCAAGGAACTTGAAGCTCTCAACCTGCTCCACTACAGCCCCGTCGATGAGAATAGGGGTGTGCTCGGTCCTCCTTTTCCTGTAGTCCACAATCATCTCCTTTGTCTTGATCACATTGAGGGAGAGGTTGTTATCCTGGCACCACATGGCCAGGTCTCTGACCTCCTCCCTATAGGCTGTCTCATCGTTGTAGGTGATCAGGCCTACCACTGTTGTGTCGTCAGCAAACTAATGATGGTGTTGGAGTCGTGCTTGGCCATGCAGTCATGGGTGAACAGGGAGTACAGGAGGGGACTGAGCACGCACCCCTGACGGGCCCGCGTGTTGAGGATCAGCATGGCAAATGTGTTGTTACCTACCCTTACCACCTGGGGGCGGCCCATCAGGAAGTCCAGGATCCAGTTGCAGAGGGAGTTGTTTAGTCCCAGGTCCTAAGCTTACTGATGAGGGCACTATGGTGTTGAACGCTGAGCTGTAGTCAATTAATAGCATTCTCACATAGGTGTTCCTTTTGTTCAGGTGTGAAAGGGCAGTGTGGTGCAATAGAGATTGCATCATCTGTGGATCTGTTGGGGCGGTATGCAAATTGGAGTGGGTCTAGGGTTTCTGGGATAATGGTGTTGATGTGAGCCATGACCAGCCTTTCAAAGCACTTTATGGCTACAGACATGAGTGCTACGGGTCGGTAGACATTTAGGCAGGTTACCTTAGTGTTCTTGGGCACAGGGACTATTGTGGTCTGCTTGAAACATGTTGGTATTACAGACTCAGTCAGGGACATGTCGAAAATGTCAGTGAAGACACTTGCCAGTTGGTCAGCGCATGCTGAGAGTACACGTCCTGGTAATCCGTCTGGCCCTGCAGCCTTGTGAATGTTGAGCTGTTTAAAGGTCTTACTCACATCAGCTACGGAGAGCGTGATCACACAGTCGTCCTGAACAACTGACGCTCTCATAGTTGCAGAGTTAATTGAAAATAATGCCATTGTTGATTAGATGCTTTTTTCATTAATTAGGCTATTTTCTCTTGAACCATATGGTCTATCTACTAGAAACTCATGGACAATATGGACACAGATATAATAAATTAATACTAAATGTGAATAATTAAAAGTATAAATTACCAAATTTACCATAGATTGTATTATTATATATTATATATTATATTATATATTATTAAAATATATTATTATTATATTATTATTATTATTATTATTATTATTATTGCCATAGATTTTCTGTTAATTACCAAAATTACGGAATATTCCGGTAAATTACCGGTAGCTTTGCAACCCTAGTCACAGGCCAACCAACGTCTCAGCCGTGCATGTTACACTGAGCAGTGTGGTCTGAATCACCTCTCTATATGACTACCATTTTCCACTGACTGATATTATATAAATCTCAGCGTTTTTAGCAGCTAGAGAGACGAGCCAAGTCTTAGAGAACTGTACGTTTCCTTCCTTCCTATTCAGGCCAAGGCAGAGCAGAGCAGTGCTGGCGGTACACAGGTTCAGTGAAGCCACTGTATACAGAGACCAAACCCAAGTCTACTCCAGTGTCACTGTTACAACAACCCAACAGCACAGTGATGCTGACATACTTCCACAGACAAGGACAAAAACAATTCCCAAACCCCTCAACTGGGTCTGAGGGGTTGGATCTGGGGTCCTGAACAAACCCTTGAACAACCTGAATAAATTATACAACTACTGTATGAGAGAGAGAGAGAGAGAGAGAGAGAGCGAGAGAGAGAGAGAGAGAGAGAGAGAGAGAGAGAGAGAGAGAGAGAGAGACATAGAGAGAGAGAGAGAGAGAGAGAGAGAGAGAGAGAGAGAGAGAAGAGACATAGAGAGAGAGAGAGAGAGAGAGAGAGAGAGAGAGAGAGAGAGAGAGAGAGAAGAGACATAGAGAGAGGGGACAGCCTAGAGGAACAGTGGTAGAGGGGTAGTGAAGTCGGCTGTGCCTGGGTTTCTTCTGTTTTATGAACCAGACGCTGGGCAGCAGCATGGTTGGGGGAGCTGAGACGCTAGCAGGCAGCACAGCCTGGTGTGAGAGGAGACACACTGAATTATGAATCTGAGGAGGGTGGAGATGCTGGTGGGTGGGGAGCTGGTGGTGTTGAGGGGGGATACTTTACACCCCCCCCACCTCTCCTCGACCCCTCCCCTCTCCAACGCAACACCCCCTCCCTCCCCCCTCCTCCCTCAATCAATGACAGATAGATGAGGGGGCACAGAGATGGAAGTTTCACAGGAGGTCACCGCCACACACACACACACACCATACAGTCACCAGCTGTCAGGATTGATAGACGTTGTGGGACGTGCCTCCGCTCTTCCCTGTTTTCCGCACCATTTCACAGAACTGGGGGAAATGACGCTTGACACCCCTTCTCTTCCGACAGGAGGGCGGGCAGGCTGGACAGGAGGGCGTGTGGGGGTTGAGGACGCAGAGCGTGTGGGGGGGGTGCAGGGGCAGGGGCAGGTGGTGTAGGGGTATGTTCTGTCGCCCCCAGCCAAGGCGGGAGCTCGTTGACACATTCATGACACATTTGGGACCGTGTAATTGGCTAGAGGTGGTGTGAGGCGAGAGCCACTGACTGCATCCCAAATGGCACCCTACTCCCTATATAGTGCACTACTTTTGACCAGAGACCTATACAGGGAATAGGGGTGCCATTTGGGAAAAAGCCTATACTCTGCTCCATCCAGTAGATCGATCTGTGCTCAGGGATGAGGACCATCTCCTACCTTACAGCCAATGAGCTCCGGGGTCATGGTGTCATGCTCTTAATGACTTCATACCCTCCCCCCAGAGAGGGAAGCCAAATGGTGTTTGAATGAAGACAGAGGAGGGTAACCTTTGTGGGATATGGTTATGAATGGTTAGAATAGCCTGCTGTTGTAATGTAACAGTACTGTATTTCACTCTGGTTCTTTTTTTCATTAGCATGTACTGATTATGTTCCTCCTCCTCCTCCCCCTCCTCCTCCTCCTCCTCCTCCTCCTCCTCCTCCCCCTCCTCTCCTCCTCCTCCCCCTCCTACTCCTCCTCTCCCCTCCTCTCCTCCTCCCCCTCCTACTCCTCCTCCCCCTCCTCCTTCTCCCCCTCCTACTCCTCCTCCCCCTCCTCCTTCTCCCCCTCCTACTCCTCCTCTCCCCTCCTCTCCTCCTCCTCCTCCTACTCCTCCTCCCCCCTCCTCCTTCTCCCCCCTCCTACTCCTCCTCTCCCCTCCTCTCCTCCTCCTCCTCCTCCTCCTCCTCCTCCTTACTTCTCTTCTCCTATCCTCTTCCCTCCTCTCCTCCTCCTCCTCCCCCCCTCCTCCTCCTCCCCTCCTCTCCTCCTCCTCCTCCTTCTCCCCCTCCTACTCCTCCTCTCCCCTCCTCTCCTCCTCCTCCTCCTCCTCCTCCTCCTCCTCCCCCTCCTCCTCCTCCTCCTCCTCCCCCCTCCTCTCCTCCTCCCCCTCCTCCTCCCCCTCCTCCTCCTCCTTCTCCCCTCCTCCTCCTCCTCCTCCTCCTCCCCCCTCCTCCTCCTCCTACTCCTCCTCCTCATTGTATGGTTATGAATGTATATCCTCCTGTTGTTGTAGTAGCCTAGTGTATTTCATTATCTCTCTCTTTGTTTCAGTTTCATTAGCTCTGGCTAGCTGGTACTGTTTCCTCCTCCTCCCACTCCTCCTCCTCCTCCTCCTCCTCCTCCTCCTCCTTCTCCCCCCTCCGCCTTCTCCTCCTCCCCACCACTCTTCATCTGCCTCCTCCCTCCCCCCTCCTCCTCCTCCTCCTTCTCTCCCTCCTGCTCCTCCTCCCCCCTCCTCCTCCTCCTCCTTCTCCTCCTCCTCCTCCTCCTCCTCCTCCTCATTGTAAGGTTATGAATGTATATCCTCCTGTTGTTGTAGTAGCCTGTTGTTTCAGTTTCATTAGCTCTGGCTAACTGGTACTGTTTCCTCCTCCTCCTCCTCATTGTCACCTTGTGCTCCTCTGTCTCTCAACAGCCTCTCTAGCAGTCTGTTAGTGCTATTTCTGTCCAGCGCTGCAGGCCTGCCGGCTATGCATTCTGCATATTGCAGCTGCAACACATCATATGAAGTAGACATATGAAACACCTGCTTGCTACTGGTACTGGTAGGATACTGTGCAGCATCGATACGCCATTTTAGATTTGGTGCTTCCACCATATTGCTTACATCTTACAGATCTGCAAACATCAAAGGGTTAAGGCCAAGGAGAAGAGGTGGGAAGTGAACCGGGACTGGCTTAGAGGCCTTGATGGATCCACCGGACTGTCGTCCTAACCAAGGCCTTCCATATGATGATTCTTGGAGCATGGAGCAGCGGGCCCCTCCCTGTCCCTTTCATTCTCCCTGTCCCCCACCCCACCTCCCCTATGATGGATGGCTAACAGAGGTAACCAGGCCAAGGCTGAGCAGAGATGCCTTTCTCACAATATCCTAACCTAAACATGAAAACGTACTTAGAGCATCCAGTTGATCTTTATTTCTCCCGTTATTTGTGCTCGCCGTGGCCTGTGTGGTCTAGCGGTTAGAGCCGCAGACCTCGGCACACAAATATCAGAGTCGGCGTGGGTTGGAGTCTGACCCAGCGCACCTCTCTCCTTCATTTCATCAGTCCTATCTGTTCAATAAAACCAATCCTACTCACCAGAACCTGTCATTTTCCCTGTCCCCTACCATAGATGGATGTTTCCCCTGTCCCCTACCATAGATGGATGGCTGCTTGTTTCCCCTGTCCCCTACCATAGATGGATGGCTGCTTGTTTCCCCTGTCCCCTACCATAGATGGATGGCTGCTTGTTTCCCCTGTCCCCTACCATAGATGGATGGCTGCTTGTTTCCCCTGTCCCCTACCATAGATGGATGGCTGCTTGTTTCCCCTGTCCCCTACCATAGATGGATGGCTGCTTGTTTCCCCTGTCCCCTACCATAGATGGATGGCTGCTTGTTTCCCCTGTCCCCTACCATAGATGGATGGCTGCTTGTTTCCTCTGTCCCCTACCATAGATGGATGGCTGCTAGTTTCCCCTGTCCCCTACCATAGATGGATGGCTGCTTGTTTCCCCTGTCCCCTACCATAGATGGATGGCTGCTTGTTTCCCCTGTCCCCTACCATAGATGGATGGCTGCTTGTTTTCCCTGTCCCCTACCATAGATGGAGGCTGCTAGTTTCCCCTGTCCCCTACCATAGATGGATGGCTGCTTGTTTCCTCTGTCCCCTACCATAGATGGATGGCTGCTTGTTTCCCCTGTCCCCTACCATAGATGGAGGCTGCTAGTTTCTCCTGTCCCCTACCATAGATGGATGGCTGCTTGTTTCCCCTGTCCCCTACCATAGATGGATGGCTGCTTGTTTCCCCTGTCCCCTACCATAGATGGATGGCTGCTTGTTTCCCCTGTCCCCTACCATAGATGGATGGCTGCTAGTTTCCCCTGTCCCCTACCATAGATGGATGGCTGCTTGTTTCCCCTGTCCCCTACCATAGATGGATGGCTGCTTGTTTCCCCTGTCCCCTACCATAGATGGATGGCTGCTTGTTTCCCCTGTCCCCTACCATAGATGGATGGCTGCTTGTTTCCCCTGTCCCCTACCATAGATGGATGGCTGTTTGTTTTTTCTGTCCCCTTCCACAGATGGATGGCTGCTTGTTTCCCCTGTCCCCTACCATAGATGGATGGCTGCTTGTTTCCTCTGTCCCCTACCATAGATGGATGGCTGCTTGTTTCCCCTGTCCCCTACCATAGATGGATGGCTGCTTGTTTCCCCTGTCCCCTACCATAGATGGATGGCTGCTAGTTTCCCCTGTCCCCTACCATAGATGGATGGCTGCTTGTTTCCTCTGTCCCCTACCATAGATGGATGGCTGCTTGATTCCTCTGTCCCCTACCATAGATGGATGGCTGCTTGTTTCCCCTGTCCCCTACCATAGATGGAGGCTGCTAGTTTCTCCTGTCCCCTACCATAGATGGATGGCTGCTTGTTTCCCCTGTCCCCTACCATAGATGGATGGCTGCTTGTTTCCCCTGTCCCCTACCATAGATGGATGGCTGTTTGTTTTTTCTGTCCCCTTCCACAGATGGATGGCTGCTTGTTTCCCCTGTCCCCTACCATAGATGGATGGCTGCTTGTTTCCCCTGTCCCCTACCATAGATGGATGGCTGCTTGTTTCCCCTGTCCCCTACCATAGATGGATGGCTGCTAGTTTCCCCTGTCCCCTACCATAGATGGATGGCTGCTTGTTTCCCCTGTCCCCTACCATAGATGGATGGCTGCTTGTTTCCCCTGTCCCCTACCATAGATGGAGGCTGCTAGTTTCCCCTGTCCCCTACCATAGATGGATGGCTGCTTGTTTCCTCTGTCCCCTACCATAGATGGATGGCTGCTTGTTTCCCCTGTCCCCTACCATAGATGGAGGCTGCTAGTTTCTCCTGTCCCCTACCATAGATGGATGGCTGCTTGTTTCCCCTGTCCCCTACCATAGATGGATGGCTGCTTGTTTCCCCTGTCCCCTACCATAGATGGATGGCTGCTTGTTTCCCCTGTCCCCTACCATAGATGGATGGCTGCTTGAGTTATACAGGCCAAGGCTGATGAGGCTGAGAGAGCAGAGATGCAATAAAACAGAACATGGCTCCACCATTATAGTAGACAGCCTAATAATTACAATATAAAACTACAATAGGACCATATCTTTTAAAACCTGATCCTGAGTCAGTAAGAGCGTGCGACTAGAAACATCAAGGTTGTCTGTGATTTCAGACCATAAAAAATATCAGACATGTACTTCCTTAGCCAGTACAATATAACACCATGTATGTGGATGAGCTGTTGTACCACACTACCCAGTGGTTTATTTTATGATACGTGTTGACTGGTAGTCCTCCTACTGCATAGATATGCAATGTATGAAAAAATTAACAAACATACTGATACATTAATTCATACATGAATTCATACTTATACATTTCCCTCCCATTATGGATTACGCTATAGATCGTAAGGGAGGGGCTGAGGAGGGCTTGATATTAAATCATATATACTTTACATTGAATCATATATACTTTACATTGAATCATATATACTTTACATTGAATCATATATACTTTACATTAAATCAATACCGCCCGGAAGCGGCGGGTGAAATCCTCGTAGCGGACAGTACTTGCGTCTATTCCTCCCCACTCGGCGTTGGCCCATTCCAGCGCCTTCCCCGATAGACAGGAGATGAGGGCGGACACGCTCTCGTATTCCGAGGGCGCCGGGTGAATGGTGGCCAGGTACAGCACGAATTGGAGGAGAAATCCCTGGCACCCGGCAGGTGTTCCGTCATATGCCCTTGGGAGCGAGAGCCGAATCCCACTGGACCCAGATGGCGAAGCGGTGACCAGTGTTGTAGGTGGTTGAGTGGTTGGAGATGGTGACGGGATACCACCTCTCTCGTTCCATGGTGACCCCGGGAGTCTGAATCATTCATTCCTGACGTTGGACTCGTTCCTCCATCGTCTCGGTTACTCCGGCTGCTCCTGCTGACTCCATAGTGGTGCGTGTTTCTGTCACGAATGTCGGTGGAATGCGGTAGGCCAGAGTCAAGCACAGGACACAGAATGAGATGAAGAACCACTTTACTGAGTAGTAAAGAAATACAAGCAAAAACCTCCAAAACAACAAAGGAGGAGCAAAACCCGCTCACCAAATGACACTCGTACAAGCAAATAAACACGCACACCACACAGTGGACTGGAACAGGTTAAATAGGGAGGACAAACTAACATAATGGGGAACAGGTGTTTAACAACAGACAACAATCAACTGAACATAGAAACATATAACATAGAGCGGCAGCAGCTAGTACTCCGGTGACGACGAACGCCGAAGCCTGCCCGAGCCAGAAGGAAGGGCAGTCTCGGCAGAATCCGTGACAGGCGCAGGAGGTGTGAATCACAGAATATGGTTTATTCGTCCAATACAGCAGTTCGCAGCAATGCGTAAACCAAATACAGTGTGCCTTAAATGCGTACTGGGAAAACAAAACACACGGGTGAATATCCCGGCGATAAACGTAACATAATGCTCAACACGAGCTAGCGACACCTCCACATGGAACAATGCCAGGAGAACGCTACATGCCCGAATGCAGTTTGGTGGAGGAGGAATAATGGTCTGGGGCGGTTTTTCATGGTTCGGGCTAGGCCCCGTAGTTCCACTGAAGGGAAATCTTAACAGTTTGTGGAAGACCCCTTCCTGTTTCAGCATGACAATGTCCCCGTGCACAAAGTGATGGCCGTACAGAAATGGTTTGTCGAGATCAGTGTGGAAGAACTTGACTGGCCTGCACAGAGCCCTGACCTCAACCCCATCAAACACCTTTGGGATGAATTGGAACGGCGACTGCGAGCCAGGCCTAATCGCCCAACATCAGCGGCCGACCTCACTAATGCTCTTGTGGCTGAATGGAAGCAAGTCCCCGCAGCAATGTTCCATCATCTAGTGGAAAGCCTTCCCAGAAGAGTGGAGGCTGTTATAGCAGCAAAGGCGGGACCAACTCCATATTAATGTCCTTGATTTTGGAATGAGATGTTCGACGAGCAGGTGTCCACAAATTCCACATATGCTACTATCCACTATCCTGTACATACAGTGCATTCGGAAAGTATTCAGACCCCTTGACTTTTTCCACATTTTTGTTACGTTACAGGCTTATTGTAAAATGTTCCTCATCAAACTGCACACAATACCCCATAATGACAAAGCAAAAACAGGTTTGTAGACATTTTTGAACATTTATTTAAAATAAAAAGCGTAAATATGACATTTACATAAACATTCAGATCCTTTACTCAGTACTTTGTTGAAGCACCTTTGGCAGCGATTACAGCCTCGAGTCTTCTTGGGTATGACGCTACACGCTTGGCACACCTGTATTTGAGGAGTTGGCTGGGCCATTCAAGGACATTCAGAGACTTGTCCCGAAGCCACTCCTGCATTGTCTTGGCTGTGTGCTTAGGGTCGTTGTCCTGTTGGAAGGTGAACCTTCGCCCCAGTCTGAGGTCCTGAGTGCTTTGGAGCAGGTTTTCATCAAGGATCTCTCTGTACTTTGCTCCGTAAATTTTTCCCTCGATCCTGACTAGTCCCCCAGTCCCTGCCGCTGAAAAACATCCCCACAGCATGATGCTGCTACCACCATGCTTCACCGTAGGGATGGTGCCATGTTTCCTACCATAAAGGCCTGATTGGTGGAGTGCTGCAGAGATGGTTGTCCTTCTGGAAAGTTCTCCCATCTCCACAGAGGAACTCTGGAGCTCTATCAGAGTGACCATCAGGTTCTTGGTCACCTCCCTGACCAAGGACCTTCTCCCCCGATTGCTCAGTTTGGCCGGGCGGCCAGCTCTAGGAAGAGTCTTGGTGGTTCCAAACTTCTTTCATTTAAGAATGATGGAGGCCACTGTGTTCTTGGGGGCCTTCAACGCTGCAGAACCTTTTTGGTACCCTTCCCCAGATCTGTGCATCGACACAATCCTGTCTCGGAGCTCTACAGACAATTCCTTCGACCTCATGGCTTGGTTTTTGCTCTGACATGCACTGTCAACTGTGGGACCTTATATAGACCGCTATGTGCCTTTCCAAATCATATCCAATCAATTTAATTTACCACAGGGACTCCAATCAAGTTGTAGAAACATCTCAAGGATGATCTATGGAAACAGGATGCACATGAGCTCCATTTCGAGTCATAGCAAAGGGTCTGAATACTTATGTAAATATGGTATTTAAGTTTTTTATTTTTAATACATTTGCAAAAATTTCTAAAAGCCTGTTTTCACTTTGTCATTATGGGGTGTTGTGTGTAGATTGATGAGGAAAACATTTTATTTGATCCATTTTAGAATAAGGCTGTAACGTAAGAAAATGTGGAGAAAGGGAAGGGGTCTGAATACTCTCCGAATGCACTCTGTAACATGTCTGTAAACAGACTTCATGATATATGAATAATATGATATGCAGTTAGTTATCATCAATCTGTTGTGTATTTTTTGCATCTTGTAAGGGAATAAATCAGAAGCTCTGACGCACACACACACACACACACACACACACACACACACCACCTGTTTGTCCTGTGCCGTGATTCAGTGTGTGTAGCTCAGGGCAGGCCCTCATCATTATCCCCCAGTAGAGCTGTGTGAGAATCAGACAGAATCCTGTATGTGGTAGGCAGATAGCAGCTAGCGTGTGTGTGTGTGTGTGTGTGTGTATGCGTGTGTGTGTATTCCTGACAAGGCGAGGGTCGTCACCATTTCACACACCTGACCTTGTCCTTGACCTGACAGCTGTTTGTACGTTGCTGACAGGTTGTGGAACAGACACACACTGAGGGGAGAGGGGGAAGAGAGGTACTGAGTTCTTACAGGTTCACCTGATGCATAGCAAACTAACTCACACCAGTCAAGAGAGGAGACAATACATGTATGCCAGAAAGTTTTGGAATTCAAATCATTCCAGGAATTCAGTGAATATCATTATCCACTTTCCTTCGCTATTTCAGCTACAGATGAGACAGGCTGTGTCCTCTTCGATCAACATCCACGGATCAACCTCTCCTTCCTCGCTGTTCGCTCTCTGCTCCCTCACCCCCCACCCCCATCCTCTCACACTACCTTTTATATTTTCTTCTGTCACACTTTATTTGAAGGTGGTATACACAAGGCATTCATAACATACGGCATGCATCAAACGTACCCTTATGCCCCTTCATGTAAAGTGGTACTTTTAATCCATCCACACTTTCCTGTACCTCAACTCTCTCCCTATCTTTCCCCCCCTAATCCTTTCACCTGTGTTGGGAGTTTTTCATCACTGATATTATGCTGTTCTACTTGTCATCCAGTCACCTGTCTGTCCATTTCCACCCTCCTCTCTCTCCATCTATCTATCATCTCCTCCTTTGTCTTCCACCCATCCCTCTCTATTCAACCTCCACCTCTCCCCTTCTCTCTCTTCTTTCTCGTGCCCCTCCTAAAGGTTTACCAGTTGGTTCAGCCACAGAATGACTGATGATACATATTTGATGTGTGGTATTAAAAATTCAAACAATCCGTTCTCCTTCTTTATTGTCAAGGGGTGGGGGGAGTAGTTTCAATAATGGATGAGAGAAAGGTTTGCTAAGAAAATACAGAAAAGAGAAGCCAGGGCCAGGAGACTGAGCTGAGGGAGAGGAGGAGTAACAAACAGAGGGGGTTAGAGAGATGGAGAGAGGGAGAGACTGAGGTAGAGAGATGGATAAAGGGAAAGAGGGTGGGGGGGTAGAGGGATGGAGAGAGGGAGAGACTGAGGTAGAGAGATGGATAAAGGGAAAGAGGGTGGGGGGTAGAGGGATGGAGAGAGGGAGAGACTGAGGTAGAGAGATGGATAAAGGGAAAGAGGGTGGGGGGTAGAGGGATGGAGAGAGGGAGAGACTGAGGTAGAGAGATGGATAAAGGGAAAGAGGGTGGGGGGTAGAGGGATGGAGAGAGGGAGAGACTGAGGTAGAGAGATGGATAAAGGGAAAGAGGGTGGGGGGTAGAGGGATGGAGAGAGGGAGAGACTGAGGTAGAGAGATGGATAAAGGGAAAGAGGGTGGGGGGGTAGAGGGATGGAGAGAGGGAGAGACTGAGGTAGAGAGATGGATAAAGGGAAAGAGGGTGGGGGGTTAGAGAGATGGAGAGAGGGAGAGACTGAGGTAGAGAGATGGATAAAGGGAAAGAGGGTGGGGGGGTAGAGGGATGGAGAGAGGGAGAGACTGAGGTAGAGAGATGGATAAAGGGAAAGAGGGTGGGGGGGTTAGAGGGATGGAGAGAGGGAGAGACCACGGGAGAGGACTGGGAGAGAGAGAGGGGGGAGAGAGAGGGGAGGGGGAGGGAGAGGGCTGGGAGAGAGAGGATGATGCATAAATGGACAGATTTAGAGAGAGAAGGGAAGAGAGAGAGAGAGAGAGAGAGAGAGAGAGAAGAGAGAGAGAGAGAGAAAGAGAGAGAGAGAGAGAGAGAGAGAGAGAGAGGGGAGAGAGATGAGAGAGGGAGAAGGAAGGAGAGAGTGGGGGGAGAGATGGAGAGAGGGGGAGAGACTGAGGTAGAGAGATGGATAAAGGGAAAGAGGGTGGGGGGTTAGAGAGATGGAGAGAGGGAGAGACTGAGGTAGAGAGATGGATAAAGGGAAAGAGGGTGGGGGTAGAGGGATGGAGAGAGGGAGAGACTGAGGTAGAGAGATGGATAAAGGGAAAGAGGGTGGGGGGGTTAGAGAGATGGAGAGAGGGAGAGACTGAGGTAGAGAGATGGATAAAGGGAAAGAGGGTGGGGGGGTAGAGGGATGGAGAGAGGGAGAGACTGAGGTAGAGAGATGGATAAAGGGAAAGAGGGTGGGGGTTAGAGAGATGGAGAGAGGGGAGAGACCACGGGAGAGGACTGGGAGAGAGAGAGGGGGAGAGAGAGAGGGGAGGGGGAGGGAGAGGGCTGGAGAGAGAGGATGATGCATAAATGGACAGATTTAGAGAGAGAAGGGAAGAGAGAGAGAGAGAGAGAGAGAGAGAGAGAGAGAGAGAGAGAGAGAGAGAGAGAGAGAGAGAGAGAGAGAGAGAGAGAGAGAGAGAGAGAGAGAGAGAGAGAGAGAGAGAGAGAGAGAGAGAGAGAGAGAGAAAGAGGGATGGAGAGAGGGAGAGACTGAGGTAGAGAGATGGATAAAGGGAAAGAGGGTGGGGGGTAGAGGGATGGAGAGAGGGAGAGAAGGAGAGACTGAGGTAGAGAGATGGATAAAGGGAAAGAGGGTGGGGGGGTAGAGGGATGGAGAGAGGGAGAGACTGAGGTAGAGAGATGGATAAAGGGAAAGAGGGTGGGGGGGTTAGAGAGATGGAGAGAGGGAGAGACTGAGGTAGAGAGATGGATAAAGGGAAAGAGGGTGGGGGGTAGAGGGATGGAGAGAGGGAGAGACTGAGGTAGAGAGATGGATAAAGGGAAAGAGGGTGGGGGGGGTTAGAGAGATGGAGAGAGGGGAGAGACTGAGGTAGAGAGATGGATAAAGGGAAAGAGGGTGGGGGGGTAGAGGGATGGAGAGAGGGAGAGACTGAGGTAGAGAGATGGATAAAGGGAAAGAGGGTGGGGGGGTAGAGGGATGGAGAGAGGGAGAGACTGAGGTAGAGAGATGGATAAAGGGAAAGAGGGTGGGGGGGTAGAGGGATGGAGAGAGGGAGAGACTGAGGTAGAGAGATGGATAAAGGGAAAGAGGGTGGGGGGTTAGAGAGATGGAGAGAGGGAGAGACCACGGGACTGGGAGAGAGAGAGGGGAGAGAGGAGGGGGGAGGGGGAGGGCTGGGAGAGAGAGAAGAGAGAGAGGGGGAGAGAGAGGAGGGAAGAGAGAGAGAAGGGAGAGAGAGAGAGAGAGAGAAGAGGGGGGGGAGAGAGAGAGAGAGAGAGAGAGAGAGAGAAAGAGAGAGAGAGAGAGAGAGAGAGAGAGAGAGAGAGAGAGAGAGAGAGAGAGAGAGAGAGAGAGAGAGAGAGAGAGAGAGAGAGAGAGAGAGAGAGAGAGAGAGAGAGAGTGGTTCAAGAGGCCTGTTGTGTCAGTCAGTGTGGTTCAGTGCGGTTGCTGGTTGGTGAAGGTGGTGAAGGTGGTAGAGGTGGAAGTGTGTTTGACCTGGTGATGCAGTTCAACATGTCTTTGTCCCTGGGTAGAGGCTAGGTACACACAGCTGGCTGCTTATGATGCGCTGCTCTCATTCAGTCACGCACAGCAAGCAAACGCAGAGTCAGCCTGGCCCATACAGTCGCAATGTCAGCCAACAACACACACACACAACAATGACCACTCTCTCTCTCTCTCCCTCTCTCTCTCTGTGTGTGTGTGTGTGTGTGTGTGTGTGTACAGATGTCACCACCTCACTTTAGCTCTGCACACACATGCGCGTACACACACACACACGCACACACACAAACACCTCCCAGTCAATTTCTCTCACCTCATCCCCATTCGCTAGACCTGACCAACACACTATATCATTATCCCAATGCCTCTTGAACCTCACATAGTCTAAATCAATCACAGTCATATTACATTTGATAGGAAGGATCTTAAACCTCACATAGTCTAAATCAATCACAGTCATATTACATTTGATAGGAAGGATCTTAAACCTCACATAGTCTAAATCAATCACAGTCATATTACATTTGATTGGAAGACTCTTGAACCTCACATAGTCTAAATCAATCACAGTCATATTAAATTTGATAGGAAGGCTCTTGAACCTCACATAGTCTATAACAATCACAGTCATATTACATTTGATAGGAAGGCTCTTGAACCATCTGTTTGGCTGGGTTTTGTCAATGACAAGCCCATCTTCACAGTCACTGACAGTGAAAAAAATAGGTGCGCATTTACTCACTGTGGTGTGGTTTGATGTAGTGTGGTGTAGCGTGGTGTAGTGTTGTGTGGTGTGGTGTGATGTGGTGTGGTGTGATGTAGTGTGGTGTGGTGTGGTGTGATGTAGTGTGGTGTGGTGTGGTGTGGTGTAGTGTAGTGTAGTGTGGTGTAGTGTGGTGTAGTGTAGTGTGGTGTGGTGTAATGTAGTGTAGTGTGATATAGTGTGGTGTAGTTTGGTGGTGTGGTGTGTTGTCGTGTAATGTGGTGTAGTGTGGTGTGGTGTAGTGTAATATGGTGTGGTGTTGTGTAGTGTGGTGTAATGTGGTGTGTTGTAGTGTTGTGTGGTGTAATGTAGTGTGGTGTAGTGTAATGTAGTGTGGTGTAGTGTAATGTGGTGTAGTGTAGTGTAATGTAGTGTGGTGTGGTGTAATGTAGTGTGTTGTAGTGTGGTGTGGTGTAATGTAGTGTAGTGTGATATAGTGTGGTGTAGTTTGGTGGTGTGGTGTGTTGTCGTGTAATGTGGTGTAGTGTGGTGTGGTGTAATGTAATGTGGTGTGGTGCTGTGTAATGTAGTGTAATGTGGTGTAGTGTAATTTGGTGTACTGTGGTGTGGTGTAATGTTGTGTGGCGTTGTGTAGTGTGGTGTAATGTGGTGTAGTGTAGTGTGGTGTAGTGTGGTGTGGTGTGGTGTAATGTGGTGTAGTGTAATGTTGTGTGGGGTAGTGTAATGTAGTGTAATGTGGTGTGGTGTAATGTGGTGTAGTGTAAAGTGGTGTAGTGTGGTGTGGTGTAGTGTGGTGTGGTGTGGTGTAGTTTTGTGTAATGTGGTGTAGTGTGATGTGGTGTGGTGTAATGTGTTGTGGTGTAATGTGGTGTTGTGTGGTGTAGTGTAATGTGGTGTAGTGTGGTGTAATGTGGTGTGGTGTGATGTAGTGTGATGTTTTGTGGTGTAGTGTAATGTGGTGTGGTGTGGTGTGGTGTGGTGTGATGTAGTGTGATGTTTTGTGGTGTGGTGTGATGTAGTGTGGTGTAGTGTGATGTTTTGTGGTGTAGTGTAATGTGGTGTAGTGTGGTGTAATGTGGTGTGGTGTGGTGTTGAGTGGTGTAGTGTGGTGTGTTGTAGTGTAATATGGTGTGGTGTTGTGTGGTGTGTTGTAGTGTTGTGTGGTGTAATGTAGTGTGGTGTAGTGTGGTTTAGTTTGGTGGTGTGGTGTGTTGTCGTGTAATGTGGTGTAGTGTAATTTTGTTGTGTGGCGTTGTGTAGTGTGGTGTAATGTGGTTTAGTGTAGTGTAGTGTGGTGTAATGTGGTGTAGTGTAATGTTGTGTGGGGTAGTGTAATGTGGTGTGGTGTAATGTGGTGTAGTGTAAAGTTGTGTAGTGTGGTGTGGTGTAGTGTAGTGTGTTGGGGTGTGATGTGGTGTGGTGTGGTGTAGTTGTGTGTAATGTGGTGTAGTGTGGTGTAGTGTGATGTGGTGTGGTGTAATGTGTTGTGGTGTAATGTGGTGTTGTGTGGTGTAGTGTAATGTAGTGTGGTGTAGTGTGGTGTGGTGTGGTGTAGTGTAGTGTAATGTGGTGTAGTGTGGTGTAATGTGGTGTGGTGTAGTGTGGTGTGGTGTGGTGTGGTGTGGTGTGGTGTGGTGTAGTGTAGTGTGATGTGGTGTAGTGTGGTGTAGTGTGGTGTAGTGTAATGTGGTGTAGTGTAGTGTGGTGTAGTTTGGTGTAGTGTAATATGGTGTAATGTGGTGTAATGCAGTGTTGTGTAGTGAAATGTAGTGTAATGTAGTGTAATGTAGTGTAATGTAGTGTGGTGTGGTGTAATGTTGTGTAGTGAGGTGTGGTGTGGTGTAATGTGGTGTAGTGTAGTGTGGTGTAGTGTGGTGTGTTGTAATATGGTGTGGTGTAATGTGGTGTGGTGTAGTGTAATGTGGTGTGGTGTAATGTGGTGTGGTGTAGTGTAGTGTGGTGTGGTGTGGTGTGGTGTGGTGTGGTGTAGTGTGGTGTGGTGTGATGTAGTGTGATGTTTTGTGGTGTAGTGTAATGTGGTGTAGTGTGGTGTAATGTGGTGTGGTGTTGTCTAGTGTGGTGTGTTGTAGTGTTGTGTGGTGTAATGTAGTGTGGTGTAGTGTGGTTTAGTTTGGTGGTGTGGTGTGTTGTCGTGTAATGTGGTGTAGTGTAATTTGGTGTACTGTGGTGTGGTGTAATGTTGTGTGGCGTTGTGTAGTGTGGTGTAATGTGGTGTAGTGTAATGTTGTGTGGGGTAGTGTAATGTAGTGTAGTGTGGTGTGGTCTAATGTGGTGTAGTGTAAAGTGGTGTAGTGTGGTGTGGTGTAGTGTAGTGTGTTGGGGTGTGATGTGGTGTGGTGTGGTGTAGTTGTGTGTAATGTGGTGTAGTGTGATGTGGTGTGGTGTAATGTGTTGTGGTGTAATATGGTGTTGTGTGGTGTAGTGTAATGTAGTGTGGTGTAGTGTGGTGTGGTGTGGTGTGGTGTGGTGTGGTGTAGTGTAATGTAGTGTAGTGTGGTGTAATGTGGTGTGGTGTAGTGTGGTGTAATGTAGTGTGGTGTAGTGTGGTGTAGTGTGGTGTTGTGTGGTGTAGTGAAATGTAGTGTGGTGTAGTGTGGTGTGGTGTGGTGTGGTGCGGTGTGGTGTGGTGTGGTGTGGTGTAGTGTAATGTGGTGTAGTGTGGTGTAATGTGGTGTGGTGTGGTGTAGTGTGGTGTAGTGTGGTGTGGTGTGGTGTAGTGTGGTGTAGTGTGGTGTGGTGTGGTGTAGTGTGGTGCAGTGTGGTCTAATGTGGTGTGGTGTAGTGTGGTGTGGTGTGGTGTGGTGTGGTGTGGTGTAGTGTAATGTGGTGTAGTGTGGTGTAATGTGGTGTGGTGTAGGGTGGTGTAATGTAGTGTGGTGTAGTGTGGTGTAGTGTGGTGTAATGTAGTGTGGTGTAGTTTGGTGTAGTGTAATATGGTGTAATGTGGTGTAATGCAGTGTTGTGTAGTGTAATGTTGTGTAGTGAGGTGTGGTGTGGTGTGGTGTGGTGTAATGTGGTGTAGTGTGGTTTGGTGTGGTGTAATGTGGTGTAGTGTAGTGTGGTGTAGTGTGGTGTGTTGTAATGTGGTGTGGTGTAATGTGGTGTGGTGTAATTAGTGTTGTGTAATGTGGTGTGGTGTGGTGTGGTGTAATGTGGTGTGGTGTGGTGTAGTGTGGGGTGTTGTAATGTGGTGTGGTGTAATGTGGTGTGGTGTAAATAGTGTTGTGTAATGTGGTGTGGTGTGGTGTGGTGTGGTGTAATGTGGTGTGGTGTAGTGTAATGTGGTGTGGTGTGGTGTGGTGTGGTGTAATGTGGTGTAGTGTAGTGTGGTGTGGTGTAATGTGGTGTAGTGTAATGTTGTGTGGGGTAGTGTAATGTAGTGTAATGTGGTGTGGTGTAATGTGGTGTAGTGTAAAGTTGTGTAGTGTGGTGTGGTGTAGTGTAGTGTGTTGGGGTGTGATGTGGTGTGGTGTGGTGTAGTTGTGTGTAATGTGGTGTGGTGTGGTGTAGTGTGATGTGGTGTGGTGTAATGTGTTGTGGTGTAATGTGGTGTTGTGTGGTGTAGTGTAATGTAGTGTGGTGTAGTGTGGTGTGGTGTGGTGTAGTGTAATGTGGTGTAGTGTGGTGTAATGTGGTGTGGTGTAGTGTGGTGTGGTGTGGTGTGGTGTGGGTGTAGTGTAGTGTGATGTGGTGTAGTGTGGTGTAGTGTGGTGTAGTGTAATGTGGTGTAGTGTAGTGTGGTGTAGTTTGGTGTAGTGTAATATGGTGTAATGTGGTGTAATGCAGTGTTGTGTAGTGAAATGTAGTGTAATGTAGTGTGGTGTGGTGTAATGTTGTGTAGTGAGGTGTGGTGTGGTGTGGTGTAATGTGGTGTAGTGTGGTTTGGTGTGGTGTAATGTGGTGTAGTGTAGTGTGGTGTGGTGTGGTGTGGTGTGGTGTAGTGTGGTGTGGTGTGATGTAGTGTGATGTTTTGTGGTGTAGTGTAATGTGGTGTAATGTGGTGTAATGTGGTGTGGTGTTGTGTTGTGTAGTGTGGTGTGTTGTAGTGTTGTGTGGTGTAATGTAGTGTGGTGTGGTGTGGTGTGGTGTGGTGTAGTGTAATGTGGTGTAGTGTGGTGTAATGTGGTGTGGTGTAGGTTGGTGTAATGTAGTGTGGTGTAGTGTGGTGTAGTGTGGTGTAATGTAGTGTGGTGTAGTTTGGTGTAGTGTAATATGGTGTAATGTGGTGTAATGCAGTGTTGTGTAGTGTAATGTTGTGTAGTGAGGTGTGGTGTGGTGTGGTGTAATGTGGTGTAGTGTGGTTTGGTGTGGTGTAATGTGGTGTAGTGTAGTGTGGTGTAGTGTGGTGTGTTGTAATGTGGTGTGGTGTAATGTGGTGTGGTGTAATTAGTGTTGTGTAATGTGGTGTGGTGTGGTGTGGTGTGGTGTAATGTGGTGTGGTGTAGTGTAATGTGGTGTGGTGTGGTGTGGTGTGGTGTGGTGTGGTGTAATGTGGTGTGGTGTGGTGTAGTGTAATGTGGTGTGGTGTGGTGTAATGTAGTGTGGTGTGGTGTTATGTAATGTGGTGTGGTGTGGTGTGGTGTGGTGTAATTAGTGTGGTGTAATGTGGTGTGGTGTAGTGTGGTGTGGTGTAATGTGGTGTGGTGTGGTGTGGTATAATGTCGTGTAGTGTGGTGTAGTGTAATGTGCTGTGGTTTGGTGTGGTGTAATGTAGTGTTTCGTGGTGTAGTGTGGTGTAGTGTAATGTGATGTGGTGTAATGTGGTGTGGTGTGGTGTGATGTAATGTGGTGTGATGTAGTGTAGTGTAGTGTGGTGTGATGTAATGTGGTGTGATGTAGTGTAGTGTAGTGTGGTGTGATGTAATGTGGTGTGGGGTAGTGTAATGTAGTGTGGTGTAGAAACCACATAATTACATATTCAGTCCATAATTATCCCACTGGGCAAAAAACAACAACATTTAAGCAATGTTTTACAAATGTTATATTTTGTCATTTTTCAGTCTAACATTAATACTGACAGCTTTTTGGTTCATTCGGTTCGGTGGGATTATCAGTTTGTGTGCCTACATTTATTTAATCATCAGACAGTAACACATTAATGTTTAATAGTACAGATAATATAAGCCTGTAGATATTAGAATAAGGCATACTTTCAGTTCTGGCAGAAGTATAGGAGTCTGTCCATTTCCGTAGAGAGGCCCTGCCAGTGTCCAAACAAGAGTACTCTGCCATCTAGTGGCACAAAAGAAAACATTCAACACTCACTGAATACTAATCTCGGTTAACCCAGAACTAAAGTCTTGCACAATTGGCCAGACGCTCGATTAAGTTCTGGATCCATACATTACCACGAGAAGATATTAATAGATGCTACAACGAGGAACAGAACGGGAACTAGGAGCTTCACCCTCTCTCTCTTTGTGCCAAATGTCCCCTTCCCTTCCGAAATTCGAAAGATGCTAACACCTGCAAAATTGTGACTTGTCCAGATAACCAGTAAAAGAAAACCCCACGCAGTGGAACTAATGCTGCTCATTATTAACCGGTGCCCATAGCATATACTGACAGATCTACGGTACCATTTATGTTCACGTAGTGTGTGTGAAGTGGTTATCCCACTGGCTATAAGGTGAATGCACCAATTTGTAAGTCGCTCTGGATAAGAGCATCTTGCTAAATGACGTAAATGTAACGTAAATGTACACATCTTGCTCAATACCTTTAAAACGGCGAAATATCTCCAATATCTCTTTTTAGTATAAATATTTCCAAAACATATGAGGCATATGTAACAACGGACTAGATGGTTTTTGTGAAGTGATAACATTGTTGGACTTCACAACATGGGATAACAAACAGCAAAAAAGAGTGGTAGAAAATAATAATCTGGCCTCAAGCTTCGATTGGCTCTGTCAAATAAGATCAATATTACAGCCGATATTGTCCTGGCTATTTCTTAGCTGGCAGTACAAGCCCTCACTAACAACCTCCTTAACAGCCAAGGCATTAGGGTAGAGACCATTGAGACGACGTCGGTGTGAGAGACAGGTGGGGAGAGTGAAAGCACTGAAACTGATAAAACTAGGACAAGTGAGAAAGAGGCACGCAGAGTCCACCACTAACTCCAACCACAGCCACAAATTCCCTGGTTTTGCTCCAAGGCAGAACACATTGTACAAACAGTGAGCGAGACACACACACGCACACACACACAAATACACACATACACTATGCAAGAAGTCTAATTAGCACACCACCATGTATTATCAGTCTAATGAGGGACATACAGAAGTAAACATAAGACAGTCTGAGATAACTAGAGAGGATCAGGGGGTCTGGAGAGGAGACAGAGACAGATTCCCCCCTGTTTTCACTTTTCACAGAGATAGACAGTAGGCTAGTAACAGGCCTGGAGAGGAGACACAGACAGACAGACAGACAGACAGACAGACAGACAGACAGACAGACAGACAGACAGACAGACAGACAGACAGACAGACAGACAGACAGACAGTAGACGAGTAACAGGCCTGGAGAGGAGACAGACACTTCAACACTCTCTGGAACATGATACTGTATCAGAGTTAGTGATAGGCCATGACATGCTTTGACATGCTCCGTCCATAACTACTGTTGGCCATAATGAGGTTCCACTTACGTATCCAAATTATTGTAAGTTCTGTCATTTAAACATAGTACATTTGCGGTCTCAGTTGCAACATCTTAAAGCTGACTTACAGTAAATGTATGACAGTGTATCAGATGGTTCTGATAGGCCTTGACCTGCTAACTCATCCACAACTACTACAGGGTATCAGATGGTTCTGATAGGCCTTGACGTGCTAACTCACCCACAACTACTACAGGGTATCAGATGGTTCTGATAGGCCTTGACGTGCTAACTCACCCACAACTACTAGGGGCATAATGAGGTTACTGATACTTTACTTGCCCAAATCACTGTAAGTTCTGTAATAGATTTAAAAACATTGGGGTTTCAGTTGCAACTTCTAAAACTGACTTACCTTAAACATTTGACTATTTGACATCACACAGCATCGTTTAACCAAACAAAGCAGACAGTTCCACGAAGGCAGGCCCAAACCCCCATAGCCGCGAAGGCATGCCCAAACCCCCATAGCCACGAAGGCAGGCCCAAACCCCCATAGCCACGAAGGCAGGCCCAAACCCCCATAGCCACGAAGGCAGGCCCAAACCCCCATAGCCACGAAGGCATGCCCAAACCCCCATAGCCGTGAAGGCATGCCCAAACCCCCATAGCCACGAAGGCAGGCCCAAACCCCCATAGCCACGAAGGCAGGCCCAAACCCCCATAGCCACGAAGGCAGGCCCAAACCCCCATAGCCACGAAGGCAGGCCCAAACCCCCATAGCCACGAAGGCATGCCCAAACCCCCATAGCTAGCCCTCATTGTTCTTCCCTAACGATGAGAAAGATTCAAGATTCACACACTCTAGTCCTCTAAGTTAATCAAGAAGCACAGCAGCACACAACACACACACACACACACACACACACACACACACACAGACACACACTCTGACAGTCAGCACAGCGTCCATCCAACAGACCTTTCCTCTCCTGTTCCTATTTATCTGTTGTTTACTGACGGGTTTATTCTCCTCGGCTCGGGAGTCTGGAGAGCATCGCAACCGCACACACACACACACACGAACACACACATACACACACACACACACACAGACACACGAACACACACATACACAAACATAGACACACACACACACAAACACAGACACACGAACACGCACACGCACACGCACACACAAACACACAAACACAGACACACGAACACACACACACACACACACACACACAAACACAGACACACGAACACACACATACACACACACAGACACACGAACACACACATACACACACAAACACACACACACACACACACCAAACTGTTGGCAGCCTCTATGTATGATCTTCCAGTCACAGATGAAAGGAACCAGAGGGGGGGGGGGGAACGCCAAAACGAACGACAGGGCTTTAGGATATGTGAACACACTAGCTAGCCTAGTGCTAATTTAAATGAAAATACATAACGATGAGAGAGAATGTCAGTTACAGCGAGGGAAAGTGCCAGAGCCAGTATTGTGATGATAAACAGGAGTGTGAGAGAGTGGTTGTGGGTAACAGTAGGGGTCACCTCTACAATAGAACAGAGTGTTTTCATAAACAACACACACACACACACACACACACACACACACACACACACACACACACACACACACACACACACACACACACACACACACACACACACACACACACACTCACTCACTCACTCATATACACTCTAGGGGTCACCTCTACAATAGAACAGAGTGTTTTCATAAACAACACACACACACACACACACACACACACACACACACACACACACACACACACACACACACACACACACACACACACACACACACACACACACACACACACACACACACACACACACACACACACACACACACACACACACACACACACACACACACACACACACACACACACACACACACACACACACACACACACACACACACACACACACACACACACACTCACTCACTCACTCATATACACTCTAGGGGTCACCTCTACAATAGAACAGAGTGTTTTCATAAACAACACACACACACACACACACACACACACACACACACACACACACTCACTCACTCATATACACTCTAGGGGTCCCCCTACAATAGACCAGTCTGTTTTCAACATCAAGGCTGGAAAGTCACTACCAACCCGATGTGTCAAATAATAGGCCCATTTGCTGTGCTTTCTCTTGACAAACAAGAACATTTTCACTTGAAAAACTTTATCCGCCTTCTAGGCTTCATTCTCTGAGTTGTTGTTGATCTCTAACAATTGAGAAGATCAACGTTATGAGTGATCCTCTTATACAGTGCATTTGGAAAGTATTCAGACCCCTTGACTTTTTCCACATTTTGTTACGTTTCAGCCTTATTCTAAAATTGATTAAATTAACATTTTTCCTCAATCTACACACAATACCCCATAATGACGGCGAAAAACAGGTTTTTTTGATTTTTTTTGCAAGTTTATTCAAACTAAAAAACAGAAATACCTTATTTATATAAGTATTCAGCTCAAGTGCATCCTGTTTCCATTGATCATCCTTGAGATGTTTCCACAACTTGATTGGAGTCCACCTGTGGTAAATTCAATTGATTGGACATGATTTGGAAAGGCACACACCTGTCTATATAAAGGTCCCACAGTTGACAGTGCATGTCAGAGCAAAATCCAAGCCACTAGGTCGAAGGAATTGTCCGTAGAGCTCCGAGACAGGATTTTGTCGAGGCACAGATCTGGGGAAGGGTACCAAAACATTTCTGCAGCATTGAATATCCCCAAGAACACAGTGGCCTCCATCATTCTTAAATGGAAGAAGTTTGGAACCACCAAGACTTCTTAGAGCTGGCCGTCCGGCAAAACTGAGCAATCGGGGAGAAGGGCCCTAGTCAGGGGAGGTGACCAAAAACCTGATGGTCACTCTGACAGAGCTCCAGAGGTCCTCTGTGGAGATGGGAGAACCTTCCAGAAGGACAATCATCTCTGCAGCACTCCACCAATCAGGCCTTTATGTTAGAGTGGCCAGATGGAAGTCACTCCTCAGTAAAATGCACATGACAGCCTGCTTGGAGTTTGCCAACAGGCACCTAAAGGACTCTCAGACCATGAAAAACCAAGATTTAAGTATTTTATCCTGAATGCCAAGCGTCATGTCTGGAGGAAACCTGGCACCATCCCTAGGGTGAAGCATGGTGGTGGCAGCATTATGCTATGGGGATGTTTTTCAGCGGCAGGGACTGGGGGACTAGTCAGGATCAAGGGAAAGATGAACAGAGCAAAGTACAGAGAGATCCTTGATGAAAACCTGCTCCAGAGCACTCAGGACCTCAGACTGGGGCAAAGGTTCACCTTTCAACAGGACAATGACCCTAAGCACACAGCCAAGACAATGCAGGAGTGGCTTCGGGACAAGTCTTTGAATGTCCTTGAGTGGCCCAGTCAGAGCTCGGACTTGAATCTTGCTATGACTGTTATATGTTGTTGTTTATCTACCTTAGTTGAATTCACTGACTGTAAGATGCTCTGGATAAGAGCGTCTGCTGAATGACCAATATGTAAATGTGAAAATAAACACTTGCAAAGAATGCTGGGTATTATTCTAATGAGCTCTGCCCCCAAACAAGCACAAATTTGCTCAGTCAGGACCAGACCAAATCTGAATGAATCATAGACATCTAGGCTGCTTCACAAGTTTGTACACCACAGTACAGGACGGCAAAGTTCAGTAGAGTTTTATTCAGTAGAGTACAGTACAGTACATTAAATTACAGTAAAGTACAGTAAATATAAGTAGAGTATAGTACAGTACAATACAGTAGAGTAGAGTACAGTATAGTTTAATTCAGAAGAGTAGAGTACAGTATAGTACAGTACAGTACATTTGTACATTTTTACATTTACATTTTAGTCATTTAGCAGACGCTCTTATCCAGAGCGACTTACAGTTAGTGCATTCATCTTAAGATAGCTAGGTGAGAAAACCACATATCACAGGCATAGAAAGTACATTTTTCCTCAATAACGTAGCTATCAGTAGAGTCCGAGCAAGAAGGGGGGTCGAGGTGAGGAGGAGGATTATTTACAATGCTGTTTGAAGAGATAGGGTTTCAGATGTTTTCAGAAGATGGGCAAGGACTCTGCTGTCCTAGCTTCAGTGGGAAGCTGGTTCCACCATTGGGGTGCCAGGACAGAGAAGAGCTTGGACTGGGCTGAGCAGGAGCTGCCCTCCTGTATGGGGTGGGAGGGCCAAGAGACCAGAGGTGGTAGGACATAGTGCTCGGGTTGGGGTGTAGGGTTTGAGCATAGCCTGAAGGTAGGGAGGGGCAAGTCCTCTTGCTGTTCCGTAGGTAAGCACCATGGTCACCATGGTCTTGTAGTTTAGTTTAGTTCAGTAGAGTACAGTTTAGTTTAGTTCAGTAGAGTACAGTTTAGTTTAGGTCAGTAGAGTACAGTTTAGTTTAGTTCAGTAGAGTACAGTTTAGTTTAGTTCAGTAGAGTACAGTTTAGTTTAGGTCAGTAGAGTACAGTTTAGTTTAGTTCAGTAGAGTACAGTTTAGTTTAGTTCAGTAGAGTACAGTTTAGTTTAGTTCAGTAGAGTACAGTTTAGTTTAGTTCAGTAGAGTACAGTTTAGTTTAGTTCAGTAGAGTACAGTTTAGTTTAGTTCAGCAGAGTACAGTTTAGTTTAGTTCAGTAGAGTACAGTTTAGTTTAGTTCAGTAGAGTACAGTTTAGTTTAGTTCAGTAGAGTACAGTTTAGTTTAGTTCAGTAGAGTACAGTTTAGTTTAGTTCAGTAGAGTACAGTTTAGTTTAGTTCAGTAGAGTACAGTTTAGTTTAGTTCAGTAGAGTACAGTTTAGTTTAGTTCAGTAGAGTACAGTTTAGTTTAGTTCAGTAGAGTACAGTTTAGTTTAGTTCAGTAGAGTACAGTTTAGTTTAGTTCAGTAGAGTACAGTTTAGTTTAGGTCAGTAGAGTACAGTTTAGTTTAGTTCAGTAGAGTACAGTTTAGTTTAGTTCAGTAGAGTACAGTTTAGTTTAGTTCAGTAGAGTACAGTTTAGTTTAGTTCAGTAGAGTACAGTTTAGTTTAGTTCAGTAGAGTACAGTTTAGTTTAGTTCAGTAGAGTACAGTTTAGTTTAGTTCAGTAGAGTACAGTTTAGTTTAGTTCAGCAGAGTACAGTTTAGTTTAGTTCAGTAGAGTACAGTTTAGTTTAGTTCAGTAGAGTACAGTTTAGTTTAGTTCAGTAGAGTACAGTTTAGTTTAGTTCAGTAGAGTACAGTTTAGTTTAGTTCAGTAGAGTACAGTTTAGTTTAGTTCAGTAGAGTACAGTTTAGTTTAGTTCAGTAGAGTACAGTTTAGTTTAGTTCAGTAGAGTACAGTTTAGTTTAGTTCAGTAGAGTACAGTTTAGTTTAGTTCAGCAGAGTACAGTTTAGTTTAGTTCAGTAGAGTACAGTTTAGTTTAGTTCAGTAGAGTACAGTTTAGTTTAGTTCAGTAGAGTACAGTTTAGTTTAGTTCAGTAGAGTACAGTTTAGTTTAGTTCAGTAGAGTACAGTTTAGTTTAGTTCAGTAGAGTACAGTTTAGTTTAGTTCAGTAGAGTACAGTTTAGTTTAGTTCAGTAGAGTACAGTTTAGTTTAGTTCAGTAGAGTACAGTTTAGTTTAGTTCAGTAGAGTACAGTTTAGTTTAGTTCAGTAGAGTACAGTTTAGTTTAGTTCAGTAGAGTACAGTTTAGTTTAGTTTAGTTCAGTAGAGTACAGTTTAGTTTAGTTCAGTAGAGTACAGTTTAGTTTAGTTCAGTAGAGTACAGTTTAGTTTAGTTCAGTAGAGTACAGTTTAGTTTAGTTCAGTAGAGTACAGTTTAGTTTAGTTCAGTAGAGTACAGTTTAGTTTAGTTCAGTAGAGTACAGTTTAGTTTAGATCAGTAGAGTACATTAGAGTATGGTAGGGTACAGTACAGTACTTTATGCTACTGTACTGTACTGAGCTATACTTTACTGTACTGTACTCTGCTATGCTGTCCAAACTTGTGAAACATAGATGTCTATGTACATTTAAATGTTATTCATTTAGCAAACGCTCTTATCCAGAGCGACTTACAATTAGTCCATTCATCTGTTTGGGCCAAATCAAGGCCGGTCTGGACTGGACATCTGTGGACGTTGAAATCAAGGCCGATCCGGACCGGACCAAATCTGACCAAAAATCTACGTCCGTGGACGCTGATATCAAGGCAGGTCCAGAGTGCACCAATTTTTTTTTACAAAAAATAGACTGCCGGTCCGGACAAGACCAAAATAAGTGCTTAGTGGAGCTTGTGGACAAAATGTTAATCAACAACTGACCAAACTAAGAGAGTTACATTCTACCATCACTGAGCTCTAAGAAGAGAGGATTCTTAGAACAGTTCTTAGAACATTTCTTACAATGTCGGAAGAGTGATTAAAGCGTGCCAACGCCATCACAAACAGGCACCAGACCCAGTGAATACAAGATAAGAGACGCTTTTAGCAACAAGAAAAAAGTGGCATGCATCCGGAAAAAAAACTAAACACTTTAAGAGAAGAAGAAACAGACATCTGGACGAGAGAGAGAAAGAGAGAGAGAGAAAGAGGGAGAGAGAAAGAGGGAGAGAGAAAGAGGGAGAGAGAAAGAGGGAGAGAGAAAGATGGAGAGAGAAAGAGATGGCGAGAGGGTGAAATGGAGAGAGTGAGAGACGCTTATCGAAAATGGCGCCATTGAGTTCTGACATTTCAAAGAGGACTGTGCGGTCCCAAATCACCAATCAACAAACCAGCCGTCCCACTTCAACCACACACACAAACACACAAACACACAAACACACAAACACACAAACACACAA
Organism: Coregonus clupeaformis; assembly: GCF_020615455.1. Lineage (NCBI taxonomy): Eukaryota > Metazoa > Chordata > Actinopteri > Salmoniformes > Salmonidae > Coregonus > Coregonus clupeaformis. The sequence goes on from NW_025533616.1 coordinate 259,735, forward strand.
ACACACAGAAAATAAAACAAACCTCCCCACGACCTCCCCCTTATCTCTCCACACCCAGGCATTCTCTCTCTGGCACTCACAAACACAAACACACACACACACACACCCACACACACACCCACACACGCACATTATGCTCAGCAATACACTGCCACTGCTTTCCCAGCCAAGCGTAGTCTATGGATGTTTACTGGCTATCTTTCATCCCTGAATGTGTCGAGGCAGATGCCCCCAAATCTCTCTCATCCTCTCCCAGCCATTCTTTCCCACTAACTATCCCAGGCCCCATATCTGTCCTCTTATTCTCTCTAATTCCGTCCCTCTTTTCTTCCTGTCTGTTCTTCCCCTTCGTCCCTCTTTTCTTCCTGTCTGTTCTTCCCCTTCTTCCAGACCTGGGTTCAAATTGTATTTGAAATATTTTACATTTTGAGGTGTTCGCTTGACACTTGAATGTTATATGAGCAGAGTTTGCCCTTTTGGGACAATTCCATTAGTTCCATTTTGCCAGGCAAGCTCAAGCTAAAGGTACTATTTGAACCTTTCGACCTTGTCTGTCCTCTCCGTCCCATTGCCTCATTGCTCTGACCCTCGTATGGGTGTTATGCCTGGTTTTCTGTCTGATTAGGCCCCTTTGCTCCTATTCCTAGTAAGCTGCAGTGGGACAATCACAGAAGCTGAATCAAGCCTGTCTCTTCAAGCCAAAACAACAGTGCAGGCTACTGACACGGTAGCTCTCTCTCTCTCTCTCTCTCTCTCTCTCTCTCTCTCTCTCTCTCTCTCTCTCTCTCTCTCTCTCTCTCTCTCTCTCTCTCTCTCTCTCTCTCTCTCTCTCTCTCCAGGACCAGGGTTTCTTGCAACACACAGCATGGTTTAGAGTTCTTTGAATAAATGTTCTATCGGTTTGACCATATTGCCATTAATCATTCACTAAACCCTAAACATCAACTAAATATTGTACTGAATAATGTGGAAACTTAGCAAGTTGAGGTGACTAAACTGCTTGGAGTAACCCTGGATTGAAAAACTGTCATGGTCAAAACATGTTGATACAACAGTAACTAAGGTGGGGAGAAGTCTATCCATAATAAAGCGTTGCTCTGCCTTCTTAACACCACTATCAACAAGGCAGGTCCTACAGGCTCTAGTTTTGTCGCACCTGGACTACTGTTCAGTCGTGTGGTCAGGTGCCACAAGAGGGAATTAGGAAAATTGCAATTGGCTCAGAACAGGGCAGTGCGGCTGGCCCTTGGATGTACACAGAGAGTTAACATTAATACTATGCATGTCTATCTCTCATGGCTCAAAGTGGAGGAGAGATTGACTTCATCGCTACTTGTTTTTGTGGAGAGGTATTGACATGTTGGAATGTACCGAGCTGTCTGTTTGAACTACTGGCACACAGCTCAGACACCCATGCATACCCCACAAGACATGCCACCAGAGGTCTCTTCACAATCCCCAAATCCAGAACAGACTATGGGAGGCGCACAGTACTACATAGAGCCATGACTACATGGAACTCTATTCCACATCAGGTAACTGATGCAAGAAGTAATATTTGATTTTAAAAACAGATAAAAATACACCTTATGGAACAGCGGGGACTGTGAATAGACACACACACACACATGGACAGACACACGCATACACACGCGGGCGCTAGTGGTGTGACAGTGTTATATGATGTACTGTTTTATATTTTGTTTTATGTGTAATATAAGTGTCTTAATGTGTTTGGACCCCAGGAAGAGTAGCTGCTGCCTTGGCAGGAACTAATGGGGATCCCTAATAAAATACAAATACAAATACATTAATTAAGCTATGGCTACTGACTGTATAAAAGTGCAACACCAAAGCTTTGTTGCTTTGCCTTTTGCTGTGCTCTAAGACTTCCACGTTAGTTTACCATGGATGACCACCTAATATTCTCATGATGACACCGTGTTGTTCTCTCTATTTATTTGTTTAAATGATGAATGGTCCCTGTTTGGAAATGTATCATTGTTGTATTATTGTTGTAAAGAAAGTGTTGTTATCTATATATATATCAGATCCAGACAGTAAAATAAGTATCTCTAGATTATCTGTCCTTCACAGGTCCTTACTCCAGAATATTCTCCAAGGTGTAGCTAGGTCTCTGTCCAGTGTGAGCTTATACTGCCACTTGCTGGCCAACTAGGAATACTGCATCTTTGTTAATAGAGGCTTCATAACAGGAGCAATAGCGCCATCTATAGAATCATTTCGGAGACTAGTTCCAGCAACCAGCGACCCTTTGATCTTTCTACTGTTCAGTATCGCTCAAAGCAACTGCCTCTCTATTGTAACATGGCTCCGTATAGAACCACACATCTCTAGGTAAGATTGCATGAGCAGAAGAGAGTGAGAGATAGAGAGAAAGAGAGGAGAGAGACAGACAGACAGACAGACAGACAGACAGACAGACAGACAGACAGACAGACAGACAGACAGACAGACAGACAGACAGACAGACAGAGACAGACAGACAGACAGACAGACAGGGAGAGAGAGAGAGAGAGAGAGAGAGAGAGAGAGAGAGAGAGAGAGAGAGAGAGAGAGAGAGAGAGACACAGACACAGAGAGAGAGGGAAAAAGTACATGCATACAATACACAGCCGCCCCCACTAGAGAATTAGATCATTTCAAAGTGTAGCATCATTCACTAAACACAGCTCTCCGGTGTTTGCACAGAGATGAAAGCACATGATCAAGGTCACTTTGAGAGGCAGTATCATCCTACACACTTCCTTGGGTACAGACTGTACTATCTTTCAACAAATCATCGATCTTCCTTCTCCTGTAGTCCACAATCATCTCCTTTGTCTTGATCACGTTGAGGGAGAGGTTGTTATAGCTTAGTGGACTACAGGAAAAGGAAGATTGAGCACGCCTCCATTCTCATCGACGGGGCTGTAGTGGAGCAGGTTGAGAGCTTCAAGTTCCTTGGTGTCCACATCACCAACAAACTATCATGGTCCAAACACACCAAGACAGTCGTGAAGAGGGCATGACAAATCCTATTCCCCCTCAGAAGACTGAAAATATTTGGCATGGGTCCTCAGATCCTCAAAAAAGGTTCTACAGCTGCACCATCGAGAGCATCCTGCCTGGTTGCATTTGGGGCAGCATTGGGGCAGCAGGTAGGTTAGTGGTTAAGAGCGTTGTGCCAGTAACCGAAAGGTCGCTGGTTCTAATCCCACTAGGTGAAAAATCTGTCAATGTGCCCTTGAGCAAGGCACTTAACCCTAATTGCTCCTGTAAATCGCTCTGGATAAGAGCATCTGCTAAATGACTAAAATGTAAAAATGTTATCCTGGCACCACATGGCCAGATCTCTGACCTCCTCCCCTATAGGCTGTCTCATCGTTGTCGGTGATCAGGCCTACCACTGTTGTGTCGTCGGCAAACTTAATGATGGTGTTGGAGTCTTGCCTGGCCATGCAGTCATGGGTGAACAGGGAGTACAAGAGGGGACTGAGCACTCACCCCTGAGGGGCCCCTGTGTTGAGGATCAGCGTGGCAGATGTGTTGTTACCTACCCTTACCACCTGGCGGCAGCGGCCCATCAGGAAGTCCAGGATCCAGTTGCAGAGGGAGGTGTTTAGTCCCAGGGTCCTTAGCTTAATGATGAGCTTTGAGGGTACTATGGTGTTGAATGCTGAGTTGTAGTCAATGAATAACATTCTCACATAGGTGTTCCTTTTGTCCAGGTGGGAAAGGGCAGTGTGGAGTGCAATAGAGATTGCATCATCTGTGGATCTGTTGGGGCAGTATGCAAATTGGAGTGGGTCTAGGGTTTCTGGGATAATGGTGTTGATGTGAGCCATGACCAGCCTTTCAAAGCACTTCATGGCTACAGACGTGAGTGCTATGGGTCTGTAGTCTTTTAGGCTGGTTACCTTAGTGTTCTTGGGCACAGGGACTATTGTGGATTGCTTGAAACATGTTGGTATTACAGACTCAGTCAGGGACAGGTTGAAGATGTCAGTGAAGACACTTGCCTGTTGGTCAGCGCATGCTCGGAGTACACGTCCTGGTAATCCAGGCCCTGCGGCCTTGTGAATGTTGACCTGTTTAAAGGTCTTACTCACATCGGCTACGGAGAGCGTGATCACACAGTCGTCCAGAACAGCTAATGCTCTCATGCACGCTTCAGTGTTGCTTGCCTCGAAGCGAGCATATAAGTAATTTAGCTTGTCTGGTAGGCTCATGTCACATGGCAGCTCGCGGCTGTGCTTCCCTTTGTAGTCTGTAATAGTTTGCGAGCCTTGCCACATCCAACGAGCATCGGAGCCGGTGTAGTACGATTCAATTTTAGTCCTGTATTGACGCTTTGCCTGTTTGATGGTTTGTCTAAGGGCATAGCGGGATTTCTTATAAGCGTCCAGGTTAGAGTCCCGCTCCTTGAAATCGGCAGCTCTACCCTTTAGCTCAGTGCGGATGTTGCCTGTAATCCATGGCTTCTGGTTGGGGTATGTACATATGATCACTGTGGGGACAACGTCATCGATGCACTTATTGATGAAGCCAGTGACTGAAGTGGTGTACTCCTCAATGCCATGGGAAGAATCCCGGAACATATTCCAGTCTGTGCTAGCAAAACAGTCCTGTAGCTTAGCATCTGCATCATCTGACCACTTCTTTATTGACGAGTCACTGGTGCTTCCTGCTTTAGTTTTTGCTCAATAATCAATAATTTGCTAGTAACAGATGACATTAACATTCTGACAATCTCTGAAACTCACTGAGATAATACCTTTGATGATAGGTCCCCTGTAGCTCAGTTGGTAGAGCATGGCGCTTGCAACGCCAGGGTTGTGGGTTCGTTTCCCACGGGGGGCCAGTATGAAAAATGTATGCACTCACTAACTGTAAGTTGCTCTGGATAAGAGTGTCTGCTAAATGACTAAAATGTAAAATGTAATGATACAGTGGTAGCAATTTTTACATTTACATTTTAGTAATTTAGCAGACGCTCTTATCCAGAGCGACTTACATGAGCAATTAGGGTTAAGTGCCTTGCTCAAGGGCACATCGACAGATTTTTCACCTAGTCGGCTCGGGGATTAGAACCAGTGACCTTTCAGTTACTGGCACAACGTTCTTAACCACTAAGATACAAGGTTATAACATTTACAGAAAATACAGAAATGCCAATGGTGGAGGTGTTGCTGTTTATAGTCAGAACCACATTCCTGTAAAGCTTAGAGAGGATCTGATGTTAAATACTGTTGAAGTAATATGGCTACAGGTTCATCTGCCTAACCTAAAGCCCATTCTGGTGGGAAGCTGCTATAGACCAGCAAGTGCTAACGATCAGTATCTGGATAACGTGTGAAATGCTTGATAATGTATGTGATATCAATAGAGAGGTATACTTTCTGGGTGATTTAAATATTGACTGGCTTTCATCAAGCTGCCCACTCAAGAAAAAGCTTCAAACTGTAACCAGTGCCTGCAACCTGGTTCAGGTTATCAGTCAACCTACCAGGGTAGTTACAAACAGCACAGGAATGAAATCATCAACATGCATTGATCACATCTTTACTAATGCTGCCGGAATTTGCTTGAACGCAGTATCCAAATCCATTGGATGTAGTGATCACAATATAGTAGCCATATCTAGGAAAACCAAAGTTCCAAAGTCTGTGCCTAATATAATGTATAAGAGGTCATACAATAATTGTGTAGTGATTCCAATGTTGTTGATGTAAAGAATATTTGTTGGTCCGTGGTGTGTAATGAGGATCAAACAGACACTGCACTTGACACATCTATGAAATTGCTTATTCCAGTTACTCATAAGCATGCACGCACTAAGAAAATGACAGTAAAAACTGTTAAATCCCCGTGGATTGATGAGGAATTGAAAAATTGAATGGTTGAGAAGGATGAGGCAAAAGGAATGACAAATAAGTCTGGATGCACAACCGATTGGCAAACGTATTGCAAATTGAGAAATAATGTGAATAAACTGAATAAAAAGGAGAAGAAACTACACTATGAAACAAAGATAAATGACATAAAGAATGATAGTAAAAAACTTTGGAGCACCTTAAATTGAATGTTGGGAAAAAAGGCAAACTCAGCTCCATCATTCATTGAATCAGATGGCTCATTCATCACAAAACCTACTGATATTGCCAACTACTTTAATGATTGTTTCATTGGCAAGATTAGCAAACTTAGGCATGACATGCCAGCAACAAATGCTGACACTACACATCCAAGTATACCTGACCAAAGTATGAAAGACAAGCATTGCAATTTTGAATTCCGTAAAGTGAGTGTGGAAGAGGTGAACAAATGATTGTTGTCTATCAACAATGACAAGACACCGGGGTCTAACAACTTGGATGGAAAATTACTGAGGATAATAGCGGATGATATTGGCACTCCTATTTGCCATATTTTGAAATTAAATCTACTAAATAGTGTAGATATAATAATAATAGCCCCCAGGGGAGGGAAGCAAAAATCATTCTGCTACCTAAGAATAGTCAAATAGCCGACCAATCAGCCTGTTACCAACCCTTAGTTAAGTTTAGGAAAAAATGGTGTTTGACCAGATACAATGTTATTTTACAGTAAACATATTGACAACAGACTTTCAGCATGCTTATAGAGGACATTCAACAAGCACAGCACTTACACAAATTGCTGATTATTGGCTGAGAGAAAATTATGCTAAAAAGATTGTGGGGGCTGATTTGTTAGACTTCACTGCAGCTTTTGACATTATCGATCATAGTCTGCTGCTGGAAAAATGTATGTGTTATGGCTTCACACCCCGCGCTACAGTGCCTTGCAAACGTATTCATCCCCCTTGGCGTTTTTCCTATTTTGTTACATTACAACCTCTATTTTAAATGAATTTTCATTTGGATTTCATGTAATGGACATACACAAAATAGTCCAAATTGGTGAAGTGAAATGAAAGAAATAACTTATTTCAGAAAATTCTAAAAGATAAATAACGGAAAAGTGGTGCGTGCATATGTATTCACCCTCTTTGCTATGAAGCCCCTAAATAAGATCTGGTGCAACCAATTACCTTCAGAAGTCACATAATTAGGTAAATAAAGTCCACCTGTGTGCAATCTAAGTGTCACATGATCTCAGTATATATACACCTGTTCTGAAAGACCCCAGAGTCTGCAACACCACTAAGCAAGGGCCACCACCAAGCAAGCAGCAACATGAAGACCAAGGAGCTCTCCAAACAGGTCAGGGACAAAGTTGTGGAGAAGTACAGATCAGGGTTGGGTTATAAAAAAATATCAGAAACTTTGAACATCCCACAGAGCACCATTAAATCCATTATTAAAAAATGGAAAGAATATGGCACCACAACAAACCTGCCAAGAGAGGGCCGCCCACCAAAACTCACAGACCAGGCAAGGAGAGCATTAATCAGAGAGGCAACAAAGACACCAAAGATAACCCTGAAGGAGCTGCAAAGCTCCACAGCGGAGATTGAAGTATCTGTCCATAGGACTACTTTAAGCCGTACACTCCACAGAGCTGGGCTTTATGGAAGAGTGGCCAGAAACAAGCCATTGCTTAAAGAAAAAAATAAGCAAACACGTGTGGTGTTTGCCAAAAGGCATGTGGGAGACTCCCCAAACATATGAAAGATGGTACTCTGGTCAGATGAGACTAAATTTGAGCTTTTTGGCCATCAAGGAAAACACTATGTCTGTCGCAAATACAACACCTCTCATCTCCCCGAGTAAACCATCCATTATATTTGGGACAAATCATTCACTAAACCCTGAACCTCAAATAAACATGTAATAAATAATGTGGAAATTGAGCAAGTTGAGGTAACTAAACTGCTTGGAGCAACCCTGGATTGTAAACTGTCATGGTCAAAACATACGATGGGGAGAATCTGTCCATAATAAAGTGTTGCTCTACCTTCTTAACAGCACAATTAACAAGGCAACTCCTACAGGTCCTAGTTTTTTCACACCTGGACTACTGTCCAGTCGTGTGGTCAGGTGCCACAAAAAGGGACTATGGAAAATTGCAATTGGCTCAGAACAGGGCATCACGGCTGGCCCTTGGATGTACACGGAGAGCTAACATTAATAATATGCATGTCAATCTCTCCTTGCTCAAAGTGGAGGAGAGATTGACTTCATCACTACTTGTATTTGTGAGAGGTATTGACATGTTGAATTTACCGAGCTGTCTGTTTGAACTACTGCCACACAGCTCGGGCACCCATGCATACCCCACAAGACATGCCACAAGAGGTCTCTTCACAGTCCCCAAGTCCAGAACAGACGATAGGAGGCGCACAGTACTACATAGAGCCATGACTACATGGAACTCTATTCCACATCAACTGATGCAAGCAGTAAAACTAGATTTAAAAAAGACACCTTATGGAACAGCGGGGACTGTGAAGCAACACAAACATAAACACAGACACACGCATGATAACATACTGCAGCGGTTTCAGGGGTTGTGTTGTGAATGGACGTCATGTGCCTGCGAGGGTTCTTAGTTTTTTGGCTGCCAGGACCACGGACAGCACTGCAAAGTATTCCCAAGAGGCAGGACCACGGACAGCTCAGTGGAAACTTCTAGACTGCAGCAGAACAGCCACAACGTCTCCCGTTGTAATCAGAGCCAAACTGCAGACAGGTGAAACCAATCAGTTTCTCTATTTAGCCCTGGGTTTCTATCTTTGTCTTTTTTTTTTTTTACCCCGGCAGGTGAAGGAGCACCAGGAGGTTTTAAAGAAGAACGGAAAATATGATTACAACAAAGATTGCACCCCCACACACAAAGCTTGGAGGACCTTCCACTGGGGGTGAAGTGTTTCCTTTGTTTGTTTTGGGTTGTATATATCAAGAACGCTGCCAAAGCCTGATAATAATAAACAGGTTTAACCCTTTACATGGACTGGTGTTGTGTGGCTGTATGTGTAAGCCCAGCCTTACAAAGAACCCAGCGCAGAAAACGCTACAATACATACTACACACGTGGTAGTGGTGGAGTAGGGGCCTGAGGGCACACAGTGTTTTGTGAAATCTGTGAATGTATTTTTAAATGGTATAACTGCCTTAATTTTGCTGGACCCCAGGAAGAGTAGCTGTTGCCAAGGCAGCAGCTAATGGGGATCCATAATAAATACAAATAGTATTTATTATGGATCCTTTACGGAACTCACTAGGCAGTAGTAGGCCTTTACGGAACTCACTAGGCAGTAGTAGGCTTTTTATGGAACTCACTAGGCAGTACTAGGCCTTTATGGAACTCACTAGGCAGTACTAGGCCTTTCTGGAACTCACTAGGCAGTACTAGGCCTTTCTGGAACTCACTAGGCAGTACTAGGCCTTTATGGAACTCACTAGGCAGTAGTAGGCCTTTATGGAACTCACTAGGCAATAGTAGGCCTTTATGGAACTCACTAGGCAGTAGTAGGCCTTCATGGAACTCACTAGGCAGTAGTAGGCCTTTACGGAACTCACTAGGTAGTAGTGGGCCTTTACAGAACTCACTAGACAGTAGTGGGCCTTTACGGAACTCACTAGGCAGTACTGGGCCTTTACGGAACTCACTAGGCAGTAGTGGGCCTTTACGGAACTCACTAGGCAGTAGTAGGCCTTTACGGAACTCACTAGGCAGTAGTAGGCCTTTATGGAACTCACTAGGCAGTAGTGGGCCTTTACGGAACTCACTAGGCAGTAGTAGGCCTTTACGGAACTCACTAGGTAGTAGTAGGCCTTTACGGAACTCACTAGGCAGTAGTAGGCCTTTACAGAACTCACTAGGCAGTACTGGGCCTTTACGGAACTCACTAGGCAGTACTAGGCCTTTATGGAACTCACTAGGCAGTAGTGGGCCTTTACGGAACTCACTAGGCAGTAGTAGGCCTTTATGGAACTCACTAGGCAGTAGTAGGCCTTTACGGAACTCACTAGGCAGTAGTAGGCCTTTATGGAACTCACTAGGCAGTAGTAGGCCTTTACGGAACTCACTAGGCAGTAGTAGGCCTTTATGGAACTCACTAGGCAGTAGTAGGCCTTTACGGAACTCACTAGGCAGTACTAGGCCTTTATGGAACTCACTAGGCAGTAGTGGGCCTTTATGGAACTCACTAGGCAGTAGTGGGCCTTTATGGAACTCACTAGGCAGTAGTTCCCGACGAACAGTTAATGTGCTGACGTTGCTTCCAGATGCAGTTTGAAACTCGGTAGTGAGTGTCGCAACCGAGGACAGACGATTTTTACACACTTCAGCACTCGGCGGTTGTGTGGCCTATCACTTCCGTTGTTGCTCCTTGACGTTTCCACTTCACAATAACAGCACTTACAGTTGACCGGGGCAGCTCTAGCAGGGCAGAAATTTGACGAACTGACTTGTTGGAAAGGTGGCATCCTATGACGGTGCCATGTTGAAAGTCACTGAGCTCTTCAGTAAGACCATTCTACTGCCTGTGTTTGTCTATGGAGATTGCATGGCTGTGTGCTTGATTTTATACACCTGTCAGCAACAGGTGTGGCTGAAATAGCCGAATCCACTCATTTGAAGGGGTGTCCACATACTTTTGTATATATAGTGTACAGTTGAAGTCGGGAGTTTACATACACAGCCAAATACATTTCAACTCAGTTTTTCACAATTCCTGACATTTAATCCTAGTAAAATGTCTTAGGTCAGTTAGGATCACCACTTTATTTTAAGAATGTGAAATGTCAGAATAATAGTAGAGATAATGATTTATTTCAGCTTTTATTTCTTTCATCACATTCCCAGTGGGTCAGAAGTTTACATACGCTCAATTAGTATTTGGTAGCATTGCCTTTAAATTGTTTAACTTGGGTCAAACGTTTCGGTTAGCCTCACACAAGCTTCCCACAATAAGTTGGGTGAATTTTGGCCCATTCCTCTTGACAGAGCTGGTTTGTGGCCTCCTTGCTCGCACACGCTTTTTCAGTTCTGCCCACAACTTTTCTATAGGATTGAGGTCAGGGCTTTGTGATGGGAACTCCAACACCTTGACTTTGTTGTCCTTAAGCCATTTTTCCACAACTTTGGAAGTATGCTTGGGGTCATTGTCCATTTGGAAGACCATTTGCGACCAAGATTTAACTTCCTGACTGATGTCTTGAGATGTTGCTTCAATATATATCCACATAATTTTCCTTCCTCATGATGCCATCTATTTTGTGAAGTGCACCAGTCCCTCCTGCAGCAAAGCACCCCCACAGCATGATGCTGCCACCCCCGTGCTTCACGGTTGGGATGGTGTTCTTCAGCTTGCAAGCAACCCCCATTTTCCTCCAAACATAACGATGGTCATTATGGCCAAACAGTTCTATTTTTGCTTCATCAGACCAGAGGACATTTTTCCAAAAAGTACGATCTTTGTCCCCATGTGCAGTTGCCAACCGTAGTCTGGCTTTTTTATGGTGGTTTTGGAGCAGTGGCTTCTTCCTTGCTGAGCGGCCTTTCAGGTTATGTCGATATAGGACTCGTTTTACTTTGGATAAAGATACTTTTGCACCTGTTTCCTCCAGCATCTTCACAAGGTCCTTTGCTGTTGTTCTGGGATTGATTTGCACTTTTCGCACCAAAGTATGTTCATCTCTAGGAGAGAGAAAGCGTATCCTTCCTGAGCGATATGACGGCTGCGTGGTCCCATGGTGTTTATACTTGTGTACTATTGTTTGTACAGATGAACGTGGTACCTTCAGGCGTTTGGAAATTACTCCCAAGGATGAACCAGACTTGTGGAGGTCTACAAATATTTTTCTGAGGTCTTGGCTAATTTCTTTTCATTTTCCCATGATGTCAAGCAAAGAGGCACTGAGTTTGAAGGTAGGCCTTGAAATACATCCACAGGTACACCTCCAATTGACTCAAATGATGTCAATTAGCCTATCAGGAGCTTCTAAAGCCATGACATCATTTACTGGAATTTTACAAGCTGTTTAAAGGCACAGTCAACTTAGTGTATGTAAACTTCTGACCCACTGGAATTGTGATACAGTGAATTATAAGTGAAATAATATGTCTGTAAACAATTGTTGGAAAACTTACTTGTGTCATGCACAAAGTAGATGTCCTAACCGACTTGCCAAAACTATAGTTTGTTAACAAGAAATTTGTGGAGTGGTTGAAAAACGAGTTGGAATGACTCCAACCTAAGTGTATCTAAACTTCTGACTTCAACTGTATATAAAGCAGGCAGATAGGCATCAAGGAATTCAGTTACTGTTCGATTGAACGTTAGAACAGGCAAAATTTGTGACCTAAGCAACTTTGAGCGTGGTATGATCATCGGTGCCAGACGTGCCGGTTCCAGTATCTCAGAAACAGCCGGCCTCCTGGCTTTTTCATGCACGCCAGTGTCTAGGGTTTACTGAGAATGGTGAGACAAACTAAAAACATCCAGTCAACTCGTTGATGAGAGGTCAAAGGAGAATGGCAAAAATCATGCAAATTAACAGGCGGGTCACAAACAGGCAAATAACCGTGCAGTACAACAGTGGTGTGCAGAACGGCATCTCGGAAAGCACAACATCCACAACTCGTCGGTCCTTGTCACAGATAGGCTATTGCAGCAGACGACCAAACCGGGTTCCACTCCTATCACCTAAAAACACGAAGAAGCTGCTCCAGTGGGTACGCGATCACCAACACTCGACAATTGAGGAGTGGAAAAACATTTCCTAGTCCAAGGAATGCAGGTTGCTGTTGCGTCATGCTGATGGCAGAGTCAGGATTTGGCGTAAGCAGCATGAGTGCATGGACCCATCCTGCCTGGCTGTTCTGGAGACAAAGGGATGGCCTATCCAGTACTAAATGGGTGTACTTAATAAACTGGTGTTTATAGTTTTCCTGCCTTCTACCCAGCTGTTCAAGATTAAGATATTACCATATTAGGTAGGTGCTAGCTTACACCCTCAGATCTACAGGATTGCTGAGTGTAGGGTTCAGGGATCAATTTGGAAATTGTGTCTCCATACAACCAGTCTTCCCATCACCCTTTTCACAGAACTAAAACCAGTCTTCCCATCACATTCAAAGAACTACAACCAGACTTCCCATCTCACTCATAGAACTACAACCAGACTTCCCCATCACACTCACAGAACTACAACCACCCATCACACTCACAGAACTACAACCAGTATGGCTGACGTTCAGCACCATGGAGAGCATACACATCAGTATAAATAATAATAATATGCCATTTAGCAGACGCTTTTATCCAAAGCGACTTACAGTCATGCGTGCATACATTTTTTTTTTGTGTATGGGTGGTCCCGGGGATCGAACCCACTACCTTGGCGTTACAAGCGCCGTGCTCTACCAGCTGAGCTACAGAGGACCACCAGTATGGTCGCCTTCCCTTACTCAGACGTTGCGTGCATCAACCAATGGTTGTGTGCCACGTCATCGACTGAGCAGTCGGGCACCAGATTGCTATAACTTATGATGTGGTTAGCTGATAAGTTTTTAAAAAAGGTCTGCCATGCGTTAGCGATGCCTGGGCAGAGGAAGTTTGTTTAGCACCATGGACAGCACACACCTACAGTGCATTCGGAAAGGCAATAGCCTCTACCCACATGTACATATTACCTCGACTAGCCGGTGCCCCGGCACATTGACTCTGCACCGGTACCCCCCTGTATATAGCCTCCCTACTGTTGTTTTATTTTACTGCTGCTCTTTAGTTATTTGCTTTTCTTTTTTTACTAAACACCTTTTTATTTATTTATTTTATTTATTTATTTATATATATTTTTTTTATGCATTGTTGGTTAAGGGCTTGTAAGCATTTCACTGTAATGTCTACACCTGTTGTATCCGGCGCATGTGGCAAATAAAATTTGATTTGATTTGAAAGTATTCAGACCCCTTCCCTTTTTCCACATTTTGTTACATTACAGCCTTATTAAAAAATGGATTAAATAAATACAAATCCTCATCAATCTACACACAATACCCCATAATAACAAAGCATAAAAATGTATTCAGACCCTTTGCTATGAGACTCGAAATTGAGCTCAGGTGCAACCTGTTTCCAATGATCATCCTTGAGATGTTTCTACAACTTGATTGGAGTCCACCTGTGGTAAATTCAAATGATTGGATATGATTGGAAAGGTACACACCTGTCTATATAAGGTCCCACAGTTGACAGTGCATGTCAGAGCAAAAACCAAGCCATGAGGTCGAAGGAATTGTCTGTAGAGCTCCGAGACAGGATTGTGTCGAGGCACAGATCTGGGGAAGGGTACCAAAAAGATTCTGCAGCATTGAAGGTCACAGTGGCCTCCATCATTCTTAAATGGAAGACGTTTGGAACCACCAAGACTCTTCCTAGACCTGGCCACCCGACTGAACTGAGCAATCGGGGGAGAAGGGCCTTAGTCAGGGAGGTGACCAAGAACCCGATGGTCACACTGACAGAGCTCCAGAGTTCCTCTGTGGAAATGGGAGAACCTTCCAGAAGGACAAGCATCTCTGCAGCACTCCACCAATCAGGACTTTATGGTAGAGTGGCCAGACGGAAGCCACTCCTCAGTAAAAGGAACATGACAGCCTGCTTGGAGTTTGCCAAAAGGCACCTAAAGGTCTCAGACCATGAGAAACAAGATTCTCCGGTCTGATGAAACCAAGATTGAACTCTTTGGCCTGAATGCCAAGCGTCATGTCTGGAGGAAACCTGGCATTATCCCTACGGTGAAGCATGGTGGTGGCAGCATCATGCTGTGGGGATGTTTTTCAGCGGCAGGGACTGGGAGACTAGTCAGGATCAGTGGCCACCTGTTTTTTGCCTGTTTTGCATGTTATTTTGGCATTAATAATAATAAGTGTCACATATCAGTTTGCAAACAATGCAAAAAACAATTGAGTTAATAAAGCCGCATACAAACTTAGTCTCTTTTTTGCTTTCTTGAGTAAGGCAGCTCCAAAATGCAAGTGTTTCAGGCTAGCTCAGTGCTTTCTGTGGTGGTGGGGCAGCCAGCGGAAAATACGGAGCTTAGGGGTTGGTAATGTTCTCTAGTTGCGTCGTGATTGGCTCAGTGTTCTGTCACTCATGTGAACACTACGTCACCGCAAAATCTACAGGTAGAGCTCGAAAATTCATGCCCGTTGGGTGCTGCCATAGAGTTACATTAGAAGTGCCCATCCAAGAAGGCTCAAGGTCATTGGCCACAGATAAAATGACGTCAAATCACGTTATATCTACCGTAGCTTTGATTGGACTGATCATGTCAACATCATACGTTCAAAATATTAGCTAGCAATCTAGCAGTCATCATCATTAATCAAGTCAACAATCTACTGGCAAATCCTTTTCAATCCTTATCATATGAAGTGAAATAATGAAGAGAAATGACAGATAAAAAGTATCGGTGCTCATCGGCCATTGGACATAAACATTACACAACAAGTTGGTGTGATGCGTGATTTGAAGGAGTCAGGCGCAGGAGGGTAAATCCCAGTATACAGAATTTATTCCGTAATCCAGCCTAACCAGTCCAGTGCGCAAAACAGGCGCACTGGAACAAACATGCACACGGGGAAAATACCCCGGCAATACAAAATACTGAGCTCAACCGAGCTACTAATCCTCACAATGAACAATCACCCACAAGGACAAGGGGGGCAGAGGGAACACTTAAACACATACTAATGAGGGGAATATGAACCGGGTGTGTGTAATTGATAAATCAAGAAAAATGGAATGATGAGATATGGTGCGGCAGTGGCTAGAAGGCCGGTGACGACAAACGCCGAAGCCTGCCCAAACAACGAGGGGAGGCAGCTTCGGAGGAAGTCGTGATAGTTGGAAATCGTAAATTCAACAATGAGTGGTTTGGAAGGAATCAGTGGCTAACTGCAAGCATCGCAAAGCAATCACTAGCCTGCTATTCAGTGGAGTGGGTGTGTGGTCCAAGTCTGGGTTTAAGGGTCTCTTTTCCAAGCTTAAAAAGATAAACATTCAACGTTGGCCATGCTGTCAATCCAGCATGACTTCTGTCGCACTCAAAAAAAACTCAGAACTGGGAAATCTCAGACTTCAGTGAGTTCAAGATAACTGGGAACTCCGACAGGGAAAAATATGTTTTGAACGGTCATCCAACTCGGGCCTCTTTCTAGAGCTCCGACCTGAAGATTACTGATGTCATCATGATTCGACCTTGTTTTTGTTAAGAGTTTCCAGTTGTCTTGAAGCACCATAAATCCAGAGAATGCCAGACTTTGATGACCAAGTTTGATGACAAAATTTGCCCACGAAGGACCGCCGCGCCACCTTCCTGTTCAAGTGAGCACAGCACAACAAGGTGAGTCCAAAAATGTATTGTATGCTGCTGCATAAATGATGTAATATGCCAGGGAGATATGTATACAGTAGCGAAGAAAGTAATACTAAGTGTATGTTGTGTAGTAAGTTGTTAGTAGCCCATGTGCCTCACCCTAATAATTTGGTCCCTTTTCCCCTCATGTAGCCTATATCCTGTTTTAGAGAAAAGTAATCATTGAATATTGTAAGAGCTTTCATTGTCTGTTTATATGTCCCCTTCATTTATCCTACGGTTCTGACTTGGTGTACAGGGAGAACACTGTAAGAACGGCCCAGGTTCTGAATTCTGTCGCTGTACATTTTAAAAGTGCTGAACACATAGTTATATTGACTACCTCCGTCCTAGCTCGCTCATTAATGTCTTAATCGAAGTTACGGATTGCCTCTAATCCGCTCGTCGTCCCCTTATGCGATAGTTTGTACATCTCAATTGTCAGTAGAAAACACATTTTTTTAAGCCAGTCAGCCATATCAGCTATGTATTTTTAAAAGGCAGAAAATGAGGCTGAATGAACTGTTTCGCTGCCAGACAAGGCTCCGCAGATAGCCAGGTGTAGCAGTGGTAAGGTGTTGGGACAGCTTTATGTAGGCCTTAACAGTTTGTGGGCACCGTTTGTCACCATTATAGTGCAATTAATGTATTGTTTAGTATTGTGTTGTGTAGTTGCTTTGTTGGCATGAATCTAAAAAAAAAATTGGGGAAGTTGCCAAACCAAGATTTACTGGTCAGGATCGAGGGAAAGATGAACGGAGCAAAGTACAAAGAGATCCTTGATGAAAACCTGCTCCAGAGTGCTCAGGACCTCAGACTGGGGCAAAGGTTCACCTTCCAACAGGACAACAACCCTAAGCACACAGCCAAGACAACGCAGGAGTGGCTTCAGGACAAGTCTTTGAATGTCCTTGAATGGTCAAGCCAGAGTCCGGACTTGAACATCTCTGGAGAGACCTGAAAATAGCTGTGCAGCGATGCTCCCCATCCAACCTGACAGAGCTTGGGAAGATCTGCAGAGAAGAATGGGAAAAACTCCTCAAATACAGATGTGCCGAGTTTGTAGCGTCATACCCAAGAAGACTCGAGGCTGTAATCGCTGCCGAAAGGTGCTTCAACAAAGCACTGAATAAAGGGTCTGAATACTTATGTAAATGTGATATTTCAGTTTTTTGTTTTTAATACATTTGCAAACATTTCTAAAAACCTGTTTTTGCTTTGTCATTATGTGGTATTGTGTGTAGATTGATGAGGGGGAAGAAAAAAAAACGATTTAATCAATTTTAGAATAATGCTGTAACGTAACAAAATGTGGAAGAAGTCAAATACTTTCCGAATACACTGTACATGGCTCTTCATTCAGCACCAATCCTGTGTCTTAAAAGACAGCATTAACCACCCAAATCCCCCAAATATTGTGTATAAATATGTGTATTAATCCCAGAGCAGCGGTTCTATATAGCTACTCTCATTCCGTGGCTTCGTCCTAAATGATCCCCTATTCTCTACATAGTGCACTACTTTTTTACCAGATCCCTACAGGCCCCAGGTCAAAAGTAGCGCACTATGTAGGTAACAATGTAATCCAGCTAAACCCTGGGTGGTGAGTCATGATGGTGATGATGTAACAGGGGCCAGTTTGTCAGAACCCTGTTTAATCCCGATTGAAATGATCCTCTTCCTGTGTTGTGGAAAATTCTGCTCCCCCCCCCCCAGCTGTGATGCCCCCTAAAGCTTGTGGATGAAAGTTTTTTACAGTGACAATCACTGACCCAAATCTGTGTGTTACCACATCACTATGTGTAAAACCAATAGGGGTTTGTGTGGGCTACTGCACAAATAATAAAGTCTTGTCTCTGTGGTATTCATACATTATGAAAATTAGGTATGTTTGTTACATTTGAAGGTACTTTATTCTGAAAATTAAATTAGCAGTTGCAGTCATCCCCCCTCCCCCTCCCCCTCCCCTCCCCCCCCCTCTGAAAATTAAATTAGCAGTTGCAGTCATCCCCCCTCCCCCTCCCCCTCCCCCTCTCCCTCCTATGAGCACAGCAGCGGCAGTGGCGTTCAGTCCTGCACGACAGGTAGTCTACCATCTTTAACTCAGTCATAGGGAGACCGGGAGAGGCGCGCCGCGTGCACTAATCGGGCCACTGAATCTGAGAGGCCAATTTCGCCCTGACCGAGCAGCGTGAGCATTTTGAAAACGGTTTGGCGATTATTGGTATAGGCTCCATTTCGACGCACAAACTGTCAAAGCTCTGATCATGTGATTGCGAGGACGAGGGCTTGTCTTCTCGTCCGGATGTGTCGGTAGCCTACAGAGGGTACCAAAGCCAGAGCGAGGTTGGGGTTGTGATGCAGCAGTGTTTGACCGCTAGTCACGAATGTAGGGCTACACGTCTCATTGAATATATTGGCTATATTTAACCACCTCGTGTGGCAGACAGATGCAATTTTGTTATAGGTTGAGAGAGAACTGAACATCGTCAGCGCTGACACGCGCATCACGGTCCGCTTAATCTGGTGCAGTTATTGAATCGTATCTCTCCTTTTTTCACTCCTCTCCTCCTCCTCTTCTCCCTTCTTTCGGCATCACCTGACAGAGGCTGCTGATGCTGCCGTAGCAATTACCGGGACTGGGCTGTGTGTTATTTATCCCGGGCTAGATGCTGTGAATTATTCCGCAGGATTGTGATTTGGGCTACCGGAGGGAAGGCATCATAGACATTGCATTTCGTTTGCTCCGGTTTGATACCGTCGCTATCGTTAACATTGCTTAGGAAAGAAAAGGACGTATAGCCTATTGCAAACACGGCTGCTCTGTACGCTATTGGTAGGCACATTTTTTTTATATATATATCTACTGAAATTATATAATGTATTTAGTTTAATGCGTAATATCCGAATGACAATCTGATATTTGCTGTGTTTTTCAAGGAGGTATTCCGGGGACATTCGCAAGTGACACGTGCCAAGAGCGATGTGTCTGACAGACGGCCATTCATAGCCTACGAGAGAGGTGGGAGGGAATTATTTCTCACATACGCGAGTTCAGGAGTCGCCAAGTTCTCACGAGTTATCAGTTAGGCTAAATATAGGAGCGAACTTGCAGATAAGCTTTTGACCATCCAGTTTATGCACCAGCATCGGGATGCGACGTCATGAGTTGAATATGCTGGCCAGATGTTGCCTTTGATGTGATTAAATGAATCTAGACTAGGCCTACTTTTGGGTGCTTTTCTACAGCAGAAATATCTACTGACTCCTGCATTTCTTAACTATTTAATTAGTCAGTGCCCCCCGTTGCTTGTCTACCTAATTGAATAGGCATATCTAGGCCACATCATAATACCAGGACTGGGATACAACACAAACTGTGCTACAATGATACCCGGATCGGCCGCCTCGATGCTCCCATCCATGTCGTCCGATGACATTAAACTATACCAGCATAACTACGTCCGCAACTCCCGTGCCATCGGACTCCTGTGGGCCATATTCACCATCCTGTTCGCCATCTTGAACGTGGTGATCTTCAGCCAGCCCTATTGGATCGGAGACGGCGTGGACACCCCTCAGGCCGGCTATTTCGGCCTCTTCCACTTCTGCACCGGCGACGGGATCCAGAGAGAGCTCGACTGCACGGGGACCTTCACCGAGTTCGCTCAGATCCCTTCCACTGCGTTCAAGGCGGCGTCGTTCTTCGTTGGGATGTCCATGATGCTGGTGATGGCTTGCATCGCTTCCTTCACTCTCTTCTTCCTGTTCTCCACCACCACCGTCTATAAGATCTGCGGCTGGATGCAGGGGGCCTCGGGTAAGTGATGACTGCCACTAGGACCTAGGCAGCTTGTTTTGAGTAATGTCTTGGAAGTAGGCCTAAACCTTTCTCCTACAAGGTTTGTGTATAGCCTTTTAGGTTAGCTGTAGGCCTACACATTAACAGAATATGATGTTTTGCTTCTTATCTGGCCAGGTAAAGTGATCAAAAGTTAATAAATATATTGTAATATTACGTATTTTATTAGGGTTCCCCATTAGTTCCTGCCAAGGCAGCAGCTACTCTTCCTGGGGTCCAAACACACTAAGACACTTATATTACACATAAAACAAAATATAAAACAGTACATCATATAACACTGTCACACCACTAGCGCCCGCGTGTGTATGCGTGTGTCTGTCCCTGTGTGTGTGTGTCTCTTCACAGTCCCCGCTGTTCCTTAAAGTGTATTTTTATCTGTTTTTTAAATCAAATATTACTGCTTGCGTCAGTTACCTGATGTGGAATAGAGTTCCATGTAGTCATGGCTCTATGTAGTACTGTGCGCCTCCCATAGTCTGTTCTGGACTTGGGGATTGTGAAGAGACCTCTGGTGGCATGTCTTGTGGGGTATGCATGGGTGTCAGAGCTGTGTGCTAGTAGTTTAAACAGACAGCTCGGTGCATTCAGCTTGTCAACACAAAACAAGTAGTGATGAAGTCAATCTCTCCTCCACTTTGAGCCATGATAGATTGACATGCATATCTTTAATGTTAGCTCTCCGTGTACATTTAAGGGCCAGCCGTCCTGTCCCTCTTTGTGGCACCTGACCATACGACTGAACAGTAGTCCAGGTGCGACAAAACTAGGGCCTGTATGACCTGCCTTGTTGATAGTGGTGTTAAGAAGGCAGAGCAACACTTTATTATGGACAGACTTCTCCCCAACTTAGCTACTGTTGTATCAACATGTTTTGACCATGACAGTTTACAATCCAGGGTTACTCCAAGCAGTTTAGTCACCTCAACTTGCTCAATTTCCACATTATTCATTACAAGATGTAGTTGAGGTTTAGGGTTTAGTGAATGATTTGTCCCAAATACAATGCTTTTAGTTTTGAAATATTTAGAACTAACTTATTCCTTGCCACCCATTCTGAAACTAACTGCAGCTCTTTGTTAAGTGTTGCAGTCATTTCAGTCGCTGTAGTAGCTGACTTGTATAGTGTTGAGCCATCCGCATACATAGACACACTGGCTTTACTCAAAGCCAGTGGCATGTCATTAGTAAAGATAGAAAAAAAGTAAGGGGCCTAGACAGCTGCCCTGGGGAATTCCTGATTCTACCTGGATTATGTTGGAGAGGCTTCCATTAAAGAACACCCTCTGTGTTCTGTTAGACAGGTAACTCTTTATCCACAATATAGCAGGGGGTGTAAAGCCATGACATACGTTTTTCCAGCAGCAGACTATGGTCGATAATGTCAAAAGCTGCACTGAAGTCTAACAAAACAGATCCCACAATCTTTTTAGCATCAATTTCTCTCAGCCAATCTTCAGTCATTTGTGTAAGTGCTGTGCTTGTTGAATGTCCTTCCCTATAAGCATGCTGAAAGTCTGTTGTCAATTTGTTTACTGTAAAATAGCATTGTATCTGGTCAAACACCATTTTTTCCAAAAGTTTATTAAGCGTTGGTAACAGGCTGATTGGTCGGCTATTTGAGCCAGTAAAGGTGACTTAACTATTCTTAGGAAGCGGAATGACTTTTGCTTCCCTCCAGGCCTGAGGGCACACACTTTCTAGTAGGCTTAAATTTAAGATATGGGAAATAGGAGTGGCAATATCGTCCGCTATTACCCTCAGTAATTTTCCATCCAAGTTGTCAGACCCCGGTGGCTTGTCATTGTTGATGGACAACAATAATGTTTTCACCTCTTCCACACTCACTTTACAGAATTCAAAATTACAATGCTTGTCTTTCATAATTTGATCAGTTATACTTGGATGTGTAGTGTCAGCATTTGTTGCTGGCATGTCATGCCTAAGTTTGCTAATCTTGCCAATGAAGAAATCATTAAAGTCATTGGCAATATCAGAGGGTTTTGTGATGAATGAGCCATCTGATTCAATGAATGATGGAGCTGAGTTTGCCTTTTTGCCCAAAGTTTCATTTAAGGGGCTCCAGAGCTTTTAACTATCATTCTTTATGTCATTTATCATTGTTTCATAGTATAGTTTCTTCTCCTTTTTATTCAGTTTAGTCACATTATTTCTCAATTTGCAGTACATTTGCCAATCGGTTGTGCAGCCAGACTTATTTGCCATTCATTTTGCCTCATCCCTCTCAACCATACAATTTTTCAATTCCTCATCAATCCACAGGGATTTAACAGTTTTTACAGTCATTTTCGTAATGGGTGCATGCTTATTAGTAACTGGAATAAGCAATTTCATAAATGTGTCAAGTGCAGCGTCTGGTTGTTCCTCATTATACACCACAGACCAAAAAATAATATGTGTATGACCTCATTCACTACAATAGGCCCAGCCTTTGGACCTGTGGTTTTCCTAGATATGGCTACTATATTGTGATCACTACGTCTGATGGATCTGGATACTGCTTTCAAGCAAATTTCTGCAGCATTAGTAAAGATGTGATCAATACATGTGGATGATTTAATTCCTATGCTGTTTGTAACTACCCTGGTAGGTTGACTGATAACCTGAACCAGGTTGCAGGCACTGATTACAGTTTGAAGCTTTTTCTTGAGTGGGCAGCTTGATGAAAGCCAGTCAATATTTAAATCACCCAGAAAATATACTTACTTTTTAATATCAGTGTCTTCATGCATGGTTCAATGCAGGTGTTAGGTTTTAATGTTTAATGTTCCATAGACTACTGCCCCTGGAAAAAGTTTTAGGAATTAGATAGCCTCAATGCTTGCCCACTCCGGTCATAATCGCCAATGCTGGTTAGGAGCTGTCCAGGGACCTGCCAGATGTATGGCGGCAGACAGGTAGCGCTGAATGGACGGCCGTAACACTTGGCTCTGTCCATGGAGCTGAAATGACAGCCGTGTCACTTACCGCTGTCAATGGTGTTGAATGCCGTGCAGTTTGGTGCTGTCCATGGCGCTGAACTAGATACGTTTGGGGTTGCAATTATTTTGTCGCGTCAGTTGCCGCTGTAAATGGTGCTGAACAGACAGCGATTTTTAAAGTATGGTATGTTAGCTAGGAGTTGGTACTGAAGGGACAGTCGTGTCAGCTGACGCTGTCTGTGGTGCTGAATGGACTATGGGGGTTGCACCTGTCCTGCGGTCATGTTGTTGTCACAGGTGCATAAAGCTAGTCCAGAATAAATCAAGAAGATGGCTGGATATTGCAGCATTATGAACATGCAGTAGTGGGATAGAAGAGGTATCTAAAGAGCTCAGTGCACTCTACCTCTGGATCATCTCTGTCTCTGGATCATCTCTGTCTCTGGATCATCTCTGTCTCTGGATCATCTCTGTCTCTGACATTTTTTTTAACAGTGCACTTTTTTCTCAGCTTTGTTCATTATGCAGCTATTTAACCAGCACAAATGACTAATTCTGATTCACTCCACAGCGTGAACACGATTACACAACCCCATGCCAGGTTTCCTTCCCTTCAATTGAACTCAATACTGGCAGGAGTCACCTGATTGTGAATAGTAAATGGTTTACAGCCATCGTTAACAGAACAGCCTTAGTACTTCCCACTGACACAGTATACAGTGGGGAAAAAAGTATTTAGTCAGCCACCAATTGTGCAAGTTCTCCCGCTTAAAAAGATGAGAGAGGCCTGTAATTTTCATCATAGGTACACGTCAACTATGACAGACAAAATGAGAAAAAAAAATCCAGAAAATCACATTGTAGGATTTTTAATGAATTTATTTGCAAATTATGGTGGAAAATAAGTATTTGGTCAATAACAAAAGTTTCTCAATACTTTGTTATATACCCTTTGTTGGCAATGACACAGGTCAAACGTTTTCTGTAAGTCTTCACAAGGTTTTCACACACTGTTGCTGGTATTTTGGCCCATTCCTCCATGCAGATCACCTCTAGAGCAGTGATGTTTTGGGGCTGTCGCTGGGCAACCACGGACTTTCAACTCCCTCCAAAGATTTTCTATGGGGTTGAGATCTGGAGACTGGCTAGGCCACTCCAGGACCTTGAAATGCTTCTTACGAAGCCACTCCTTCGTTGCCCGGGCGGTGTGTTTGGGATCATTGTCATGCTGAAAGACCCAGCCACGTTTCATCTTCAATGCCCTTGCTGATGGAAGGAGGTTTTCACTCAAAATCTCACGATACATGGCCCCATTCATTCTTTCCTTTACACGGATCAGTCGTCCTGGTCCCTTTGCAGAAAAACAGCCCCAAAGCATGATGTTTCCACCCCCATGCTTCACAGTAGGTATGGTGTTCATTGGATGCAACTCAGCATTCTTTGTCCTCCAAACACGACGAGTTGAGTTTTTTTCCAAAAGTTCTATTTTGGTTTCATCTGACCATATGACATTCTCCCAATCCTCTTCTGGATCATCCAAATGCACTCTAGCAAACTTCAGACGGGCCTGGACATGTACTGGCTTAAGCAGGGGGACACGTCTGGCACTGCAGGATTTGAGTCCCTGGCGGCGTAGTGTGTTACTGATGGTAGGCTTTGTTACTTTGGTCCCAGCTCTCTGCAGGTCATTCACTAGGTCCCCCCGTGTGGTTCTGGGATTTTTGCTCACCGTTCTTGTGATCATTTTGACCCCACGGGGTGAGATCTTGCGTGGAGCCCCAGATCGAGGGAGATTATCAGTGGTCTTGTATGTCTTCCATTTCCTAATAATTGCTCCCACAGTTGAATTAGTCAAACCAAGCTGCTTACCTATTGCATATTCAGTTTTCCCAGCCTGGTGCAGGTCTACAATTTTGTTTCTGGTGTCCTTTGACAGCTCTTTGGTCTTGGCCATAGTGGAGTTTGGAGTGTGACTGTTTGAGGTTGTGGACAGGTGTCTTTTATACTGATAACAAGTTCAAACAGGTGCCATTAATACAGGTAACGAGTGGAGGACAGAGGAGCCTCTTAAAGAAGAAGTTACAGGTCTGTGAGAGCCAGAAATCTTGCTTGTTTGTAGGTGACCAAATACTTATTTTCCACCATAATTTGCAAATAAATTCATAAAAAATCCTACAATGTGATTTTCTGGATTTTTTTTTCTCAATTTGTCTGTCATAGTTGACGTGTACCTATGATGAAAAGTACAGGCCTCTCTCATCTTTTTAAGTGGGAGAACTTGCACAATTGGTGGCTGACTAAATACTTTTTCCCCCCAGTGTAGTTACTTAGGCTGTGTCCCAAATGGCACCCTATTCCCTTCATAGTGGGGCCCATAGGGCTCTGGTCAAAGTAGTGCTCCATATAAGAATTAGGGTGCGATTTGGGACTCACTCTTAGAGATGATTGAACACTATCAACATATCCTTACTTAGCATTGTTATGCTAATATGAGACATTCTAAAAGTCGATTTTATAGAAGCCTCTATATCAGAGAAGATTCCATTCCATTAATTCCTGGAATCTTCCATCCTCTCTTTCAAATCAATCTACACATGTAAACATTGCATCACAGACCGCAGCTGTGCTGCTGAATGAGAGAGCAGGTCTTTTCACTATTCATCACAGTCAAGGTTGGAAAAGGTTGGGTTGGGTTAGGTTGGGTTAGATTAGGTTAGGTTTGGCTAGTGTAGTTTGGGTTGGGTTGGATAGGGTTAGGTGATGTGATGTGTCAGTGACCCCAGGACTTCCATGAGAATGTCTCTTTATTGAACTTGACACAGATAAGGCGTGTTTGATTCCTGTGATAGCCCTCAGATGGTCTTCCTTCCAAACAATGTCATAAATCGTGATTGAGGGGTCACGCTGTGCTCCAACGCCAGCCAGTCGCTAATCGCAAGTATCACCTTCTCTCATTCTTCCACTACATTAGGTTGGGTTAGGTTGTGTTTGGTTAAGTTAGGATAGGATAGGTTGTGTTTGGTTAAGTTGGGTTAGGTTGGGTTAGGTTGGGTTGGGTTTGGTTGGGTTGGATTAGGTTGGGTTGGGTTAGGCTAACTGAGCTCCTTTATCTATCTGACATAGCAGTGGTAGCTCCACTGGACTTGCATCCCTGATGTGATCCTTACCCTGATGTAAGGTTCTCTAGCCTCCAGATTAATACAAATCAGTACAGGTCTATAGAAGGCCAGTAATACAACCTTCTCCGATATGCCAAGAATATAGCAAGGTCATGCATGTTGGCTCACTATACATGCGGCTGATGTCAATACAATGGATATAGCTTTCTAATACATAAAGCTTTCTAGTAATGCCATGAGGACTCATCCATTTGCCTTGGGTCAGAGGGTGAGTGAGTCACTTTGAGGAATTCTCCGCAGCAAGCAGAGGGGTACTATCTGGTCGCTGGATCAGTGTGTGAGTGTGTGTGTACACAACATCACACTCTGTTAATGAGACAACCACATGGCTGTCTGGCTCACACACACGCCCACACACTTGCTTAAGTGCACACCTAGGGACTTCGTGTAGTGTTTGTTCCTATCAGTGCTTTGGAGTGTGTGTGTGTGTGTGTGTGTGTGTGTGTCTGTGTGTGTGTGTGTGTGTGTGTGTGTGTGTGTGTGTGTGGATGGTTATAGAGAGAAATTAAGGATAAAGAGATAACAGCTGCAGTAGAAGCTGAGAAATGGAAGCTAAGACATCTACTAGAATAATGTCAAAGAAAAAGAAAGGCAAATGCTTTCTAGACAGACAGAGACAGACAGACAGACAGAGACCGAGACAGACAGAGACCGAGACAGACAGAGACCGAGACAGACAGAGACCGAGACAGACAGAGACCGAGACAGACAGAGCCAGACAGACAGAGACCGAGACACAGACAGACAGAGACCGAGACAGACAGACAGACAGAGACCGAGACAGACAGACAGACAGAGACCCAGACAGACAGACAGACAGAGACCGAGACCGAGACAGACAGACAGACAGACAGACAGACAGACAGAGCCAGACAGACAGACAGACAGAGACCGAGACAGACAGAGATCGAAACAGACAGAGCCAGACAGAGACCCAGATAGACAGACAGACAGACAGACAGACAGAGACCCAGACAGACAGACAGACAGAGACCCAGACAGACAGACAGACCGAGACAGACAGACAGACAGAGACCGAGACAGACAGACAGAGACCGAGACAGACAGACAGAGACCGAGACAGACAGAGACCGAGACAGACAGAGACCGAGACAGACAGACAGACAGAGCCAGACAGACAGAGAGAGAGACAGACAGAGCGAGACAGAGAGACAGACAGAGCCAGACAGAGACCGAGACAGACAGAGACCGAGACAGACAGACAGACAGACAGACAGACAGAGACCGAGACAGACAGACAGACAGAGACCGAGACAGACAGACAGACAGAGACCGAGACAGACAGACAGAGACCGAGACAGACCGAGACAGACAGACAGACAGAGATCAAGACAGACAGACAGACAGACAGAGACCGAGACAGACAGACAGACAGACAGAGACCGAGACAGACAGAGACCGAGACAGACAGAGACCGAGACAGACAGAGACCGAGACAGACAGAGACCGAGACAGACAGACAGACAGAGATTGAGACAGACAGACAGAGATTGAGACAGACAGAGATTGAGACAGACAGACAGGTGAGACAGACAGACAGGTGAGAGGACCGAGACAGACAGACAGAGACAGAGACAGATACAGACAGACAGACAGACAGACAGACAGACAGACAGACAGAGCCAGACAGACAGACAGAGACCGAGACAGACAGAGACCGAGACAGACAGACAGACAGAGATTGAGACAGACAGACAGAGATTGAGACAGACAGAGATTGAGACAGACAGACAGAGATTGAGACAGACAGACAGAGATTGAGAGAGACCGAGACAGACAGACAGAGACAGAGACAGATACAGACAGACAGACAGACAGACAGACAGACAGACAGAGCCAGACAGACAGACAGAGACCGAGACACAGACAGACAGACACCGAGACAGACAGACAGACAGACAGAGACCGAGACAGAGAGACAGAAAGAGTCAGACAGACAGACAGAGACCGAGACAGACAGAGAGAAAGACAGACAGAGCGAGACAGAGAGACAGACAGAGCCAGACATACAGACAGAGATCGAGACAGACAGACAGAGACCGACAGACAGACAGACAGACAGAGACCGACAGACAGACAGACAGAGACCGACAGACAGACAGACAGACAGAGACCGACAGACAGACAGACAGAGACCGACAGACAGACAGACAGACAGAGACCGACAGACAGACAGACAGAGAGAGACCGACAGACAGACAGACAGAGAGAGACCGACAGACAGACAGACAGAGAGACACAGACAGACAGACAGACAGAGAGACACAGACAGACAGAGACACAGACCGACAGACAGACAGACAGAGACCGACAGACAGACAGACAGACAGACAGAGACCGACAGACAGACAGACAGAGACCGACAGACAGACAGACAGACAGAGACCGACAGACAGACAGACAGAGAGAGACCGACAGACAGACAGACAGACAGAGAGAGACCGACAGACAGACAGACAGAGAGACACAGACAGACAGAGAGACACAGACAGACAGACAGAGAGACACAGACAGACAGACAGAGAGACACAGACAGACAGACAGAGAGACACAGACAGACAGACAGAGAGACACAGACAGACAGACAGAGAGACACAGACAGACAGACAGACAGACAGAGAGACACAGACAGACAGACAGAGAGACACAGACAGACAGACCGAGACAGACCGAGACAGAGAGACCGAGACAGACCGAGACAGAGAGACAGACAGACAGAGACCGAGACAGACAGACAGACAGACAGAGACCGAGACAGACAGACAGACAGAGACCGAGACAGACAGACAGACAGAGACACAGACAGACAGACAGACAGAGACCGAGACAGAGAGACAGACAGAGCCAGACAGAGATCGAGAGACAGACAGACAGAGCCAGACAGACAGAACCAGACAGACCGAGACAGACAGACAGTCAGATAACAAAGCAGTAAGCTTTCTCCCTTTCTTTCTCTCTCTTTCTTTCTCCCTTTCTCTCTTTCTCGCTCTCTTTCTCCCTGTTTCTCTCTCTCTGTTTCTCTCTCTCTCAGGCTCTTTCTCACAGTCCATTAGCTTCACTGAGAGGATGTAACTAAAAGGACCATTAACAACCAGTTAAATGGAGAGATGGATTGCTGCAGGACTGAGTGAATGAGAGAGCCCTCGCCATATTTTTCCAAGGCTATCTATTCACATAGGTCTCACTTTTTGCAAGGCTCTTGCATGCGAGTGTGTTTCAGTCAAACACCATCAGGTTCCAGGGAGGGTGAAACTCCCCAACAGACTGCGGGTTAGTGATGTGATGTGATGTGACTACAGGTTAGTGATGTGATGTGATGTGACTGCAGGTTAGTGATGTGATGTGATGTGACTACAGGTTAGTTATGTGATGTGATGCAATGCAGGTTAGTGATGTGACTACAGGTTAGTGATGTGATGTGATGTGACTACAGGTTAGTGATGTGATGTAATGCAGGTTTGTGATGTGATGTGACTGCAGGTTAGTGATGTGACTGCAGGTTAGTGATGTGATGTGACTACAGGTTAGTGATGTGACTGCAGGTTAGTGATGTGATGTAACTACAGGTTAGTGATGTGATGTGACTGCAGGTTAGTGATGTGACTGCAGTTTAGTGATGTGATGTGACTACAGGTTAGTGATGTGATGTGACTACAGGTTAGTGATGTGATGTGATGCAGGTTAGTGATGTGATGTAATGCAGGTTAGTGATGTGACTGCAGGTTAGTAATGTGATGTGTGACCACTACTCAAGTCAACTAAAACAGGCTAGTCTGTCAGAGAACGTTAAGTCACCTTCAGCCTAAGTCATCAGCACGCCCCAACAGCGTTGTCATTAAGGTTTTAGAGGTGAAATGAGTAGGATGCAGTACTCTGCAATCATAAGTGGATTAATAATGTCTATAATACCACTTTAAAGAAGCCTTTGTAATCGTAAACAAGTCTACCATCGAACCATAGAAATTGTGGATATTGTGCATATGCATCTATCATCAGATTAGTAGATTAGTGGTGGTGATGTATATTTGAGTGGTTATTCACCCAGCACTGACCCTGAAATATAATCCCTGTGCCTTGTATGACAAAATCCGTATCTGGCAGCATTGTCCAGGGCTGAGGTTTTATCTGGCAGCATTGTCCAGGGCTGAGGTTGAATCTGGCAGCATTGTCCAGGGCTGAGGTTTTATCTGGCAGCATTGTCCAGGTCTGGGGTTGTGTGTAGGTGAGTATTGAGTCACATCTAGCTCTGTGTGTTTAAATTCAGTAATGACCCCTGCCCTTGTGTGGTATTTTAATTATGTAGATCATTGCACTGCGTGCTTGTCCACAGGATTAAAGCTAGATTGGGTAGGTGGGCCAGAGGCCATATGTTCATCAGCCAGAGACCAGGGTTTAGGGTTGGTCGTAAGCCAGGGTTAGGACAGGGTGTGTTCATCAATCAATCAATCAATCAATTTTATTTTATATAGCCCTTCTTACATCAGCTAATATCTCGAAGTGCTGTACAGAAACCCAGCCTAAAACCCCAAACAGCTAGTAATGCAGGTGTAGAAGCACGTGTGGCTAGGAAAAACTCCCTAGAAAGGCAAAACCTAGGAAGAAACCTAGAGAGGAACCAGGCTATGAGGGTGGCCAGTCCTCTTCTGGCTGTGCCGGGTGGAGATTATAACAGAACCATGCCAAGATGTTCAAAAATGTTCATAAGTGACAAGCATGGTCAAATAATAATCAGGAATAAATCTCAGTTGGCTTTTCATAGCCGATCATTAGAGTTTAAAACAGCAGGTCTGGGACAGGTAGGGGTTCCATAACCGCCCAGGCAGAACAGTTTAAACTGGAATAGCAGCAAGGCCAGGCGGACTGGGGACAGCAAGGAGTCACCACGGCCGGTAGTCGACGTATGGTCCTAGGGCTCAGGTCTCTCAGTTGGCTTTTCATAGCCGATCATTTAGAGTTGAAAACAGCAGGTCTGGGACAGGTAGGGGTTTCGTGAGCCGCAGGCAGAACAGTTGAAACTGGAATAGCAGCAAGGCCAGGCGGACTGGGGACAGCAAGGTGTCATCATGCCCGGTAGTCCTGACGTGTGGTCCTAGGGCTCAGGTTCTACAGAGAGAAAGAGAGAAACGGAGAGAATTAGAGAGAGCATACTTAAATTCACACAGGACACTGGATAAGACAGGAGAAGTACTCCAGGTATAACCAACTAACCCCAGCCCCCGACACATAAACTACTGCAGCATAAATACTGGAGGCTTCATCAGCCAGAGACCAGGGTTTAGGGTTGGTCGTAAGCCAGGGTTAGGACAGGGTGTGTTCATCAGCTAGAGACCAGGGTTAAGACAGGGGTTAGAATGGAGGGTTAGTGAGGGACATCTGGAGGTTTGTAGTGCTCATCAAACCCTAATGGTTCAAACACACACCCTCTCTCAAAGGACACGTGTCAAAATGTATTATTGAGTTCAGATCAGCATCATGAAGCACCTGTGACTTGAGGATCACTACCCTGGCAGTGAGTCCTACTCAACCGCCTCATAGTTGAATGGAGACTCTGCTGAGTTATGACTTCACACCCCCAGTGGGATAGATGTATTTAATGTAGATAGTGAAACAACAGGGGATTATTGTACTGTCTACAGACCAGCCATACACACACACACACACACACAGAGAGAGAGAGAGAGAGAGAGAGAGAGAGAGAGAGAGAGAGAGAGAGAGAGAGAGAGAGAGAGAGAATTTACTAGGTAGGATTACACAATGTAAACTTTGTTTGTGGAAGTCAAACCAAACAGAAGGATATCCTACAAAGCAGGTTTGAGGAGTTAGTGAGGTAACTTTAGTCAACTCTGAGTTCAACTCGGGATAACCGGTCATACAAAAGTGTCTCGCCAGGTACATTTCTATGGCAACGAATCCTTCAGAACTAACCTGCTCCAGGGCAGGCTAACTCAAGGCCAACTCTACTTACCCTGAATTAAATGACTCAGCCACGAGTTGACGACCAATGAAATCAGATTCCCTACCTGTTGCAAAGATTGTCATCATCCCCTTCATTTGAGGAAGACGACTGATTACATTTATGTGTTACATTTATTTATGTTAAAATATATCACATTACACATTTAGTGATGACAGAATGCATTTTAAACTTCATGCAATGTAACACTTTTTTATGACTTAATAATAAGAAAATTGATATGAGTGGAAAAAAAGGTGGTTGTGCATTGATAAGCACACCAAAG
The DNA here is from genome assembly GCF_020615455.1 of Coregonus clupeaformis. Taxonomy (NCBI): domain Eukaryota; kingdom Metazoa; phylum Chordata; class Actinopteri; order Salmoniformes; family Salmonidae; genus Coregonus; species Coregonus clupeaformis. The sequence continues at coordinate 292,333 of NW_025533616.1, forward strand.
CAACACCAAAGACGGCATTAACGATAAGTAATAAAATAAAGACGGCATTTCTAAAAGCCTATTTCACACCACAGACTGCTGAGTTTGGAGAACTGGTCGTCAACTTGCCCATGGATTGACGTTTCAGCATTGCCTCAATAAAGAGTTTGGCGTTCGACTAGCCACATGCGACATGCACACACAGTTACAAGCCTGCTAGAGATGGCGGCAAGCAGACATGCAATATCCACCGTCGCAGTACGGATGAAGCCTGAGCTGGAATGTGAAGCTAACTGAAGCTGGTTAGCTTTATAAAACCCTGAGTAGAGCTAGCTTGCCTCATAGGATACCCCTCAGGTCAATCCTGATTCATTAATCTAAATCTAAATCATTGTACAAAGGTGAAAATATAACAATGGTCTGCATGCCAAGTCATCCTGCCTCCCCTGAGTCCTCCAGCGGTATCCCAGAGTTCCCTTCTGGGTGTAGACTATAGATCTCCGATCGGAGCTAATCTCTGTGATCTGAGAGCGGGAGGGAGAGACACACACACAGACACACACACACACACACACACAGAGACACACACACAGAGACACACACACACACACACAGAGACACACACACACAGAGAGACACAGAGAGAGACACACACAGAGACACACACACACAGAGAGACACAGAGAGAGACACACACACACAGAGACACACACAGACACACACACAGAGACACACACACACACACAGAGACACACACAGACACACACACACACACACACACAGAGAGACACACAGACACACACAGCTGATTTATTCCAGAGATGAGGTGAGACAACAAGGACACTGTGACCCACCCACGGTAGTGACAGTAGCAATATGTGTGTGTGTGTGTCTTCAGTGTGTGTAAATGTGTCTGCATGCATTACTTGTTGCCTAACTACTGCATGATTAAGGACTGGAAAGATTCTCTATGTCAGTATGGGGTCAGAATGGCTTTTTAGTGGTCAATTCAATAGAATGAACATGATCTATTTAGCTAGGTAATTAATGGTATGAATTATTAATATTTTTGTATGACCATTTTCATGGTTTTATAATGCATGGTTCTAAAGTGTTAGCCACATCATTAGTCAAGCCAATGAGCTCATTTAGCAGGAGGCTCTCCTCCCACAGGGACTGATCAAGCCTTCAGCCTGGTCTCTGTTCACATTCACACTGTTTGATCTGTGAATTGCTGACCAGCTCCCCTACTCTCCAGCTCCCCTAGTCTCCAGTCCCCAGCTCCCCTACTCTCCAGCTCCCCTACTCTCCAGCTCCTCTAGTCTCCAGCTCCCCTACTCTCCAGCTCCTCCAGTCCCCAGCTCCCCTACTCTCCAGCTCCTCTAGTCTCCAGTCCCCAGCTCCCCTACTCTCCAGCTCCCCTACTCTCCAGCTCCTCTAGTCTCCTGTCTCCAGCTCCCCTACTCTCCAGCTCCACCAGTCTCCAGACCCCAGCTCCCCTACTCTCCAGCTCCTCCAGTCCCAGCTCCCCTACTCTCCAGCTCCTCTAGTCTCCAGCTCCCCTACTCTCCAGCTCCTCCAGTCCCCAGCTCCCCTACTCTCCAGCTCCAGTCCCCAGCTCCCCTACTCTCCAGCTCCTCTAGTCTCCTGTCTCCAGCTCCCCTACTCTCCAGCTCCACCAGTCTCCAGACCCCAGCTCCCCTACTCTCCAGCTCCTCCAGTCCCAGCTCCTCTAGTCTCCAGCTCCCCTACTCTCCAGCTCCTCTAGTCTCCAGCTCCCCTACTCTCCAGCTCCTCCAGTCCCAACTCCCCTACTCTCCAGCTCCTCTAGTCTCCAGCTCCCCTACTCTCCAGCTCCCCTAGTCTCCAGTCCCCAGTCCCCAGCTCCCCTACTCTCCAGCTCCTCTAGTCTCCAGTCCCCAGCTCCCCTACTCTCCAGCTCCCCTAGTCTCCAGTCTCCGGCTCCCCTACTCTCCAGTCTCCAGCTCTCCTAGTCTCCAGCTCCCCTAGTCTCCAGCTCCCCTACTCTCAGCTCCCCTACTCTCCTGCTCCTCTAGTCTCCAGTCCCCAGCTCCCCTACTCTCCAGCTTCCCTAGTCTCCAGCTCCCCTACTCTCCAGGCCCCAGCTCCCCTACTCTCCAGTTTCCCTAGTCTCCAGCTCCCCTACTCTCCAGTCCCCAGCTTCCCTACTCTCCAGCTTCCCTAGTCTCCAGCTCCCCTACTCTCCAGCTTCCCTAGTCTCCAGCTCCCCTACTCTCCAGTCCCCAGCTTCCCTACCGTCCAGCTCCTCTAGTCTCCAGCTCCCCTACTCTCCAGCTCCTCTAGCCTCCAGAACCCAGCTCCCCTACTCTCCAGCTCCCCTACTCTCCAGCTCCCCTAGTCTCCAGTCCCCAGCTCCCCTACTCTCCAGCTCACTTACTCTCCAGCTCCCCTAGTCTCCAGTCCCCAGCTCCCCTACTCTCCAGCTCCCCTACTCTCCAGCTCTTCTAGTCTCCAGCTCCCCTACTCTCCAGTCCCCAGCTCCCCTACTCTCCAGCTCCCCTAGTCTCCAGTCCCCAGCTCCCCTACTCTCCAGCTTCCCTAGTCTCCAGCTCCCCTACTCTCCAGACCCCAGCTCCCCTACTCTCCAGCTCCCCTAGTCTCCATCCCCAGCTCCCCTACTCTCCAGCTCCCCTAGTCTCCAGTTCCCAGCTCCCCTACTCTCCAACTCCCCTAGTCTCCAGTCTCCAGGCCTCAGCTCCCATACTCTCCAGCTCCTCTAGCCTCCAGAACCCAGCTCCCCTACTCTCCAGCTCCCCTACTCTCCAGCTCCCCTAGTCTCCAGTCCCCAGCTCCCCTACTCTCTAGCTCCCCTAGTCTCCAGTCCCCAGCTCCCCTACTCTCCAGCTCCCCTACTCTCCAGCTCCTCTAGTCTCCAGCTCCCCAGCTCCCCTAGTCTCCAGGCCCCAGCTCCCCAACCTCCAGCTCCCCTAGTCTCCAGTCCCCAGCTCCCCTACTCTCCAGCTTCCCTAGTCTCCAGCTCCCCTACTCTCCAGACCCCAGCTCCCCTACTCTCCAGCTCCCCTAGTCTCCAGCCCCAGCTCCCCTACTCTCCAGCTCCCCTAGTCTCCAGTTCCCAGCTCCCCTACTCTCCAGCTCCCCTAGTCTCCAGTCTCCAGGCCTCAGCTCCCATACTCTCCAGCTCCTCTAGTCTCCAGTCCCCAGCTCCCCTACTCTCCAGCTCCTCTAGCCTCCAGACCCCAGCTCCCCTACTCTCCAGCTCCCCTAGTCTCCAGTCTCCAGCTCCCCCTACTCTCCAGCTCCCCTACTCTCCAGCTCCTCTAGCCTCCAGACCCCAGCCCCCCTACTCTCCAGCTCCCCTACTTTCCAGTCCCCAGCTCCCCTACTCTCCAGCTTCCCTAGTTTCCATACCCCAGCTCCCCTACTCTCCAGCTTCCCTAGTCTCCAGCTCCCCTACTCTCCAGTCCCCAGCTCCCCTACTCTCCAGCTCCCCTAGTCTCCAGTCCCCAGCTCCCATACTCTCCAGCTCCTCTAGTCTCCAGTCCCCAGCTCCCCTACTCTCCAGCTCCCCTACCCTCCAGCTCCCCTAGTCTCCAGGCCCCAGCTCCCCTACATTCCAGCTCCCCTAGTCTCCAGTCTCCAGCTCCCCTACTCTCCAGCTCCCCTACTCTCCAGCTCCTCTAGCCTAGCCATCTCCAGCTCCCCTACTAGTCCCCAGCTCCCCTACTCTCCAGCTTCCCTAGTTTCCATACCCCAGCTCCCATTAATCCTAGTCTCCAGCTCCCCTACTCTCAGTCCCCAGCTCCCCTACTCTCCAGCTCCTAGTCTCCAGTCCCCAGCTCCCCATACTCTCAGCTCCTCTAGTCTCCAGTCCCCCAGCTCCCCTACTCTCCAGCTCCCCTACCCTCCAGCTCCCCTAGTCTCCAGGCCCCAGCTCCCCTACATTCCAGCTCCCCTAGTCTCCAGTCTCCAGTCCCCAGCTCCCATACTCTCCAGCTCCTCTACTCTCCAGCTCCCCAGCTCCCCTACTCTCCAGCTCCCCTACCCTCCAGCTCCCCTAGTCTCCAGGCCCCAGCTCCCCTACACTCCAGCTCCTCTAGTCTCCAGTCCCCAGCTCCCCTACTCTTCAGCTCCCCTAGTCTCCAGTCCCCAGTTCCCCTACTCTCCAGCTCCCCTACTCTCCAGCTCCCCTAGTCTCCATTCCCCAGCTCCCCTAGTCTCCAGTCCCCAGCTCCCCTACTCTCCAGCTCCTCTAGTCTCCAGTCCCCAGCTCCCCTACACTCCAGCTCCTCTAGTCTCCAGTCCCCAGCTCCCCTAGTCTCCAGCTCCCCTCCACACTCAATGTTTTCCCTCTCTGAGAAATCCAAGGGTTCTCCTTTGTTCCTCACTGCAGCACTGCTGGCTTAGCCAATCACCATGCTCTATGGAGGGAGAACTGGCCAAGACTCATCCTCTGTGGAGGGAGGCCAATCCCCATCCTCTATGGATGGAGGTGGTATGCCGGGTCAGGGTTAAAGACGCATCTGGACCAGTAGTGAGTGAGAGTGAGTGAGAGTGAGTGAGAGTGAGTGAGAGTGAGTGAGAGTGAGAGAAGTGAGAGAGAGTGAGAGAGAGTGAGAGAGAGTGAGAGTGAGTGAGAGTGAGTGAGTGTGAGAGAGAGAGAGAGAGAGAGAGTGAGAGTGAGTGAGAGTGAGTGAGTGAGTGTGAGAGAGAGCTATGCAGACCCTATGTTGTGTTGTGTTCTGTTCTGCTCTGTGTTCTGTTCTTCTGTGTTCTGTTCGGCTCTGCATACTGCAGTTAACACTGCCTGGCTGCTGCACTCTTCTCCCATCCTTCCATCACCCAGCTCTACTAGCTACAACCTGCAGTTACCACTCTCTGTACTCCTCCCTCCCTCCCTCCCTCCCTCCCGCCCTTCCTCCCTCCCATCCCCCCATCTCTCCATCACCCAGCTCTACTAGCTACAACCTGCAGTTACCACTCTCTGTACTCCTTCCTCCCGCCCTTCCTCCCTCCCATCCCCCATCTCTCCATCACCCAGCTCTACTAGCTACAACCTGCAGTTACCACTCTCTGTACTCCTCCCTCCCTCCCTCCCGCCCTTCCTCCCTCCCATCCCCCATCTCTCCATCACCCAGCTCTACTAGCTACAACCTGCAGTTACCACTCTCTGTACTCCTCCCTCCCTCCCTCCCTCCCGCCCTTCCTCCCTCCCATCCCCCATCTCTCCATCACCCAGCTCTACTAGCTACAACCTGTGCTCCCTGATGTCCTCTGCACACTACAGTTACCACTCTCTGTACTTCTCCCCCATCCCTCTATCCCTCCCAACACCCACCTCTTCAGCAACCTGTGCTCTACTTAGCACACTGTGGTTAGTTAACACTAGTTCTAACATTCTTCTAAAACAGGGACATAGAGGGGCGTATCTACCATACTCCCCTCTTCTCCCCTAGTCCCTGTCGCCTGTGGGATGCTCATCACCCTTCTCCGTTCTTCCACATTCTTCCCTGTCTCTATTCCACACATTCATCAATATGTGATGATGAGAGGATAGGACTTGTCACAGCTGACTGACTGGCCGACTGAATGGCTGGCTGGCTGGCTGGCTGGCTGGCTGGCTGACTGACTGGGGCTGGCTGGCTGACTGACTGGGGCTGACTGACTGGCTGGCCGACTGAATGGCTGGCTGGCTGGCTGGCTGGCTGGCTGGCTGGGGCTGGCTGGGGCTGACTGACTGGCTGGCTGTCTGAATAGCTGGCTGGCTGACTGGCTAGCTGGCTGAATATCTGGCTAGCTGGCTGGCTGGCTGGCTCAATATATGGCTGGCTGACTGGCTGGCTGAATATCTGGCTGGCTGGCTGGCTGAATATCTGGCTAGCTGGCTGGCTGGCTGAATAGCTGGCTGACTGGCTGGCTGAATATCTGGCTGGCTGGTTGAATATCTGGCTAGCTAGCTGGCTGGCTGGCTCAATATATGGCTGGCTGACTGGCTGGCTGAATATCTGGCTAGCTGGCTGGCTGGCTGAATAGCTGGCTGACTGGCTGGCTGAATATCTGGCTGGCTGGTTGAAAATCTGGCTAGCTGGCTGGCTGGCTGGCTCAATATATGGCTGGCTGACTGGCTGGCTGAATATCTGGCTGGCTGGCTGGCTCAATATCTGGCTAGCTAGCTGGCTGGCTGGCTCAATATATGGCTGGCTGACTGGCTGGCTGAATATCTGGCTGGCTGGCTGGCTGGCTGAATATCTGGCTAGCTAGCTGGCTGGCTGGCTGAATATCTGGCTGACTAGATGGATGGCTGAATAGATGGATGGCTGGCTGACTGGCTGGGGCTAGGTGGGCATCAACAGTCAGGCAGGGAGGGACAGTGTTAACAGTCAGGACATAGCACTGACAGAATACATTACCACCCAAATACAGGCCTGGGAAAACAAGGTGTATAAAGACTACACAATTCCAGGAACGTACTGAACATACTGTGCCTTGCCTGCATGCCTGTCACGGATTCTGCCGAGGCTGCCCCTCCTCCTTGCTCGGGCAGGCTTCGGCGTTCGTCGTCACCGGAGTACTAGCTGCTGCCGATCTACGTTTCTATGTTCTACCTGTTGTTGTCTGATTGTCTCACACCTGTTTCCCATCGGGCAATTACGCCTTCCCTATTTAACCCGGTGGCTCCCATTGTGTTTTGTGCGTGTTTGTTATTTCGTTTCGTGTGTCGTTTGGTGAGCGGGTTTACTCCTCCCTGTGTGGAGGTATTTTGTATTTGTTTCTTTACTTGTTAGTAAAGTACGTTTTCATCGAGTTCTGTGTCCTGCGCCTGACTTCGATCCACCGCATTACACTGACACTCGTGACAATGCCTGATCATAGACAAGCCACTTGTTAAAGAAACTACAGATGTAGGATCTTAATTTGATCACCCTGCTGCAGGAGAACTTTCCTGCAATGCAGGACAGTTAAAACTTGTAATGTAGTTTAGGAAAGTTCAAATCAAGAAGGCTGGTCTGAATGCTCGTTTAACTTCATTCAGTAAGCATAACATAATTCACTTTGTTTCCTGTTCTAGGGGCATTGTGGGAGAAAGAGTCATCATCATAGTGTCTTGTTTCTCCTCCTCTTTCCTATTAGCCAAGTGAGGAATGTCATTCACCTATTGACCAATTGCCAATAATCATTGATGGTGTCGTGCTGCTTCGACAATCCATATCAGTACTACTGTGTATCCACCTGGTGGTTATAGGCGTAGATGATCATGATGGTGCTAGCTATTGGTGCTAGCTCTAAATGGGGTTGAAAACAGATGATGCACTGATGAGTGCATGACCTTTCTCCTCAGCCTCAGAGGTCACAATGTAAAGCGTTTGGTTGCAGCAGTGGATGGTTGGGTGATTGTTTGACAACACTCACCACGTTTACATGCACACCAATATCCCGTTACTATTCGGGATACTCAAGTATTCTGTTTTTTGAGTTGACGCACATAAACATCATATCCCGTTTACAATAACCAGAAAAAAGCTTGTATCCCGGTTATGTAAAACCAGGATAGGATGCCTGGGATATGCTGATCTTAGACGGGATACTGTGGCATGTAAACATCTTATCCCGTTTACTGTTGTTTTTTCACAGTGTGCGCAGGCTCAGTTGTGCATATCATGGGTGTTGTGCTGTCTATGGTGTTGTGTGATGATGTTTTCATCTGATTGTCACTTCAATAAGTAGGCTACCTGCGCAATTCCATAATAATAATAATTGCATAATAATTTATTTTGCTGATACTCCGTACTGGACCTAGTATAAACATCAGACCTAGCTATGGAAACACAATGTCCCTGGGGTGGCAGGCATCTTAGTGGTTAAGAGCGTTGTGCCAGTAACCGAAAGGTTGCTGGTTCTAATCACCGAGCCGATTAGGTTAAAAAAATCTGTCGATGTGCCCTTGAGCAAGGCACCTAACCCTAATTGCTCCTGTAAGTCGCTCTGGATAAGAGCGTCTGCTAAATGACTAACATTTCAAAATGTATAACATCAGCACTAGATATGGAAAAACAATGTCCCTAATAGAACATCGTGGTGTATTCACTTGTGGAACTATGGTGTTACAGTGGAAAAACAGCATTAGTTACCCCAAGGACATTGATCGAGTATTTGCAAGATTGCAAGATGGTTAAAAGTGTATGTGAGTCTCTTTCACACAAACACTGACACACACACACCCTCACTCAGTGCAACCACAAAGGGTCCATCAGAGATGAGGTGGTGATGGAATAAGCTATTTCCTAGCTGAACCTAATCCCTGAATTGATGTGATGGGCAGAGTTCAGTAGGCTGTTGCAGGCAGTGTGTTGCTGGCTGGTTCAGTAGGCTGCTGCAGGCAGTGTGTTGCTGGCTGGTTCAGTAGGCTGCTGCAGGCAGTGTGTTGCTGGCTGGTTCAGTAGGCTGCTGCAGGCAGTGTGTTGCTGGCTGGTTCAGTAGGCTGTTGCAGGCAGTGTGTTGCTGGCTGGTTCAGTAGGCTGCTGCAGGCATCATGTTGCTGGCTGGGTCAGTAGGCTGCTGCAGGCATCATGTTGCTGGCTGGTTCAGTAGGATGCTGCAGGCATCATGTTGCTGGCTGGGTGGAAAATACATGGTGATGTGGACAGTAAGGGGCTTCAGGGAAATCCTTCAAGCTCCTCTCTCTCTCTCTCTCTCTCTCTCTCTCTCTCTCTCTCTCTCTCTCTCTCTCTCTCTCTCTTTCAATTCAATTTATGGCTCTATTGGCGTGTGTCTCTTGCCCAAGATAGAAAAAAGGAAATAAATATTAACAGTAAAATACGGAATCATTAGATCTTTGTTTTGGTTCTGTCTCTTTGTGCTTGTTTTTGGCACAGTCCGATGGCTAAGATTGCAATATTTACCTACTAACCTTGCTGTTACTGGGTGATCTGAAAAGTCATAGTCAATCAATCAATAATATAATAATACTTTTAGCAAAAATGTTTATTTTTAATTCACAATCTGTAGAAGCAATGAGAATAGAAAGGTTCAGAACTTTTTGTAAAACATCACAGTACGGTTGAAATATATATGGCAAATAGAAATCCTATATGGATGGTGTTAAGAGATAGATGGGAGGTATTGAATAGAGTTGAAGGATGGGACTAATAACAAATAACAACAAATAATAACAAAGATAGCTAATAATGTAAGCATACTGTGTCCATAATAAGTATATAGGTTGTATGTTGGGAGCTTTTGGGAAAGAGAACAGTTAGAAAGATATGGCATTTAGAAGCAAACCGGATGGACATCATGAAAATGATATATATATAGAATTATTGTAAAATTAACTCTGTCCATAAGGTGTAGATAGTAAGTATAGACCGGAAGTAGAGGCCTGGGCGTTGTTGTTCACTAATTTACTCCAAGTAGGGAAAGGATGGTGGGGTTGAAAAGTAATAAAGGGGAATATATATATAAAAAAATAAAAAAACATTTAAAAAAAATAAAAAAAACAGTAAACATTACACTCAGAAGTTTCAAAAGAATAAAGACATTTCAAATGTCATATTATGTATATATACAGTGTTGTAACAATGTGCAAATAGTTAAAGTACAAATGGGAAAATAAATAAACATAAATATGGGTTGTATTTACAATGGTGTTTGTTCTTCACTGGTTGCCCTTTTCTTGTGGCAACAGGTCACAAATCTTGCAGCTGTGATGGCACACTGTGGTTTTTCACCCAGTAGATAAGGGAGTTTATCAAAATTGGGTTTGTTTTCGAATTCTTTGTGGATCGCTGTAATCTGAGGGAAATATGTGTCTCTAATATGGTCATACATTTGGCAGGAGGTTAGGAAGTGCAGCTCAGTTTCCACCTCATTTTGTGGGCAGTGTGCACATAGCCTGTCTTCTCTTGAGAGCCAGGTCTGCCTACGGCGGCCTTTCTCAATAGCAAGGCTATGCTCACTGAGTCTGTACATAGTCAAAGCTTTCCTTAAGTTTGGGTCAGTCACAGTGGTCAGGTATTCTGCCACTGTGTACTCTCTGTTTAGGGCCAAATAGCATTCTAGTTTGCTCTGTTTTTTTTTGTTTGTTCTTTCCAATGTGTCAAGTAATTCTCTTTTTGTTTTCTCATGATTTGGTTGCGTCTAATTGTGTTGTTGTTGTTGTTGTTGTTGTTGTCCTGGGGCTGTGTGGGGTCTGTTTGTGTTTGTGAACAGAGGCCCAGGACAAGCTTACTTAGGGGACTCTTCTCCAAGTTCATCTCTCTGTAGGTGATGGCTTTGTTATGGAAGGTTTGGGAATCGCTTCCTTTTAAGTGGTTATAGAATTTAACGGCTCTTTTCTGGATTTTGATAATTAGCGGGTATTGGCCTAATTCTGCTCTTCATGCATTATTTGGTGTTTTGCGTTGTACACGGAGGATGTTTTTGCAGAATTCTGCATGCAGTCTCAATTTGGTGTTTGTCCCATTTTGTGAATTCTTGGTTGGTGAGCGGACCCCAGACCTCAGAACCATAAAGGGCAATGGGTTCTATAACTGATTCAAGTATTTTTAGCCAGATCCTAATTGGTATGTCAAATTTTATGTTCCTTTTGATGGCATAGAAGGCCCTTCTTGCCTTGTCTCTCAGATCGTTCACAGCTTTGTGGAAGTTACCTGTGGCGCTGATGTTTAGGCCGAGGTATGTATAGTTTTTTGTGTGCTCTAGGGCAACGGTGTCTAGATGGAATTTGTATTTGTGGTCCTGGCAACTGGACCTTTTTTGGAACACCATTATTTTTGTCTTACTGAGATTTACTGTCAGGGCCCAGGTCTGACAGAATCTGTCTAGAAGATCTAGGTGCTGCTGTAGGCCCTCCTTGGTTGGTGACAGAAGCACCAGATCATCAGCAAACAGAAGACATTTGACTTCAGATTCTAGTAGGGTGAGGCCGGGTGCTGCAGACTGTTCTAGTGCCCTCGCCAATTCGTTGATATATATGTTGAAGAGGGTGGGGCTTAAACTGCATCCCTGTCTCACCCCACGGCCCTGTGGAAAGAAATGTGTGTGTTTTTTGCCAATTTTAACCGCACACTTGTTGTTTGTGTACATGGATTTTATAATGTTGTATGTTTTTCCCCCAACCCCACTTTCCATCAATTTGTATAGCAGGCCCTCATGCCAAATTGAGTCAAAAGCTTTTTTGAAATCAACAAAGCATGAGAAGACTTTGCCTTTGTTTTGGTTTGTTTGTTTGTTTGTCAATTAGGGTGTACAGGGTGAATACGTGGTCTGTCGTACGGTAATTTGGTAAAAAGCCAATTTGACATTTGCTCAGTACATTGTTTTCACTGAGGAAATGAACTAGTCTGCTGTTAATGATAATGCAGAGGATTTTCCCAAGGTTGCTGTTGACGCATATCCCACGGTAGTTATTGTGGTCAAATTTGTCTCCATTTTTGTGGATTGGGGTGATCAGTCCTTGGTTCCAAATATTGGGGAAGATGCCAGAGCTAAGGATGATGTTAAAGAGTTTAAGTATAGCTAATTGAAATTTGTGGTCTGTATATTTTATCATTTCATTGAGGATACCATCAACACCACAGGCCTTTTTGGGTTGGAGGGTTTGTATTTTGTCCTGTAGTTCATTCAATGTAATTGGAGAATCCAGTGGGTTCTGGTAGTCTTTAATAGTTCTGGTAGTCTTCTGGTAGTATATATATATATATATATATATATATCTCTCTCTCTCTCTCTCTCTCTCTCTCTCTCTCTCTCTCTCTTCTGAGCTCCTCAATCTCTCTCTCTCTCAATCGCTCTCTCCCTGGAGGACTGTGAAGTTTTGCCAAAAACAACTGGAGCAGAAATAGATTAGTGAAGACAAGAACCTTGTCAAGGAATGGCATGCACCACATTCATGGATAAAGTCAGAGAAAAGTTTGAGGTGGCAGAAAGTTTATCTTCGGAAAGAACAGAACAGAATCACTTCATGTTAGTTCATAAACATTGATTCTGTCCACAGTGCATCAGTGCCATAACACTATTGGTCCAATGTGAACCACACTGTGCTGATTCAGATATTTTATTTTCACATTGTCTTTTCCAGCACTGTTCCGTCAGTTATGGTGGATGCATACTTAGTATATAATTAGTATATGTTTGTGATCCCTGATGGGAATTGAACCCACGACCTTGGCATCACTGGTACAGCCACGCTCTTACCAATAGAGTTGCACCAGCTCCCGGTGCCCCACAGTCTAGGGATGGCACCGTGGAGCCTCTGGGATGTTACTCATCCAGTCACACGGTCATCCGGTCATCCTTTAGAGCCAGACTCATTGAGGTCAGTACCTGCAGGTAGACTGGCCAACCCATGCCAGACACCAGGGGGGGACAGGGACATGGACTCACAGTGTCTGGAGAATAGCACATTTCCAACAGTCTAGAGAGCAAAGCCCCTAGGGATGGGCCATAGTTTCCATACCAGGGAGCAAACTCTGGGTCATACCTAATGAACCACACTAGGGAACAACTACACCTATAAATATGCATAATAATACAAATCTCCACAGGGATCAACATTCAAATATGTCCCCTTAAATACCATCCTGACAGCCTTAAGGCGTTTCATACACCAGTGAATACGTATGTTCCTAGGGACACTGTTAAGTAAACATGCTAATTTATTTACCAACACAAAGACGTCGTGTCACCGCCAGACGTGACAAATTATGTTAAAAACAGCGGCGGGCGCCGGTTCCATTTTGTACAAAGACAAAGAGGGTGTGTGTCGTGTGCGTGTACGAGCATCGATGTAATGGCAGTCCATTTGCAGTGAGAGGTGTGTGTGTGTGTGTGTGTGTGTGTGTGTGTGTGTGTGTGTGTGTGTGTTTGTCACAGCTCTTTAAACAGAGAGCGCTGCATAACATGTGCTCCACAAAGGACAGTGGGATCTGTGCTATGATAATCCCATTTCATGGCTCCTTAGATGTGCTGCTGCAAATGATGCAGAGATGGAGGAGAGCACAACTACTGAGCCACACACACACACAGATATAGAGACAGAGAGAGAGATGCTTACACACACTGATGTAGGCCAGTGGGCAGGCATGAGCACACACACAGTCATTGAACACATAGACATGCATGCATGCACACGCACACACTCACGACTAATACACATGTCCATAGGCACTCACCCTCACAGGCATACTGCACTTTCAGGCATACTGCACCCTCATGCATGCTGCACCCTCATGCATGCTGCACCTTCAGGCATACTGCACCCTCATGCATACTGCACCTTCAGGCATACTGCACCTTCATGCATACTGCACCTTCAGGCATACTGCACCCTCATGCATACTGCACCTTCATGCATACTGCACCTTCAGGCATACTGCATCTTCAGGCATACTGCACCCTTATGCATACTGCATCTTCAGGCATACTGCACCCTCAGGCATACTATACCCTCAGGCATACTGCACCCTCATGCATACTGCACCCTCAGGTATACTGTACCTTCAGGCATACTGCACACTCATGCATACTGCACCCTCAGGCATACTGCACCCTCAGGTATACTGCACCCTCAGGTATACTGTACCTTCAGGCATACTGCACCCTCAGGCATACTGCACCCTCAGGCATACTGCACCCTCAGGCATACTGCACCCTCAGGCATACTGCACCCTCGGGCATACTGCACCCTCGGGCATACTGCACCCTCAGGTATACTGCACCCTCAGGCATACTGCACCCTCAGGCATACTGCACCCTCAGGTATACTGCACCCTCAGGCATACTGCACCCTCAGGCATACTGCACACAGCCCATCTCACTGAGATATAATATAATCATCCATACTCTAATACTAAACACACACACTTACACAGACATGCAAACAAATCTCTATCAAAGCCATGGGACGCCTGACAGATACAGGGTGGATTTGCAAACATAAGATTTACATTAACAAGATAAACTTGCTATTCTGTTCTCCATGTTGTGCTGCCTGCAATGTGACACGATGAGCAGTGGACTGATTTCTATCGATGTGTGTATACCACAAAATAATTCCATTAATATCTAAGACCATTGGTGCTTTCAGGCAACAGTCCCATGTTGCCCGCTGGGTATTGTCCTCTCCTCTCTGAATGACATGTTTAAAAGGATTAGTCCCTTTAGACAACATGAAACAACATGACAACAACTCCCCATCTGTTGCCTTGCTTTCAAACATCCCTCCCTCTCTTGTTGTCTTCCCTTCCCATCCATCTCTCTCTCTCACTCTCCATCTCTCTCTCTCTCCATATCTCTCTCTCTCTCTCCGTCTCTCTCCATATCTCTCTCTCTCCATATCTCTCTCTCTCTCTCCATCTCTCTCCATATATCTCTCTCTCCATCCCTCTCTCCATATCTCTCTCTCCCTCTCCATATCTCTCTCCATCTCTCTCTCTCTCCATATCTCTCTAATCCCTCTCTCTCTCATTCTCTTCTCTTTCTCTTTTATTTATTTAACCTTTATTTTGACAGGAGTCAATGCTGAGACCAAGGTCTCTTTTCCAGATTAGCCTTTTTTAGCACAACATGACAACAACTCCCCATCTGTTACCTTGCTTTCAAACATCCATCCCTCTCTGGTTGTCTTCCCTTCCCATCCATCTCTCTTTCCCTCTCTCTCTCTCCCTCACCTCCCTCTTTCCCTCTCTCTCTCTACCTCACCTCCCTCTTTCCCTCTCTCTCTCGCTCTCTCTCTCTCTCCTACCCTTTCTCTCTCCATCCCTCTCTCTCTCTCCATCTCTCTCTCTCTCTCCATCTCTCTCTCTCTCCATATCTCGCTCTCTCCATATCTCTCTCTCTCCATCCCTCTCTCTCTCTCCATCCCTCTCTCCATATCTCTCTCTCTCTCTCTCCATCCCTCTCTCTCTCTCTCTCTCTCCATCCCTCTCTCCATCTCTCTCCATATCTCTCTCTCTCCATCCCTCTCTCCATATCTCTCCCCATCCCTCTCTCTCTCTCTCTCTCTCCATCCCTCTCTCCATCCCTCTCTCTCTCTCTCCATCCCTCTCTCCATCCCTCTCCATCCCTCTCTCCATCTCTCTCCATCTCTCCATATCTCTCCCTCTCCATCCCTCTCTCCATCTCTCTCTCTCTCCATATCTCTCTCTAATCCCTCTCTCTCTCATTCTCCTCTCTTTCTATTTTATTTATTTAACCTTTATTTTGACAGGAGTCAATGCTGAGACCAAGGTCTCTTTCCTTTTTTTTAGCACAACATGACAACCCCCCCATCTGTTGCCTTGCTTTCAAACATCCCTCCCTCTCTGGTTGTCTTCCCTTCCCATCCATCTCTCTCTCTCTCTCTCTCCATATCTCTCTCCACCTCTCTCCATCTCTCTCTCTATCCATATCTCTCTCTCTCTCTCTATCTCTCCCTCTCTCTCTCTCTCCATCTCTCTCCATATCTCTCTCTCTCTCATTCTCCTCTCTTTCTATTTTATTTATTTAACCTTTATTTTGACAGGAGTCAATGCTGAGACCAAGGTCTCTTTCCTTTTTTTTAGCACAACATGACAACCCCCCCATCTGTTGCCTTGCTTTCAAACATCCCTCCCTCTCTGGTTGTCTTCCCTTCCCATCCATCTCTCTCTCTCTCTCTCTCCATATCTCTCTCCACCTCTCTCCATCTCTCTCTCTATCCATATCTCTCTCTCTCTCTCTCTATCTCTCCCTCTCTCTCTCTCTCCATCTCTCTCCATATCTCTCTCTCTCTCATTCTCCTCTCTTTCTATTTTATTTATTTAACCTTTATTTTGACAGGAGTCAATGCTGAGACCAAGGTCTCTTTTCCAGATTAGCCTTTTTTAGCACAACCATACACATCAAAATACAATAGACATGAAACTAACATTAACATACACATCAAAATACAATAGACATTAAACTACACATTAACATACACAGTCACTTTTCCCATCTGTCAGACATCTCTACTATGGTTCACCTCCCTTCTTCCTATTTGTCACCACACTTATATAAAGATTATTTTAGCCAACGGAGTTTGGTTTTCCAATTCCAATGAATCCCAAGGTCCCTGTGTCCAGCTGGGTGCCTGAGAATAGCTCGTTGGGCTGAAGAGTTTGAGGCTGAGCCATATGTTAGCCAGAGTCATGATGACGTGTGTGGTGTGTCTGTGTGTGGACGCCTGCTCCCCACAGGTGCTCTGTCTCTCACTCCTCACTCCTCCCTTCCTTTTCAATTCAATTTAAGGGGGTTTATTGGCATGGGAAACATATGTTTACATTCTCTCTCTCTCTCTCTCTCTCTCTTCAATTTAAGGGCTTTATTAGCATGGGAAACATATGTTTACATTGCCAAAGCAAATGAAAGATAATAAACAAAAGTGAAATAATCAAAAAACGTTTTTTACAATAAACATGACACTCACAAAAGTTCCAAAATAATAAAGACATTTCAAATTTCATATTATGTGCAAATAGTTAAAGTACAAAAGGGAAAATAAATAAACATTAAATATGGGTTGTATTTACAATGGTGTTTGTTCTTCACAGTTTGCCCTTTTCTTGTGGCAACAGGTCACAAATCTTGCTGCTGTGATGGCACACTGGTATTTCACCCAGTAGATATGGGAGTTTATCAGAATTGGGTTTGTTTTCGGATTCTTTGTGGATCGCTGTAATCTGAGGGAAATATGTGTCTCTAATATGGTCATACATTTGGCAGGAGGTTAGGAAGTGCAGCTCAGTTTCCACCTCATTTTGTGGGCAGTGTGCACATAGCTTGTCTTCTCTTGAGAGCCAGGTCTGCCTTCGGCGGCCTTTCTCAATAGCAAGGCTATGCTCACTGAGTCTGTACATAGTCAAAGATTTCCTTAATTTTGGGTCAGTCACAGTGGTTAGGTATTCTGCCACTGTGTACTCTCTGTTTAGGGCCAAATAGCAATGTGTCAAGTAATTATCTATTTGTTTTCTCATTATTTGGTTGGTCTAATTGTGTTGCTGACCTGGGGCTCTGTTTGTGAACAGAGCCCCAGGACCAGCTTGCTTAGGGGGCTCATCTCCAGGTTCATTTCTCTGTAGGTGATGGCTTTGTTATGGAAGGTTTGGGAATCCCTTCCTTTTAGGTGGTTGTAGAATTTAATGGCTCTTTTCTGGATTTTGATAATTAGCGGGTATCGGACAAATTCTGCTCTGCATGCATTATTTGGTGTTTTACGTTGTACACAGAGGATATTTGTGCAGAATTCTGCATGCAGAGTCTCAATTTGGTGTTTGTCCCATTTTGTGAATTCTTGGTTGGTGAGCGGACCCCAGACCTCACAACCATAAAGGGCAATGGGTTCTATAACTGATTCAAGTATTTTTAGCCAGATCCTAATTGTTATGTCAAATGTTATGTTCCTTTTGATGGCATAGAAGGCCATTCTTGCCCTGTCTCTCAGATCATTCACAGCTTTGTGGAAGTTACCTGTGGCGCTGATGTTTAGGCCGTGGTATGTATAGTTTTTTGTGTGCTCTAGGGCAACGGTGTCTAGATGGAATTTGTATTCATGGTCCTGGCAACTGGACCTTTTTTGGAACACCATTATATTTGTCTTACTGAGATTCACTGTCAGGGCCCAGGTCTGACAGAATCTGTGCAGAAGATCTAGGTGTTGCTGTAGGCCCTCCTTGGTTGGGGACAGAAGCACCAGATCATCAGCAAACAGTAGACATTTGACTTCAGATTCTAGTAGACTGAGGCCGGGTGCTGCAGACTGTTCTAGGGCCCTCGCCAATTCGTTGATATATATGTTGAGGGTCGGGCTTAATCTGCATCCCTATCTCACCCCAAGGCCCTGTGGAAAGAAATGTGTGTGTTTTTTGCCAATTTTAACTGTACACTTGTTGGATTTTATAATGTTGTATGTTTTTCCCCCAACACCACTTTTCATAAATTTGTATAGCAGACCTCATGCCAAATTGAGTCAAAAGTTTTTTTTGAAATCAACAAAGCATGAGAAGACTTTGCCTTTTTTTTTTTTTTTTTTTGTCAATTAGGGTGTGCAGTGTGAATACGTGGTCTGTCGTACGGTAATTTCGTAAAAAGCCGATTTGACATTTACTCATCCTCAGTACATTGTTTTCACTGAGGAAATGAACAAGTCTGCTGTTAATGATAATGCAGAGGATTTTCCCAAGGTTGCTGTTGACGCAAATCCCACGGTAGTTATTGGGGTCAAATTTGTCTCCACTTTTGTGGATTGGGGTGATCAGTCCTTGGTTCCAAATATTTTTTGATTTGATAGGGAAGCTGACAGGTCAAATATACTGTTTAGGTTTCCTACTGCCAAGTTTACACCTTCACTATTACATTGAAATGTTTTGTCCAGGAAGTTGTCTAAAAGGGATTGAATTTGTTGTTGCCTAATTGTTTTTTGGTAGGTTTCCACACTACTTTCCTTTCCTCTATAGCATTTCTTAATATTATTCAGTTCCTTTGGCTTTGATGCCTCATTATTGAGCATAGCTCTGTTCAAGTAGAGTGTGATTTTGCTGTGGTCTGATAGGGGTGTCAGTGGACTGACTGAACGCTCTAAGAGATTCTGGGTTGAGGTCAGTGATAAAGTAGTCTTCAGTTCTACTGCCAAGCGATGAGCTATAGGTGTACCTACCGTAGGAGTCCCCTCAAAGCCTACCATTGACTATATACATACCCAGCGTCCGACAGAGCTGCAGGAGTTGTGACCCGTTTTTGTTGGTTATGTTGTCGTAGTTGTGAATAGGGGGGCATATGGGGGAGAGAATGCTGTCACCTCCAGGTAGGTGTTTGTCCCCCTGTGTGCTGAGGGTGTCAGGTTCTTGTCCAGTTCTGGCATTTAGGTCACCACAGACCAGTACATGTCCCTGGGCCTGGAAATGGTTGATCTCCCCCTCTAGGATGGAGAAGCTGTCATCGTTAAAGTATGGGGATTCTATTGGGGGGATATAGGTAGCACACATGAGGACATTTTTCTCTGTTGAGATAATTTCCTTATTCATTTCTAGCCAGATGTAAAATGTTCCTGTTTTGACTAATTTAATAGAGTGGGTTAGGTCTGCTCTATACCAAATTAGCATACCCTCTGAGTCTCTTCCCTGTTTCACACCTGGTAGTTTGGTGGATGAGACTACCAGCTCTTTGTAACCTAGAAGGCAACCAGTCTCCTTTATACCATGTTTCTTGTAGGATGACAATGTCTGTATTTCCAATTTCTTTGACGAAGTCTGTGTTCCTGCTCTTTACGTCAAAGGCAGATGACCTCAGACCTTGTATATTCCAGGATGAGATAGTAAAAGCTTTGTGTTCCATAGTGTCTAGTGTTATTTTTGTGTGGTTTAGGCCCGGACCATTACAGTAGGTGTGAGCAGAGCATGTTGAGCATCTGATACATACCTCTTAGGTCGCAGGATGGAGCAGGTGTAATAGTGGGGGTTGGGCTTGTTGCTCTGCTCACAACTTGGGCATATGTCCTGCTGTCATGTTGAGGTCCTTGCCACAGGGGTGGAGGGCATGGGGTGGCCAGAAGGGGCATAGGTCTGATATGGGGGGGGGCCTATATAGGGTGTGGCTTCTGTGTGAGGTGCTGGGGCTACGGTTGAGGGTGTCGTCCTTCAGGGTCCTGGCAAAAGTTGGGATTGCTGCCTTGTAGAGGTGTACCTGGTCGTAAAGGCTATTCAAGTCCAGGGTGGAGTCGTGGGCCAGGTAGATATGAGATTTTTTGAGGCACAGTCCCGGGAAATGCTTGCATTCACCCGCTGTATGGTGGCA
This sequence comes from Coregonus clupeaformis, assembly GCF_020615455.1. Classification (NCBI taxonomy): domain Eukaryota; kingdom Metazoa; phylum Chordata; class Actinopteri; order Salmoniformes; family Salmonidae; genus Coregonus; species Coregonus clupeaformis. Next base: position 312,100 of record NW_025533616.1, read on the forward strand.
AGATGAATGTATTTTTGTGGGAGGAGGGTGGAGATAACACTTCTTCCACTTTCCCCAACGCACAAGTGGTTGTTGTGCTGGTCTGTTTTGTGGGTTTGTTCTGTCTGGATTGTGTGGACTAGCTCTCTGACCTCCACCATGTCTCTCTCCATCTCTGTGAATTCATCACTCTCAATGATGGAGGAGCAGTGTAGTTGTGGGACCTGGGTGTGTTCAGTGCTTGGGGGGGGGGTTGGTGGGTGACGATCCTCGTCTGCAGGACAGTTTGAAGAGGTGTGATCAGACTCACTCACTCATGATGGGGGAGTCGTCAGAGAGAGAGAGAGAGTTTTTCCTGCTGTGCTCTCTCTTTGATCCTGTAAAAGTCATGCTGGAACTGCATGAGGATGCCCTGCACCATGACTGCCCCAGACTTGTACATGTTGACAGAGGTTGTTTCAATTTCCTCAATATCTAGTATTCTGAGTTTCCACCCTGGGCCAATACCTTCTCTCTTGACATAGGGGTAGTGTGCTCTTATAGCACTGTGCCATGCCAGGGGATGGTCTGTGTGGAAAATTTACTCGCTCACGTTCCCCTCTTTGTAGCAGTCAGCAAATAGTGTCTCTGGATTGTCCTTGAGGAGCTTTTTTTTTGTACTTATTCCGTGCAGGGTTATTTTTAATATCCATGGGGTACTGTATTGTAATGACCTCTGCACAGGGATAAGCCATTGGGGCTTCAAATGCCTCTGCATTTGGGTGGGGGAGGCTGTGAGACTCTCCTGCCATTGTTGGGCTCAAGCGTTTTCACACATCTGACTTCAGTGCTAACTTGGAGTTGCATTCAGGTCTGTTCTGTCCTAGCAGCTTGGTAGCTTAGTAGACTTATTTACTTAGCTTTATATAACCAAATTACCTAGAGATTATTGTCTTTTTGCTTTTTGGTTTCAGAAGTAGGTTCAGACTGAATATTACTCAATCAGTTTTGTGTTGGATGGTATTTCCAGGTTCCGCTGTGTTTCTTCTGCAGGTTTTGGTTTATTAGAAGTTTTTTCTTGATAGTCCTTGGCAGTAATAGTCCATTTAGGTAATTTTGTCCAAAATCAAGGTTTTAGGTATGGAATTTGGATATGGATTGAAGGTTTTGATGTTGAGGTTAGTATCCTGGTCCGTCGAGGAGTCATTCTACATGGACAACTGCCTTCGAAGCATCCCCTCTGCCGATGAAGCAAGACACCTTGTTAAAGGACTGCTGCAGTTGCTCCATACTGGAGGCTTTGAGATAAGCCAGTGGCCTAGCAAAGTACCAGATGTCATCGAGTACCTGCCGCCCGAGGCCAGATCGAAAAGCAGTGAACTGTGGCTTTCCCAAAGTAGCACGGATCTCCAGGAACAAACCCTGGGGCTACGTTGGAACTGCCTCGGAGACTCCTTGGGATACAAGCACCGCACTGTGGAGTGCTCCAAACCTACAGCATGCTCGCCCGTCAATATGACCCACTAGGCTGCCTTTCACAACCCAAGCCAAGGTACTCGTCCAGGACCTGTGGAAAGTAGGGATAGGTTGAGACAACCCATTCAGCCTCAGAGCCTGCTGGACAGATGGGTTGTCTGGGAACAAGAGATTCCTGACCTTGTCAAGAGGGAACTACCCAGAACCTACGCACCACCATATGCTGACAATCCAAAGTCAACCAGAGACCTCCACATATTCGGTGATGCGTCAGAGAGAGCATATGGCTCTGTTGCCTACATGCGGACTGTGGATGACCAGAAGCAGGTGCACATTTCCTTCATTCTGGCCAGGTCTCGCGCTGCAGCTGTCGATGCCACGCTTAGAGCTGTGTGCTGCACTCATTGGGGCTCAGCTGGCCAGTGTCCTCCAAGTAGAACTCACCCTGCCCATCGGACAAGTCATCCTCTGGTCCGATTCCACCACAGTCCTTCATTGGCTCAAGTCAGAATCTTGTAGATACAAGGTCTTCGTAGGAACTCGTGTTGCAGAGATTCGGAACTTTACGGATGTAGCCAACTGGAGGTATGTGGATACCGCAAACAACCCGGAGGATGACATCACTCGGGACAAGACCTTGAAAGAGCTGGCCCAACCAGGGCCTTGGTGCCCAACAATGGCACCAAGGCCCTGAGTTCCTCCAACACTCAGAAGATCAGTGACCTTAATTGAATTGCCTTCTGCTGACCCGGAGCCTGATGACAGCGAACTGAAGAAATCAGCCTTCTGCGGACACGTCTGTCAGTTCCAGTCCTCAGCTCCCAGATATCAGCAAGTTTGATACATGGAAAAACCTCATGAAGGCAAAAACTAGATCCCTACACGGGGCGGCCGATCCACTCTCCAGTTCACCCAGCCATCCTTGACGATGCAGAAGAACCTGTCACCTAGAACAGACTTTCCATCTGGTTAGAATGTCGTAGCAGACATTCGGGGTGGCTGTGTAAGAAAGCTTGTCCCTTTTAAGAACTCCTGTCCCTTTAAGAACTCCTGTCCCTTTAAGAACTCCTGTCCCTTTAAGAACTCAGTGATGACGTCACAGCTATCACAAGCTGGCAGAGTGTTTAGTTCATTTCCAAGTGCAGCTCGCCACCTACTGCTGTGAACACAAATATCAGTTTTTGACATTATTTCCTTTCTGACCAATTTATTCATCACTGTGTGTGAATACCAAAACTACCATATCTTGTATGGATAAATGGACAGTTAATTGGATAATCACAGCTGAGTGACATGGCACAGAATTGCAAACATTGTTAATCTCCAATCAACATTAAAGAACCCTAAACTGAGGAACTGTCTCTCTCTCACCGTCTCTCTAATAGGAGTACAATCTCAATAACTTCACCTACTCAGTGTATAAATTCCAGAGGCACCACCCTCTAATTCAAATACCATTCTAAATAACTTAAGAACTGTACTACACTATACAAAATAAATAAATATTAAACACAGGATGGATGACTCTTCTTCAAACACAAATTGTCTTAAGACCAAATGTTTTCAGTCGATACTGGCAAAGTGGGACACCTTGATTGGCAAAGTGGGACACCTTGATTGGCAAAGTGGGACACCTTGATTGGCAAAGTGGGACACCTTGATTGGCAAAGTGGGACACCTTGATTGGCAAAGTGGGACACCTTGATTGGCAAAGTGGGACACCTTGATTCTTTATTGTAAAGAAGTATAAATGAGAGAGTACATGAGTCATTTCAATATTTTAATGATAAACTTACATTATTCATACAAATTAAATTAAAACATTCTTTAGGTATTTTTTTGTGTAACAATAATTCTCATGTATTATTATTAATAATATCATCATACTTGATTATAATTATATGATGTAGCCTATATGTTATGGAGGACTAAAAGTGCCACAATTAAATAAATAAATACACCATTAAATAATTACTTAAATGTGTCATTAATTAATTAAAATTAGAATTAAATACATAAATGTGTTATTAAATGTGTCATTAATTAATTCAAATACCGATTCATTTTATGTAAAATACATATATAATAATTTCACTATTTACATTTACATTTCATGGTCCTGCGTTGGAGTGCTTCCTGAATTACTTAAAACTGTCAAACTGACCCATCAAAAGTTGGTAGGCGGAACCTAACGCCTGATTGGTTACCCTCTGCATCAAGCCAAGACAAATCAATTCCGGATAATGGATTGATGCAGAGCTACTGAACACATTCCAATACACTGGGTGGCGCTATTCACCTCTACGTTGGTTTAGTTACACGGTTAAACAGAACTTTCATTGCAACGGCTAAAAATCAAGAGAAGACTCGGGTCCTGCTAGCCCCAATGTTGAGACGCTGTGTGAGGTGCAGGACAAAATGTCTAAAAGTTACCTTCTCGGCTCGCCTCAGCTCGCTTGGAACCTCGACTGAGCAGGTGCTAAAAAAAGTATATGTTAGCAGGTACCAGGTACTTTTTTTCGTAATGGAAAACCAAAAAGGCGAGGCGAGGCGAGTAGGTACCATGTAATGGAAAAGCACCATTAGATTTTGAAGAAGTGTAATATCGTTACATGGTAAGTTTAGTCTTTTCCTGGTTTCAAAGGCTGCATTACAGTAAAGTGATGTCATTTTCTGAACTTACCAGACTGTTCTAGCTGTTCTATTATTTGCCTTTTACCACTTAGTCATTATATCCACAATATGATAGTTATTTATCCGAAATCTAAATGTGGAAGATATTTTGTGAATGCACCAATTGTCAACCTTACAATATCGTTGCAATATCGACATCAAGGTGTTAGGTCAAAAATGTGATATTTGATTTTCTCCATATTGCCCAGCCCTAATGTCAATGCATACACAGTTCAGATGAATTGACACAAGTTCAGTGTCTTTGAAAACATTAACACACTGTGCAGTAGTTGACTTTTTTTCTTCCATTTACTAAAATCAAACTGTTCTGCACCTTCAGTGCTAACAGTACAGCATTCATGTTAGTCATTCTGTGGACCATAATGAGACAGGAAGCTTCAAAGAAACAGCTTTTTTCCTTTCTTTTAAAAGGAAAGTAAACTTTCAGTTTTTCCTTGCTTGTTCTAACACAACAAATAAAAACATGGGTTGGACATCAGTCTAAGATTCTTGATAACACTTCCACAGTCTCTACATATAGTCTAAGTGCATCAGTAACAGAAACTCCTGGAGCTGGCAAAATTGCAACCTCTTCATCTGAGAGCTCACGGGCCAGCTGAACCTCGGGGACTGACACAGTGCCTCGATGAAGGCAGTGAGGTCCGTTCCAATCGATCCCATATTCTTCAGGAACCTGAATGGATGACAAGCATAATCAGTCTTGTACTTAAAACTAGTTTGACATGTCCTTACACAAGATTGTTATTTTTGGTCACCAAGGCAGTGAGAAATGAAATGTTACTTATTCAGTTTTTTAAAATAATACAGCTTTGCATAGTATGCACTGTAGAAACTACAGCTCACAGGTTGATCTTTAAAAGCTCGGGAGATTTTAAAGAGACAATAATCTATAGTAAATGTTTCATTTAAAGTATCACATTTAGCACCATTTTTTTCTCCCATAATTCCTTTGGGGAAACAATTTTAAGAAAGTGTTTAAAGTTCATTGTTAACCTCAGTAGGATCCTCCTCAGGGCCTTGCTCTCTGTAACTTCTCCAGAGTTGCTGTGGTGACTGATTCCTTTCAGTTCTAAGACCGTGGAAGTTCCAAGCATCTCGAAAAGAGTCGAGGCTTTGCTGAACCAGTGGAAGGAAAATCCGGTGCAGAGCGAAAAGATGGACTTCATTGTCTGGATTCAGTGTCTCCTGATCTTCCAATGAAGTAAAGATCTGATAGAAGAGGTCCAGGGCATGTTCATAAACATCTCTCCACATCCTCTCTATTCTGTGTTTAGGATAAAATTGAGAAATTGTTAATTTATGACATATGCTAAAGTACATTCAACTAGTATGTTAGTTGTGTGAGCCTAGTTGCCAAACATATTTCTTTACCGCTGATTGTGGACACTTCTGCCTGTGATGTGTGAATTCCTGTCGGTACCTCTGCTTCTGATCATGAATTCTGCTACATCTGCATTCTCCCCCCCTTTGTCAGACCGTACCCTTGATGGCAGCCCATACTGCTCAACAGCGGCGATAAAGCTCTGTAAGACCGCATGAGCTCTATTATTGCCGGCCACAGTCAGGTAGACCACTAAACGACTGAATCCATCCACCCCACCGTGGACAACAAATCTCCACCTGTTGCAAACACATGAAAAAATATAACTTTATTGTATAACAATTGTAATGAAACATATAGAAAGATGCATTGTTTATCTGCTAATATCACTGACCTGATAAGCTTATGGTGGCCATCTATATGCCACAAAGAGTTTGGGCCAGGAACAAAATACTGCCGTCGCCTTAATACACGCAGCCTCAGACGTCTCATGTAGACTCCCTCTGCATTGACTCTGCGTAAAGACTCTTGCAGTCTTGAGACTGAGGGGAGGAATTTAAAATGAATAACCACACACTCACTGGCTACTTATTTTGAGGATATAGTGGTGTCATAATAAAATAAATAATGTGTGTAAAACAGTCAACTATTACAGAACCACCACAGCTTCAAAAATGTACTTTACTGTCAGATATTGTACATATACATACATATATATATATATATATATATATATATATACACATATATATACACATATATAAAAATTATATATACATATACATATATATATATATACATATATATACACATATATAAAAATTATATATACATTGTGATGTCACGAGAGGCTACACAGCTTTCAGCGGGATTGCTCAAGTAGTGCAAGGAGACCAGGTTCAACCAAAACAAGGATTTTATTAAAGGTCTGGGGAAACTAACGAAAGTATAACACAATACTGTTCTCTGGTGGCTCTTAAGGGTTAACAGTTCAGGGATGTCTCTTCCACATCCAAAATCATAACTCTCCCTTGCTCAAATAACTTTTTCCCCAGTCTTACTGTCTTCCACGTTGCAGCTAGTGGCCAACCCAGCAAAACGTCCTTCCAAATGTCCCACACGTATTTCCACAGGTGCATATATCCAAAGGTGAGTATTTCCCAAAGGTAAGTATCTCCAAATCCTTATATTCCTCATGGAAGTGGACGTGCAGCACTCTTGTCCTCCATAGAGCCCAGGTTGGAGACTGTGTCTCTTCCCTTCCCACCCACTCCCTCAGTGTGTCTCTTCCCTTTCACAAACCTTCAGCTCATCAGCTCCTGATTTGTTTCAGCTGCGTGGGAAGATTGGCCATAGAGGGGTGGAGTTCCCGACCATACCAGCAGATGGAGCCATAGCTGTCTGGGTTTGCAGCCACCTCAGGGGGATGTAACGTCCCTCCAGGACACAGCCTCTCGTGACATCACAACATATACATATATATATATATATATATATACATACATATATACATACATACATATATATATTTATATATACATACATATACATACATATATATACATACATACATATATTTATATATATATATATTTATATATATATATATACATACACACATATATATACATATATATACACATATACATATATATACACATATACATATATATACACACATATATAGATAGATAGATAGATAGATAGATAGATAGATAGATAGATAGATAGATAGATACCACATGCTCGAACAGAGATGACCTGAGATTTTTTGCCTCCTATGATATTTTGCTTTTCTATGATTATATTATACCCTTTACAGCAGGGGCACATCCGGACAGCTGAGAATATTACTGTCAGATATTGTTCCACCTCTATTAAACAGGAGGCTAAAAATCACAGGACATGTCTATCCTGATGATACAAGTCAGCCGTCCTGAAATGTGTGTTTCTCTTCACATTTCTTCTACACATTCTACATCTCAGAGGCGATGTCTTTCCATAAGCGGGCTTCCTTCACCTTTCAAAGGGGCAGAGCTCCAAATTAAAAATAATTTAAATAATGCCCATATTATTATCTACTCACTTGGAACATGCACACCTCTTGCATTCAGGTGACCACGCATTAGCTTGTAGCCGGTGTTTGGATGACTTCTGTGAATTTCACTTACAATACGGTCTAACTCCTCATCATTCACAGCTGAATAGAGATCTGTCTTTCTGTACAAACAAGAAAAAACACAACATCAAGTAATGTTACCTTAAACGTCATATTCTTTCCGAGTGTATGAGAGCAGCAATTCATAAACAGAAAACTCATGAATTTAGTGTAAATACCTTAAACTGTATTGTTGCATGCGCCTCCTGATGGTCCTCTTTGACACACCGAACATCGCTGCAATTTGAACTGCGGGAACTCCACAAAGAAGTTGATGCTCCAGAACTGCACTCGGTATGTCAAACGCCAAACGCCCCGGTCCCTGTGTGTGTTGGGCCTGAAGTGCCCTGGTACCAGAGAAGCGGTGGACAACTTCTTCTAGATTTGCAATCACTCTGTGGTCGATATCTTCGTCGGAAAGTGCGGAAATGACTCCAACAACTTCAATAAGTTCCTCTGCTTTACTAGCTACATGCTCTGGGTCAGCAGGTCCTGCTTCTACATCCTCTGCTAAGTTTAAAATGTCTCTAACCAACTCCCTGGAAAGTTCACGGAGATCCTCCATTGTCTCTATCCAGGTTGGCCTACTCTACTTCAGACCAAAGCAATGGATCAGACTAGATTCGCGTTAGCCCCGCCCCACTGACTTTGATGGGTCAGTTTGACAGTTTTAAGTAATTCATGAATCACTGCAATGCAGGATCATGAAATGTAAATGTAAATAGTGAAATAATTATATATGTATTTTACATAAAATGAATCGGTATTTGAATTAATTAATGACACATTTAATAACACATTTATGTATTTAATTCTAATTTTAATTAATTAATGACACATTTAAGTAATTATTTAATGGTGTATTTATTTATTTAATTGTGGCACTTTTAGTCCTCCATAATATGTAAATGAATAGCCTATAAATAAATGCATAAATAGAAATTAGCTTATCAGCTCAGAATGCTCAATACTGCATTCTAGTGGACATTTCATAGAATGCAACCAGAAAGACCCCTCACCCCACAACAATTTCAATGACTATTTTATCATCACCAGAGTCAAATACAGCATACCTTTATGGTTATGAATATAGCTAGCTAGGGTTTTTAATGTTGGTGAGGTAATATCTTTAAGTAAAATGCAGCTATGCTAGGTTTCACAAGCAAGGACATTTGAGGAAATTGTTATTGAACATTTGATCCTATTTAGAAGATGGATTTCTGTTATTTTGGGGGATTATGTATTTCAATATTTGTTCTCCATTAAAATGACCTAGAGGGGTGTCCCAGTTTTGACAGTAACAGGGTGTCCAAGTTTGACAGTAGGCGATTGGTATACTGGGACACTGTCAAAATGTCAATATTCTAAAAAGAGAGTAGTCAAACCATTTAAAGTCATTTTGATTCACAATTACATCCCATTACAAAATATGTTGTAATGAGACACTGAATATCCTTTCTTATAACCTTAACAATATTTAGAAAGCTGACATTCTACTTACCTTTTATGCCTCTGGAGGCACATCATTACACGGGATGCCACGCCCACAGTGATGACATCATAGCCATTGAACCCATTTATTATCATCACATACTGTCACACAGGCATTGATTGTTGGTTGTTGTTGTGCACATTTTAAAGATATCCATTACAAAGCTTAAGCGTCCCACTCAACCAATACTGCAGCAATGAGGCGCTTTCAGAGCAGAGAGGCGCTTTCAGAGCAGAGAGCCGCTTTCAGAGCGGGGCAGAGAAAAGAAAAAGAAAGAAGATGACGTCATACTCTTTTTGTCCAGACAGCATCAGATACACGGGCTACAGTAAGACAGAGCGCTGTCTCTCTCACCCGGACGCTTTCTCCAGTGCGATAGTTTCAGTCACTTACGAATTTAAGGAAAGTTGGCGGGTGCACAATGCACTGTTCGGATGCTGGAATTATTTTGGATGAACATGTGAAGGTAACCTACTTTTTGAAGTGATTTGTTTGACAATCAGATGAAAACATCATGACTGGTTGTGTTCATGGCACAGTTGAATTACATGTCTTTACTCAGACTGGCCTCTGCCTGGGGCCTCCAAACCACTAAGTCCGCCCCTGGGTCAGAGCAAATGGACGTGTTTCGGAGACAGCCTTCGTCAGTTGTTGCCGAAACGCGTCCATTTGTCATTACAGAATAACCAGATCACTTCCCACAGTGTGTTTAAACCCCCAGTTAAACCCCATATCTCCACATCTGGACTAAGCATTGGCATGTTTATCTCTGTTGTTGTTATTTGTAGTGTGTGTGTGTGTGTGTGTGGTACACTTGAACTATCTCCTTCCATCCATCTGATGCAGTAGATAGATCAGGTGTATCTATCTTATTGACCTCTGAACCTGTGTGTAGATGTGTTTTGACAGGCTAGAGCCAGAGGGACTGGGAGGAGAGGAGAAGAGAGGAAGAAGCTAGGAGAAGATCTGTTTTATTCTATTTGGTATGCAGTTAGACTGTAGCTCTGCAGTAGCATATAGCTCTCTCTCTCTCTCCTTCCTCTCTCTCTCTCTCTCTCTCTCTCTCCTTCCTCTCTCTCTCTCTCTCTCTCTCCTTCCTCTCTCTCTCCCTCTCTCTCTCTCTCTCCCTCCTGATGTCTTTCAGGAATAATAAAGACTGCAACATTACTGTAACAAGCCGCAGTGTGTGTCTGTGTGTGTGTGTGTGTGTGTGTGTGTGTGTGTGTGTGTGTGTGTGTGTGTGTGTGTGTGTGTGTGTGTGTGTACGCACGCCCATCCCGGTGAAGCAAGGTAGCTCTTCTGTAGAATCACAACCATTGTGAGGGGAAGGAGGGAGAAGAGGGGGAAAGAGAGGAGCAGGAAGGAGAGGAGGAGGAGGAAAGAGAGGACGAAGGAGAGGTGGAGGAAAGAGAGGAGGAGGAAAGAGAGGAGCAGGAAGGAGAGGAGGAGGAAAGAGGGGGGAGGAGGGGAGGCGGAAGGAGAGGAGGAGGAAAGAGAGGACGAAGGAGAGGTGGAGGAAAGAGAGGACGAAGGAGAGGTGGAGGAAAGAGAGGAGGGGGAAGGAGAGGAGGAGGAAAGAGAGGAGGAGGAAGGAGAGGTGGAGGAGGAAAGCGAGGAGGAGGAGGAGAGAGAGGAGGAGGAGGAGAGAGAGGAGGAGGAGGAAAGCGAGGAGGAGGAGGAGAGAGAGGAGGAGGAGGAAAGCGAGGAAGAAGGAGAGGAGGAGGGAGAGGAAGGAAATATTTAGGAGAAAATAGGACATGAGTGAGAGTGAAAATACACAATACACATGAAGACAATAATACACATCCCCATTCACACTGTATCATGAAGACAATAATACACATCCCCATTCACACTGTATCATGAAGACAATAATACACATCCCCATTCACACTGTATCATGAAGACAACACACATCCCCATTCACACTGTATCATGAAGACACAAATACACATCCCCATTCACACTGTATCATGAAGACACAAATACACATCCCCATTCACACTGTATCATGAAGACAATAATACACATCCCCATTCACACTGTATCATGAATACAATAATACACATCCCCATTCACACTGTATCATGAAGACACAAATACACATCCCCATTCACACTGTATCATGAAGACACAAATACACATCCCCATTCACACTGTATCATGAAGACACAAATACACATCCCCATTCACACTGTATCATGAAGACAATAATACACATCCCCATTCACACTGTATCATGAATACAATAATACACATCCCCATTCACACTGTATCATGAAGACACAAATACACATCCCCATTCACACTGTATCATGAAGACACAAATACACATCCCCATTCACACTGTATCATGAAGACAATAATACACATCCCCATTCACACTGTATCATGAATACAATAATACACATCCCCATTCACACTGTATCATGAAGACACAAATACACATCCCCATTCACACTGTATCATGAAGACAATAATACACATCCCCATTCACACTGTATCATGAAGACAATAATACACATCCCCATTCACACTGGATCATGAAGACAATAATACACATCCCCATTCACACTGTATCATGAATACAATAATACACATCCCCATTCACACTGTATCATGAAGACACAAATACACATCCCCATTCACACTGTATCATGAAGACAATAATACACATCCCCATTCACACTGGATCATGAAGACAATAATACACATCCCCATTCACACTGTATCATGAAGACAATACAAATACACACACGCATGCAAAACGCGCACACAAACAGTGTTAGGGAATGTGAAAGAAGTTGTGACAAAAGTTTTGTAGCAATGCTTTCTGGGTAATTCCACCTCCTTATTCTACTGCCGCAGCGTCACCTCAGACACACCCAACCCTCGGAGAAGAACCTTATTCAAATTGAAGATGAGGAAAATTCTTCCCCTTGGGCGGAAACCAAACCTCGATCGAGAAGCAGCTACTAAATATTGACGAGGGAGAGCCGAGGGGGTGAAAGCCAAATTCAAAGCTGTACATGTGTGTATGGTCTGTGCATGGTGTGTGTGTGTGTGTGTGGACTATGTATAGAGTTGCAGAGAGGGGGCTATGAATAACAACTCATGTAGCAAAACACTAACATGCTGGCTCAGTACTGACTGTCAGTTCAGTGTCCATCATAGGAGATAGACTGGAGGGCCTTAGATTAATGATTTCATCCCATCAACCTCCTGTTACTCTTAGCTTCTGGCATGGCTGTTTAGCCTTGTTGTTGCTGCTGCCTCTGATGTTGTTAATGAGGATGTTGTTTGTAGTTGGTTTCTTGGCTATTTCCCTGCGAGCTTGCTGTACACGCCGGGAGTCAGGAAGCAGGTGCAGAAGGTGAGTTTAATAAAGATAAATGCAGATAAACAAACCATGAGCAGCACGTGAATGAAAACAATACTACCCAATGACTGGTACTACTGAGGGTTAAATAAAGGGAGAGTAATCAGGGTGATGATGATGATGTCCAGGTGTGCGTAATGATGGGGAACGGGTGTGCGTAATGATGGGGAACAGGTGTGTGTAATGATGGGGAATAGGTGTGTAATGATGGGGGAACAGGTGTGTGTAATGATGGGGAACAGGTGTGTGTAATGATGGGGAACAGGTGTGCGTAATGATGATGTCCAGGTGTGCGTACTGATGGGGAACAGGTGTGTGTAATGATGGGGAACAGGTGTGCGTAATGATGGGGAACAGGTGTGCGTAATGATGGGGAACAGGTGTGCGTGATGATGGGGAACAGCTGTGCGTGATGATGGGGAACAGGTGTGCGTAATGATGGGGAACAGGTGTGCGTGATGATGGGGAACAGGTGTGCGTGATGATGGGGAACAGGTGTGCGTAATGATGGGGAACAGGTGTGCGTGATGATGGGGAACAGGTGTGCGTACTGATGGGGAACGGGTTAGTAGACGACCGGCGACGTCGAGTGCTGGAGAGGGGGAGCAGGAGAGGTCTGGAGAGAACATAGATGGATGAGTGCATTAGGAGCAGGAGAGGTCTGGAGAGAACATAGATGGATGAGTGCATTAGGAGCAGGAGAGGTCTGGAGAGAACATAGATGGATGAGTGCATTAAGAGCAGGAGAAGACTATAGGAGGATGTGGAGGTCAAAGAGTTAGAAAGCTGGAAACAACCTCTCTCTCTCATCCCACTACTTTCCCCTTCGCTACTCCTAATCTCCCCACCCTCCCTCCATCTCTCCTCTCCTCCCCTCCAGGTGTATGTCTGGTGATGGGCTGTATAATCTACCCTGATGGCTGGGACAGTGACGAGGTGCGGAGGATGTGCGGGGAGCAGACGGACAAGTACAGCCTGGGAGCGTGCTCCATGCGCTGGGCTTACATCCTGGCTATCATGGGGGTCCTGAATGCCCTCATGCTCTCCTTCCTGGCCTTCGTACTGGGCAACAGGCAGGACGGACTCATGACCGAGGAACTGCTGGCCGAGAGCAAGGGTAAGACTGGAGTCCATGCAGTCCATTAGGACCTGTAAACACACTTGCTCCACCCTATTCCTTTATTTGGCTAGCAACTTGATAACGTCTTGATCCATACTGTTAGGTAATTAGCCAGATAAAGGTATGGTGGAGCAGTAGTGTGTGTATGGGTCTGTAAAGGACTGGAGAAGACACTACAAGCAAGCAGCACACACACACAGCATCCACACCCATTTTACATTTACATTTTAGTCATTTAGCAGACGCTCTTATCCAGAGCGACTTACAGTTAGTGAATACATATTTTTTATTTTATTTTTTTTATACTGGCCCCCCGTGGGAAACGAACCCACAACCCTGGCGTTGCAAACGCCATGCTCTATCAACTGAGCTACATCCCTGCCGCCCATTCCCTCCCCTACCCTGGACGACGCTGGGCCAATTGTGCGCCGCCCATGAGTCTCCCGGTCGCGGCCGGCTGCGACAGAGCCTGGATTCAAACCAGGATCTCTAGTGGCACAGTTAGCACTGCAAAGCAGTGCCTTAGACCACTGCGCCACACAGCAGCATCCACCCACACACAGCAGCATCCACCCACACACAGCAGCATCCACCCACACACACAGCAGCATCCACCCACACACACAGCAGCATCCACCCACACACAGCAGCATCCACCCACACACAGCAGCACACAGAGACATTTCCCTTTTATCCCTACATTTACATTTTACATTTTAGTCATTTAGCAGACGCTCTTATCCAGAGCGACTTACAGTTAAGTGAGTGCATACATTTTCATACTGGCCCCCCGTGGGAATCGAACCCACAACCCTGGCATTGCAAACGCCATGCTCTACCAACTGAGCTACATCCCTGCCGGCCATTCCCTCCCCTATCCTGGACGACGCTGGCTAATTGTGCGCCGCCCCATGGGTCTCCCGGTCGCGGCCGGCTATGACAGAGCCTGGATACAAAGCAGGATCTCTAGTGGCACAGCTAGCACTGCGATGCAGTGCCTTACACCACTGCGCCACTCGGGAGACTCAATTCACTTTTGTTTATTGTCTATTCCATTTGCTTTGGCAATGTAAGCATATGTTTCCCATGCCAATAAAGCCCTTTAAATTGACACACACACACACTCGCAAGGTTCGAGCAATTAGGCAGAGAGAAAAATCTCATGCTATTTTGCCATGAGGCTGAGAGAAAATGTTGCTGTTTTAGAGCTCAGGGATTCTTGAAAGACCGGACAATCTGTATTTGTCTTAATATTAACAACATTAGAAATATACAGTACCAGTAAAAAGTTTGGACACACTTACTCATTCAAGGATTTTTCTTTATTTTTACTGTTTTCTACATTGTAGAATAATAGTGAATACATCAAAACTATGAAATAACACATATGGAATTTTGTAGTAACCAAAAATGTGTTAAACAAATCAAAATACATTTTATATTTGAGATTCTTCAAAGTAGCCTTGATGGCAGCTTTGCACATTCTTGACATTCTCTCAACCAGCTTCACCTGGAATGCTTTTTTAACAGTCTTGAAGGAGTTCCCACATAAGCTGAGCACTTGTTGGCTCCTTTTCCTTCACTATGCTGTCCGACTCATCCCAAACCATCTCAATTGGGTTGAGGTCGGGGGATTGTGGAGGCCAGGTCATCTGATGCAGCACTCCATCACTCTCCTTGGTGAAATAGCCCTTACACAGCCTGGAGGTGTGTTGGGTCATTGTCCTGTTGAAAAACAAATGATAGTGAGACTATGGGATGGTGTATTGCTGCAGACTGCTGTGGTAGCCATGATGGTTAAGTGTACCTTGAATTCTAAATAAATCACAGACAGTGTCACCAGCAAAGCACCATCACACCTTCTCCTCCATGCTTCACAGTGGGAACTACACATGCTGAGATAATCCGTTCACCTACTCTGTGTCTCAGAAAGACACGGCGGTTGGAACCAAAAATCTCAAATTTGGACTCATCAGACCAAAGGACAGATTTCCACCAGTCTAATGTCCATTGCGCGTGTTTCTTGGCCAAGCAAGTCTCTTCTTCTTATTGGTGTCCTTTAGTAGTGGTTTCTTTGCAGCAATTCGACATTGAAGGCCTGATTCACGCACACCTGTTAATTGAAATGTATTCCAGGTAACTACCTCATGAAGCTGGATGAGAGAATGCCAAGAGTGTGCAAAGCTGTCATCAAGGCAAAGGGTGGCTACTTTAAACTAATCCAAATATATTTGAGATTCTTCAAACACTTTTTTTGGTTATTACATGATTCCATATGTGTTATTTCATAGTTTTGATGTCTTCACTATTATTCTACAATGTAGAAAATAGTACAAATAAAGAAAAACCCTGGAATGAGTAGGTGTGTCTAAACATTTGACTGGTACTGTATATTTTCATAGACAAAAGTATCAGCTATCACACCATGTAAAGGAACAACCTAATCGTTTTTTTTCATAAAATGTAATTTGATTTATGTCAACTCCGTCAGACACCATAAAAGGCATTATTAATACAATTATTGTCCAACAAGTGTATATATGACCTTGATTGTTTAATTCTAACATTAGATTATTAAAATATGTAATATAAATCTCAAACTTTTTTGTTTTGTTTTATAGCACTATTAAATGCTCCGTTAGCATTTTGGCATGTTTTTTTCAAGATTTAAAACATGAAACAGCAAATACTTCAATTGTTTAAGAAAATGATGTAGAACAGTGATTAAAATAATTTTTGGAATGTTAAGGTCTTAAGAGCCATCGGAGTTGACAAGTCACTGACAGAGTTGACAACAGGTACTGAAAACAGACATATTTGCACAAACATTTGTAAAATATGGAAAATTATTTATATTTTGAAAATCTCCAATAAAAACAACCATTCTATCAGATCTTTCAGCACTCTGACGGGGTTGTGTTGACATTATAAAAAAAAAAGGAGTTTGTTTTATGTAGTTGACAAAAAATTATTTTTTCATTCATTCAAGTGGTATGTGTACACAGTAGCAGTACATTTTTCCTCAGTCGCTTTATGAACCCTAATTAAATGTAACATATTTGAACCAAAATGAATATTCTATCAGGCAGATGGAGTTGACAGTTAATGGTTGTGACCATGGTGATTCCAATATTGTTTAACTCTATCAAAAGTAGAGAACTTTCCAGATCATGAGTGGTCTTGTTGCCCTACATGTAATGAGGACATGAATAAGGGGTCCTTATGGTATAGCTGACCCTGATCATTCCTGATTCATTCAGGATTTTAGCCAAATCTGACTGAGTAGACCAAATCTCCGGACAAATTGTTTAGGAATCAAAGTTTTGAGATAAGTATTCTTTAAGTCACAGAGAGCTATTGCAAGAAACTACATATGATCATTTTTCAGTTAATATCCATTATAGCAGTTATTTATTTTGTACACTTTTTTTGGAGACGAGGGCATTTCCAAGCATAGAGCCGACATGGAAATTCATAATATTGAAAGTATTTTGAAAATTCTAAAAACAAAGCTCGTTATGTGCACACCGCCCACAAAATGAGGTGGAAACTGAGCTGCACTTCCAAACCTCCTGCCAAATGTATGACCATATTAGAGACATATTTCCCTCAGATTACACAGACCCACAAAGAATTCGAAAAACAAATCCAATTTTGATAAACTCCCTTATCTACTGGGCGAAATACCACAGTGTGCCATCACAGCAGCAAGATTTGTGACCTGTTGCCACAAGAAAAGGGCAACCAGTGAAGGACAAACACCATTGTAAATACAACCTATATTTATGTTTTATAGATTTTCCTTTTTATACTTTAACTATTTGCACATTGTTACAACACGGTATATAGACATAATATGACATTTGAAATGTCTTTATTCTTTTGGAACTTCTCAGTGTAATGTTTACTGTTAATATTTATTGTTTATTTCACTTTTGTTTACTATCTACTTCACTTGCTTTGGCAATGTTAACATACGTTTCCCATGCCAATAAAGCCCATAAATTGAAATTGAATTGAGAGAACAAAACAGGGTGTCCAGGGAGTAGATATCAGAGGGAATAAATAGATAAGACAAAGGGAGGGGCTAGAGGGGAGGGGCTAGAGGGGAGGAGCTAGAGGGGAGAGAGCGGGAGAAACACTGTGGCAGCAGACATGTTACTTGTAGCCAGGGGGCTTTAGGATGGAGTGATGAAGAAAATGGAGGGATGGATTACTAATGGGGGATGGATTACTAATGGGGGATGGATTACTAATGGGGAATGGATTACTAATGGGGGATGGATTACTAATGGAGGGATGGATTACTAATGGAGGGATGGATTACTAATGGGGGATGGATTACTAATGGAGGGATGGATTACTAATGGAGGGATTGATTACTAATGGAGGGATGGATTACTAATGGGGGATGGATTACTAATGGAGGGATGGATTACTAATGGAGGGATGGATTACTAATGGAGGGATGGATTACTAATGGAGGGATGGATTACTAATGGAGGGATGGATTACTAATGGAGGGATGGATTACTAATGGAGGGATGGATTACTAATGGAGGGATGGATTACTAATGGGGGATGGATTACTAATGGGGGATGGATTACTAATGGAGGGATGGATTACTAATGGAGGGATGGATTACTAATGGGGGATGGATTACTAATGGAGGGATTGATTACTAATGGGGGATGGATTACTAATGGAGGGATGGATTACTAATGGGGGATGGATTACTAATGGAGGGATGGATTACTAATGGGGGATGGATTACTAATGGAGGGATGGATTACTAATGGGGGATGGATTACTAATGGGGGATGGATTACTAAAGGAGGGATGGATTACTAATGGGGGATGGATTACTAATGGAGGGATGGATTACTAATGGGGGATGGATTACTAATGGAGGGATTGATTACTAATGGGGGATGGATTACTAATGGGGGATGGATTACTAATGGAGGGATGGATTACTAATGGGGGATGGATTACTAATGGGGGATGGATTACTAATGGGGGATGGATTACTAATGGGGGATGGATTACTAATGGAGGGATGGATTACTAATGGGAGATGGATTACTAATGGGGGATGGATTACTAATGGGGGATGGATTACTAATGGAGGGATGGATTACTAATGGGAGATGGATTACTAATGGGGGATGGATTACTAATGGAGGGATGGATTACTAATGGGGGATGGATTACTAATGGGGGATGGATTACTAATGGAGGGATGGATTACTAATGGGGGATGGATTACTAATGGGGGATGGATTACTAATGGGGGATGGATTACTAATGGGGGATGGATTACTAATGGAGGGATGGATTACTAATGGAGGGATGGATTACTAATGGGGGATGGATTACTAATGGGGGATGGATTACTAATGGATGATTGCTCAGCTCACTGTTATCCTGTCTCAATGAAGACCAAACACCTGTCAAACACACACATTACTATGCTCCCCTGTGAGTACTAGAAGACTGTAATGGTCCAGACTGACACCTGCCCGTTGTCATTGGTACTACACACAGAACATCACATCCCATAATATACAATAGACTGTTACACATTTTGTGCCTTTTGATGATTCAACACAAATCCAGGAATATTAAACTAACTATTAACCTATCTCCCCCCCTTCTCTTTACCTCTGCCGCCCCCATCTCCCCCCCCTTCTCTCTACCTCTGCCGCCTCCATCTCCCCCCCTTCTCTCTACCTCTGCCGCCCCCATCTCCCCCCTTCTCTCTACCTCTGCCGCCCCCCATCTCCCCCCTTCTCTCTACCTCTGCCGCCCCCATACCCCCCCCTTCACTTCTCACATAGAAGCTGGGAATGCCTAGAACAACCCATAGGTGAGTGATGAGAAATACAGTAAAACTGCCTTCCTTGACAAAACAGGCCGACTCAAAACATGTACATTTACGTCATTTAAACTCTTGTGTCTGTGATATGAATAAGCAGTGTGGGTCTCTTTAGTATGTGTAAAATAATCATGTCCTATTTAATGTAATATCAACACAACAGGCTTGATTGGCATGGAAATGAAATAAGTGTCCTCACTGTGCTATTATGGGACTATAGGAAATGGGTCGTACATTTTCATTGTCAGAGCATAAACAATCTGATAAGTCACACCATAGCCTCTCTCTCTCTCTCTCTCTCTCTCTCTCTCTCTCTCTCTCTCTCTCTCTCTCTCTCTCTCTCTCTCTCTCTCTCTCTCTCTCTCTCTCTCTCTCTCTCTCTCTCTCTCTCTCTCTCTCTCTCTCCCCCCCCCTCTCTCTCTCTCTCTCTCTCTCTCTCTCTCTCTCTCTGTCCTCCCTTCTCTCGCTCTCTCTGTCCTTCTCTCTCTCTCCCCCTCCCCCTCTCTCCCCCCCTCTCTCTCTCTCTCTCTCTCCCCCACCCCTCTTTTCCTAGTGTATATGTGTACCTTTCATCATCACGCTCCAGCGTTTTACCCATCACCCCCCAGAAGAGGATGACTCTGGCACACCATGGCTGTGAGAGAGATCAAGAGGAGAAGAGAGAGAGAGAGAGAGAGAAGCTATGTAGCCAGATGCATCCCATTCATTCACACATGCACTGTATTCTAGCTCTCACCTTCTAGTCTATAGTGGATCTGCCAATGATATGTACAACTCTATGGTATTGGCCCCGCTCACGGTCATACAGTCTCTCTACCTCCACTATCACTGAACCGCTAGGAACCCCAGCAGAGACAAGACAATCTTCGCAAAGCCCGATCATCGACCAAGACAGAGACTTTGACTGACCAACAGAAGACGTATGGAATATCTGCAAGAACATGGATAAAGAACTGGGTTGGAGTATTGTACTGATAAACACATATGGTATTAAAATTACACACGTACAGAAATGCACGTGAGTGAGAAAAACACACACGCACACTCAGACATACACGCAGACACACACAAACACTCTCACACGCAGACACTCATGTAGACAGTCACATTTGAACACATAAATGGCATCCTTAGACCTTGTAATAAATCCCTAATGCTAACGCATTAAGCAACAGTAGATACTGTATATTAGTGTGCCATGTCATTTCCTGAATATATGTTTGTTTTACTTGTGAAAAGAAGGAAATCACCTATTCTCATGTAATATTGGGAGAAACTTTATTATATCTCAACATAATGGGTGAACTCTTATAAACAAAACATTTCCCTCCACCTTATCCTCCTCCTCTTCCTCCTCTTCCTCAATGTCCCTCTTTACTAGAGCACTGTTGTCTGTGAGTTGCTAAGGTTACTGTACATAGATATTCACTGGGGGGAAAAAAATACTACTTTTACAAAGTTGGGGCCGAAACATGTTTATTCTAAAATATCAAAAGAAGCACTAATGTAGGAATTCATTTTGTAACTCCATTTCAAGCGTGTCGTCGATGCCCTGCTCAGCTCGTTTTACACAGTACTTAATGAACTTGTGTCTCAATATTTTGTAGTTTGTGGTACGGTATATTCTTCTTCACTGTGATGGGTTGAATTAATGACTATATGTCTGCTTCATATCTTGTAGCTGCGGGGGGAATGTGTGTGTGAGGATGAGTGTGTGTATGGGATATGAGTCTGTCCATGCATGACTGTCTGTGTGTGTGTTTGTTTAATGCACCTTTTTAGTATACCAACACACTAGCCTCGTCTCATACTGAGTCTTGTACCAGTCAAAAGTTTGGACACACCTACTCATTCAAGGGTTTTTCTTTATTTTAACTATTTTCTACATTGTAGAATACTAGTGAAGACATCAAAACTATGAAATAACAAATGTGGAATCATGTAGTAACCAAAAAAGTGTTAAACAAATCAAAATATATTTTATATTTGAGATTCTTCAAATAGCCACCCTTTGCCTTGATGACAGCTTTGCACACTCTTGGCATTCTCTCAACCAGCTTCACATGGAATGCTTTTCCAACAGTCTTGAAGGAGTTCCCACATATGCTGAGCACTTGTTGGCTGCTTTTCCTTCACTCTGCCGTCCGACTCATCCCAAACCATCTCAATTGGGTTGAGGTCGGGGGATTGTGGAGGCCAGGTCATCTGATGCAGCACTCCATCACTCTCCTTCTTGGTAAAGTAGCCCGTACACAGTCTAGAGGTGTGTTGGGTCATTGTCCTGTTGAAAAACAAATGATAGTCCCACTAAGCCCAAACCAGATGGGATGGCGTATCGCTGCAGAATGCTGTGATAGCCATGCTGGTTAAGTGTGCCTTGAATTCTGAATAAATCACAGACAGTGTCACCAGCAAAGCACCCCCACACCATAACACCACCTCCTCCATGCTTCACGGTGGGAAATAGACATGCGGAGATCATCCGTTCACCCACACCGCGTCTCACAAAGACATGGCGGTTGGAACCAAAAATCTCCAATTTGGACTCCAGACCAAAGGACAAATTTCCACTGGTCTATTGTCCATTGCTTGTGTTTCTTGGCCCAAGCAGGTCTCTTCTTCTTATTGGTGTCCTTTAGTAGTGGTTTCTTTGCAGTAATTCGACCATGAAGGCCTGATTCACACAGTCCCCTCTGAACATTTGACGTTAAGATGTCTCTGTGACTTGAACTCTGTGAAGCATTTATCTGGGCTGCAATTTCTGAGGCTGGTAACTCTAATGAACTTATCCTCTGCAGCAGTGGTAACTATGGGTCTTCCATTCCTGTGGCGGTCCTCATGAGAGCCAGTTTCATCATAGTGCTTGATGGTTTTTGAGGCTGCACTTGAATAAAAACGTTCAAAGTTCTTAATTTTCCAGATTTACTGATCTTCATGTCTTAAAAGTCATAATGGACTGTAGTTTCTCTTTGCTTATTTGAGCTGTTCTTGCCATAATATGGACTTGGTCTTTTACCAAATAGGGCTATCTTCTGTATACCCTTCATACCTTGTCACAACACAACTGATTGGCTCAAATGCATTAAGGAAAGACATTCCACAAATTAACTTTTAAGAAGGCACACCTGTTAATTGAAATGCATTCCAGGTGACTACCTCATGAAGCTGTTTGAGAGAAAGCCAAGAGTGTGCAAAGCTTTATCAAGGCAAAGGGTGGCTACTTTGAAGAATCTCAAATATATTTTGATTTGTTTAACACTTTTTTGGTTACTACATGATTCCATATTTCATAGTTTTGATGTCTTCACTATTATTCTACAATGTAAAAATAAAGAAAAACACTTGAATGAGTAGATGTGTCCAAACTTTTGACTTGTAGTGTATGTACTCCTGTACATATCTCTTTATGTTTCCCTTGATCTCCTTTTTCTCTCTCTCTCTCTCTCTCTCTCTCTCTCTCTCTCTCCTCTCTCTCCTTCTCTCTCTCTCGCGCTCTTTCGCTCTCCCTCTCTTTCTCTCTCCTTCTCTCTCGCGCTCTCTCTTGCTCTCTCTCCCCCACCTCTCTCTCTATCCACCTCTCTCTCCTTTTCTCTCTCTCTTCCTCTCTCTCTCCTTATCTCTCTCTCTCCTTTTCTCTCTCTCCTCCTCTCTCTCCTTTTCTCTCTTTCCTCCTCTCTCTCTCTCTCTCTCTCTCTCTCTCTCTCCTCTCTCTCTCAGTATGTGTTCATCATTCATTATGGGGACATACAAGGTACTAAGTGTGGAGAGGGTCATATATAATAATTGATTGATTGCTTAATTGATTGGTTGGTTGATTGATTGCTAAGGCCTGATGAGGTTGTTCTAGTCCTATACCTCCATCATGAGTTGAGAGGAGGAGGTGCGATGAGCTTTACTGTTAATACTGTAGAAAGGCCTGTGTTTATGTACCACCAATGTAAATATACATTTCATAACAGATACCAAAACATTAAGCAAATATATGGAAGAGAAGGGTAACTACAATTAAATAAATAAAGTTATTATAAAGAAGAATATATCAATATGATTAATAAAAGGTTTTCACATTAGAACAATGGTGTGTGTCCTGTGTTTTGTTCTCATTGAGTTGGTGGTTACTCTGTTATAGGCCGGAGTTCCTATCACGCTTTGTCAACAATGCAGCTTTTAAAAAGGCAATGTTTGCGCTTTCACTGAGACAAATTTCATCTGAAACGATGCATATGCCGTCTCAATCAGAGATTCACTTTTTTTAATTCCACATTGCCACCAAAGTGCGATCGGATTGAATCCTAGCCATTGACTGTATAAAATAAACGTCAGGCCAGTACTGCTCATGTTATGGGCTCTTTGGTACCCTCTGGTGTCTAGTTATGGAAACTGAAGAACTGGATTGACATGAGACAAATCAGTTAGGCAAATCAGTTAAGAACAAATTATTTTTTACAATGATGGCCTACCCCGGCCAAACCCGGACGACGTTGGGCCAATTGTGCGCCGCCCTATGGGGCTCCCAATCACGGCCGGATTGTGATACAGCCTGGAATCGAACCAGGGTCTGTAGTGACGCCTCTAGCACTGAGATGCAATGCCTTAGACCACTGCTACCGTGTTGTGCTGCTACCATGTTGTTGTCGTCATGTTGTGTTGTCAGGAGACATGCAAGTGTATAATATTCTTACCCTGTTTACATATGCATTAAGTCCCCTATTCCGACCCGAGTTAAGCGTGAGTAAATTGAATGTTATTCCTTTTTATACACTTTTCTCTCTCTGCGTATTCTGACCTTGAACTAAAGCATGAAAATGGCATGCTATTCACCCACTATTTGTTCGGGGTGGAGATCGAATACATGAAAGTGTGGCCGAGGTGTGTCTACAGATAAACCATATTCTGACATTGACCTAATTCCCTCTTACTTCCAGTACACCACCTTTAAGGAAACCATGAATAAGGTCGAGCGAACCTGCCGGTTCCAAGTGGAAAAAGCATCTACTTTCTTCTTTCCGATAGAAATAAAAGCATTCTCCATTCACTGTAATTTATAAATGGATCAGAGCAACTTGGTAATCCGGTTGGAGAAGGATATTGTAAATACACATAGCAATTGTTTTAGATGATTTTTCCTTATGATCCCTAGTGACTAATGTGAAACCAGCCATATGGAAGCAAACTGAAAATCATATCAACATGACATCTATTGGGGCCCCTTTTCCACAGTGAATTATTTTCTCCTTTATTTAACTAGGCAAGTCAGTTAAGAACAAATTCTTATTTACAATGACGGCCTGGCAAAAGGCCTCCTGCAACACAACATTTACATTTTAGTCATTTAGCAGACGTTCTTATCCAGAGCGACTTCGTTAGTGAGTGCATACATTCTTTATATTTTTTCATACTGGACCCCCGTGGGAATCGAACCCACAACCCTGGCGTTGCAAACGCCATGCTCTACCAACTGAGCTACATCCCTGAGCAACTGAGCTACATAACAACATGGTAGCAGCACAACGAGGTAGCAGCACAAAACATGGTACAAACATTATTGGGCACAGACAACAGCACAAAGGGCAAGAAGGTAGAGACAACAATACGTCACGCGAAGCAGCCACAACTGTCAGTAAGAGTGTCCATGATTGAGTCGTTGAATGAAGAGATGGAGATAAAACTGTCCAGTTTGAGTGTTTTTTGCAGTTCGTTCCAGTCGCTAGCTGCAGCGAACTGAAAAGCGGAGCGACCCAGGGATGTGTGTGCTTTGGGGACCTTTAACAGAATGTGACTGGCAGAACGGTTGTTGTATGTGGAGGATGAGGGCTGCAGTAGGTATCTCAGATAGCGGGGAGTGAGGCCTAAGAGGGTTTTATAAATAAGCATTTACCAGTGGGTCTTGCGACGGGTATACAGAGATGACCAGTTTACAGAGGAGTATAGAGTGCAGTGATGTGTCCTATAAGGAGCATTGGTGGCAGATCTGATGGCCGAATGGTAAAGAACATCTAGCCGCTCGAGAGCACCCTTACCTGCCGATCTATAAATTACGTCTCCGTAATCTAGCATGGGTAGGATGGTCATCTGAATCAAGGTTAGTTTGGCAGCTGGGGTGAAAGAGGAGCGATTACGATAGAGGAAACCAAATCTAAATTGAACCTTAGCCTGCAGCTTTGATATGTGCTGAGAGAAGGACAGTGTACCGTCTAGCCATACTCCCAAGTACTTATATGAGGTGACTACCTCAAGCTCTAAACCCTCGGAGGTAGTAATCACACCGGTGTGGAGAGGGGCATTCTTCTTACCAAACCATATGACCTTTGTTTTGGAGGTGTTCAGAACAAGGTTAAGGGCAGAGAAAGCTTGTTGGACACTAAGAAAGCTTTGTTGTAGAGCGTTTAACACAAAATCCGGGGAGGGCCCAGCTGAATATAAGACTATCATCTGCATATACAGTGCCCTCCACAATTATTGGCACCCCTGTTTAAGATGTGGTCGAGGACTTCCAAAAATTCTCCTTTTTTTTTTAAACAACATAGAACCCAAATGCAAAAAAAGAGAAAAATCCAACCTTTTATTTAAGTTCATTACTTTGGTGTAAAAAAAAAAAATCACACATTTAGAAAAAAAAACTTGAAATCATGTGTCCCACAATTATTGGCACCCCTGATGTTAATACTTTGTACAACCCCCCTTTTGCCAACAAGACAGCACTTAATCTCCTCCTATAACATTTCACAAGATTGGAGAACACAGAGAGAGGGATCTTTGACCATTCTTCTTTGCACAATCTTTCTAGATCATCCAGTGTCCTGGGTCCTCTCTTATGCACTCTCTTCTTTAGCTCGCCCCCACAGGTTTTCGATTGGGTTGAGGTCTGGGGACTGAGATGGCCATGGGAGGACCTTGAGTTTGTGACTGCTGAACCATTTTTGTGTAGATTTTGCCACATGTTTTGGATCATTATCCTGCTGAAAGACCCAATGACGACCCATCTTCAGCTTTCTGGCAGAGGCCATCAGGTTTTTATTTAAAATGTCCTGGTAGTTCAAAGCGTTCATAATGCCATGCACCCTAACAAGGTTCCCAGGGCCTTTGGAAGAGAAACAGGCCCACAGCATCACAGATCCTCCACCATACTTCACGGTGGGCATGAGGTGCTTTTCGGCATGCTCATCTTTTGTTTTACGCCAGACCCACTTAGAGTGTTTGTTGCCAAAAAGCTCAATCTTAGTCTCATCTGACCAAAGCACACGATCCCAGTTGAAGTCCCAGTGCCGCTTAGCAAACTCCAGACGTTTACGTTTGTGAGTGTTAGTGAGAAAAGGCTTTTTCCTTGCATGCCTCCCAAACAGCTTGTTGGCATGTAGAGAGCATATGATGGTTGTTTTGGAGACTTTGTGACCCAAAGATGCCACTCTTTGATGCAATTCTGTGACAGTGAGCTTAGGACTTTTTTTTACTTCTCTTACCATCCTCCTCATTGTGCGTTGTGGCAAGATAAACTTGGGACCTCTTCCAGCCTTGTTTGTCACCGTTCCAGTTGTTTTAAACTTCTTAATGATTCCTCTGACTGTAGATACGGGCAAGTTAAGGCGAGTGGCTATTTTCTTGTAGCCATTGCCTGACTTATGAAGGTCGACACAAATCTGCCTTACTTGAATGGTGTGTTCTCTTGTCTTTGCCATGTTGACAAATGGGTAAGAGAATTAGGCCTCTGTGTCACGTCATATTTATACCCCAGGGAAACAGGAAATCATGAATTACTAATTAAAAGTTCCTAGATACCCTGACCAACTTTAGCAACTACAGAAAAATATATTTAAAAAAAAAAATCAATTAAAATTTTCAGCGGAATTGTTAGGGGTGCCAATAATTGTGGGACACATGATTTCACTTTTTTTTTTTTTTAAATGTGTGATTTTTTTTTGTTACCACCAAAGTAATGTACTTAAATAAAAGGTTGGATTTTTCTCTTTTTTTGCATTTGGGTTCTATGTTGTTTAAAAAAAAAGGAGAATTTTTGGAAGTCCTCGACCACATCTTAAACAGGGGTGCCAATAATAGTGGAGGGCACTGTAAATGGATGAGAGAGTTTCCTACTGCCTGAGCTATGTTGTTGATGTAAATTGAGAAGAGCGTGGGGCCTAGGATCGAGCCTTGAGGTACTCCCTTGATGACAGGCAGTGGCTGAGACAGCAGATGTTCTGACTTTACACACTGCACTCTTTGAGAGAGGTAGTTAGCAAACCAGGCCAAAGACCCCTCAGAGACACCAATACTCCTTAGCCGGCCAACAAGAATGGAATGGTCTACCGTTTCAAAAGCTTTGCCCAAGTCAATAAAAATAGCAGCACAACATTGCTTAGAATCAAGGGCAATGGTGACATCATTTAGGACCTTTAAGGTTGCAGTGACACATCCATAACCTGAGCGGAAACCAGATTGCGTACCAGAGAGAATACAATAGACATCAAGAAAGCCAGTCATTTGATTATTTACAAGTTTTTCAAACACTTTTGATAAACAGGCAAAATATAAATTGACCTATAACAGTTAGGATCAGCTTGATCTCCCCCTTTAAATAAAGGACACACCGTGGCTGCCTTCCAAGCAACGGGAACCTCCCCAGAGAGGAGAGACAGGTTAAAAAGGTCAGAGATAGGCTTGGCGATGATAGGGGCTGCAACCTTAAAGAAGAAAGGAGCTAAACCATCTGACCCAGATGTTTTTTTGGGGTCAAGTTTAAGGAGCTCCTTTAGCACCTGGGAAAAAGAGGGAGGAGCATCAGGGCTAGTCATATTCGAAGGTGTGGGAGATGAGGAAATGTTGGATGGGCAACGAGGCATGGCTGAGTCAAATAGGAATCCTGACTTAATGAAGTGGTGATTAAAGAGCTCAGCCATGTGCCCTTATCAGTAACAACCACATCATCAACATTAAGGGACATAGGCAGCTGTGAGGAGAAGGGTTTATTCTCTAGGTCTTTAACCGTTTTCCAGAATTTATTGGGGTTAAACCCACAGAGAGAGAACTGCTCCTTAAAGTAACTAACAATACCACTGAAAATATATAAAAAACGAAGGTCCAAGCGTCTTCGACAGAGGGGATCAAGCTGATTCTATACCAATTGACAGAGGCCAGGTCATGAAGGAAGGCTTGCTCATTAAAGTGTTTTAGCAAGTGTCTATGACAAATCAGGACAGGTCATTTCACTGAGCAGCCATTACGAACACAGGCTGTAAAACAGTGATCACTAAGGTCATTACAGAAAAACAGTGTGGCGGGGGTACCTGTACCAGACAGAGGGAGACAGGGCAGACGGTGAACAGATCGGCAGGTGGAATGCAAGCAGCAGGCAACGGGAGTAGGTGTCACACCCACTCGTGATACGTTTTTTTTCTTTTTTCGGGAGGCAGATTCCTTGTAGAAAATCCCAGCTTGCTAGCTAACGTAGCTAGCAAGTGTCTGTCCGCCGTTTTTTTTTTTTCCACGTGGAAAGGTGGTCGTTAGCTAGCAATATCTCTTCAGTTTCGGCGAATGGTCCTTTACGACGTCCAAACAAAGTTGTCCTGTGGCTGTTGTATTTTGGCGATTGCGAAATAGGCAGTGCTTAATTTGTAAATCGGGAGGTGCCGGAACAAAAAGCGAGCGCGAGAGGAGGGTGACCTGAGGAGCTCTGAGGTACCGGAACTCATGAGGGCAAAAACCCACCTTTACAATAAAGCATTGCATGCATAGCATCACATTTGCGTAGTGGCATAGAGCAGTAGAGTAGAGGCACTTATAGAAGTTGCACACATGGGAAACACTTTTTGTGGCCTTTTACGAACACATTTCATGCAATTCTACAACATTTTACATGACTGGAGACTTTGGCATAATCTTTTCTAATGCTGCGTTCAAAACAACTGGGAACTCGGAGTTGGGAAATCTCCGACTTCCGTCTTCAGTGCGTTCAAGACAACTGGGAAATCAGGGAAAAAACGAGCTCTAACTGGGAAAATTCGTTTTGAACGGTCATCCTTCTAGGAATTCGAAGTGGGGAGCTCTGGCCTCTTTCTAGAGCTCAGACTCTCCGACCTGAAGATCATTGACGTCATGATTCGACCTCGTTTTTTTCTCTGACTCCCAGTCATCTTCAAAGCACCATAATACCTCACAAATGATCGAAATGACAGGGTACTTTGACACTGATAAACTGAGATCAATGAAAACGACCTTGTCTTGAATCCATCATTAGCCTAGGCCTAGTTGTGTGGAGACATATTGTAGGCACTCGCTGGTGATGGCCTATGCGCTCGTGCCAAAAGCCTCTCTCGTTCAACTTTGTCAAAAAAAACAATATTTGGAAGTTGATCAAATATTTTGGTAGCCTACAGCTGACATATTAGAGTATTCTCTTTTCAGCAGGAGCCATGTGTTTTTCCGCGATTGTAATCTATTTGAAATATTGAGAAAGGCCAGTATTTGAAATATTGAGAAAGGCCAGTTTTGTCTGCATCCTGTTTGTTCACTGACATATTTGCCGCGCGTATACCTTGTATTGGGCTGCATTCCACGGCTAGGCTATTTTTAAAAGAAGCCATTTATCCTCTGTGGCAAATGTTTAGGCTTTCTCGTGGTGTAGTAGGCTACTCTGAAATATTTAATTTCTTCCTGAACAGACAGCAGTAACTCTAACTTTGGCAGACGTATTTCAATTTCTCATGCGTGCTGCAGCTTCCTCCAGAACCCTTCGCGCGGCTATTATTCTATAAGGAAAAAAATCATCTTAAGTGCAACGCTGGAGAGATGAGTTGCAGGCTCATGTCTATCAAAGCAGAGAGAGAGAGAGATCATAGAAAGTGAATCTCATTCTAGTTCTGTGAGAGATACTGTACGGGGCAGACGGCGTATATGACGTTGTGTGGGCGAGCGATTTGCAGATGTCATCGCTGTGAACAGAGTGCTCCATGGTGGCGTTGGGGTTATGGTATGGGCAAGCATAAGCTAGAGGTAACCCGAATGAACTTTGATCGAGTATATTATAATAATAATATTTTTTAATTTTTTTAATCAAGAATCAAATTTGATGTGTATGAAATTGTTTGGTGAAATTCTGCACCTTGGATAGTTGTACTTCCAATTTTGATCATGATTTAGTGACTGCATGGATCTACTGGGATTTCCTGTTTTGTCTACTGGACTCAAGAGACAAGTATACTTGTGTTAATCTTTTTGCAGGCAGTCGTGTTCTTTTGATGAATGTATTTGCAATTTTAACGGTATAATATAGTTTTGATGAATGTATGTATATTTTAAAAAGACAACTACATTTTGAAAACCAATTTACTGTTTTGCAAAAGTTGTTTGTCTTGTGGACTTTTTTTGAAAATCGACAACCTTGTTCAAAAAATGCTTGTATGCGATTGAGAGAAACTGTAAATCGGTAAATACAGTTGCTCCCTGATTAAATAGTACAAGAGTACACCATGCTGGACAAAAATGCTTACAGCACATGGTTTTCCCAGGCAGTCTTCCCATCCAAGGACTAACCAGGCATGACCTTGCTTAGTTTCCAAGACCGGGCATATTGAGGCTAGGCCGTAAGACAGTGACTGTATTGTATATATGATATGTACATATGCCTCCAGTGAAGGAATAACTCTTGGTACACTATATGAAGTTTGACACTCAAGAAAGTGCAGTGAGAAATCATAGAAATAGAATCAATGGGATAAATAGCCATAGTTACTTTGTAACACAGGAAGATGAAGAACAAACCATGCTTTAATTTCAATGGCATATATTAGAATTTTGTAAAAATAGCAGGCCTATCGAATAATGACTTCAGGCAAATACATAAAATAACGTTACAGGTATGAGAGGCATTCCATGTTACCAGTACATGACTTTAGTCAATAGAATAGGCGACTGACTTGACCACCACGACTTAGTCATCATCGACACTGAGATGAACTACCTCATCTCAAGATGGCGTAGCAGTGCGGTCGTATACTCTTGTGTGTCCGTGTAAATAGCCTGTTTTTTTCGTACATATTTCCATATCACACTTTTCATCCTTCTACTAAATATACTTTCCTGTAACCCGCCTCACTCAATGTGGAACGGATTCTATTATTGACTTACCTTTTATCTAGAATCTCCAGTTGAAACTAGCTAGCCAGCTAACTAGCTACTTGCTATTAGCCACCGTTAGCGGTTTTTCACCCAGAACATTGGATTTTCTGCCGGAATAACTGAATCACTGGACATTAACACCGGATCACAACTAGCTAGCCGCAACCAAATGGATGTTGCTGTTGGCTAATCACCACTGCCCCCAAAGCAAGCACCAGTTAGCCTTGAGCTAGCCTCGAGCCAGGCCCACATCCCGGCTATCTACCTCTCTGTCTACCGGACGGGAGTAGCCAGCTAACTAGCTACTTGCTATTAGCCACCGTTAGCGGTTTTTCACCATTGTCCATGGCCTGCACTACCTACCAGCCAGCTCTAGCCTGGACTATTATCGGCCAGTCTGCACTGTCTGCACAGCACGTTATCGACCCAGAACATATCGGTTTTTCTGCCGGAATCACTGAATCACTGGACCTTTAACACCGGATCATCGGTGTTAGCATCAGCTAGCTAGCTGCAGCCAAATGGATGTTGTTGTTGGCTAATCAACCTTGAACTAGCCTCGAGTCAGGCCCATCTCCCGGCTATCTACCTCTCTGTCAACCGGACGGGACCTCTGGTGATGTAGAGGTTAACCCAGGCGCTGCAGCCCCCAGTATCACTAATACTCCCCAGGAGCTATCATTTGTTGACTTCTGTAACCGTAAAAGCATTGTTTTTTTGCATGTTAACATCAGAAGCCTCCTCCCTAAGTTTGAGTTATTCACTGCGTTAGCACACTCCGCCAACCTTGATGTTCTAGCAGTGTCTGAATCCTGGCTTAGGAAGGCCACCAAAAATTCAGAAATGTCCATCCCCAACTACAACATTTTCCGTCTAGATTGAACTTCCTAAGGGGGTGGAGTTGCAATCTACTGCAGAGCTCTATCATACTATCCAGGTCTGTGCCCAAACAGTTTGAGCTCCTACTTCTAAAAATCCACCTTTCCAGAAATAAGTCTCTCACTGTTGCCACTTGCTACAGACCCCCCTCAGACCCCAGCTGTGCCCTGGACACCATATGTGAACTGATTGCCCCCCATCTATCCTCAGAGTTTGTACTTCATGACCTAAACTGGGATATGCTTAACACCCCGGCCATCCTACAATCCAAACTAGATGCCCTCAATCTCACACAAATTATCAAGGAACCTACCAGGTACAACCCTAAATCTGTAAACATGGGCACCCTTATACAGTGGGGAGAACAAGTATTTGATACACTGCCGATTTTGCAGGTTTTCCTACTTACAAAGCATGTAGAAGTCTGTAATTTGTATCATTGGTACACTTCAACTGTGAGAGACGGAATGTAAAACAAAAATCCAGAAAATCACATTGTATGATTTTTAAGTAATTAATTTGCATTTTATTGCATGACATAAGTATTTGATGACCTACCAACCAGTAAGAATTCCGGCTCTCACAGACCTGTTAAATTTTCTTTAAGAAGCCCTCCTGTTCTCCACTGATTACCTGTATTAACTGCACCTGTTTGAACTTGTTACCTGTATAAAAGACACCTGTCCACACACTCAATCAAACAGACTCCAACCTCTCCACAATGGCCAAGACCAGAGAGCTGTGTAAGGACATCAGGGATAAAATTGTAGACCTGCACAAGGCTGGGATGGGCTACAGGACATTAGGCAAGCAGCTTGGTGAGAAGGCAACAACTGTTGGCGCAATTATTAGAAAATGGAAGAAGTTCAAGATGACGATCAATCACCCTCGGTCTGGGGCTCCATGCAAGATCTCACCTCGTGGGGCATCAATGATCATGAGGAAGGTGAGGGATCAGCCCAGAACTACACGGCAGGACCTGGTCAATGACCTGAAGAGAGCTGGGACCACAGTCTTAAAGAAAACCATTAGTAACACACTACGCCGTCATGGATTAAAATCCTGCAGTGCACGCAAGGTCCCCCTGCTCAAGCCAGCGCATGTCCAGGCCCGTCTGAAGTTTGCCAATGACCATCTGGATGATCCAGAGGAATGGGAGAAGGTCATGTGGTCTGATGAGACAGAAATAGAGCTTTTTGGTCTAAACTCCACTCGCCGTGTTTGGAGGAAGAAGAAGGATGAGTACAACCCCAATAACACCATCCCAACCGTGAAGCATGGAGGTGGAAACATCATTCTTTGGGGATGCTTTTCTGCAAAGGGGACAGGACGACTGCACCGTATTGAGGGGGGGATGGATGGGGCCATGTATCGCGAGATCTTGGCCAACAACCTCCTTCCCTCAGTAAGAGCATTGAAGATGGGTCATGGCTGGGTCTTCCAGCATGACAACGACCCGAAACACACAGCCAGGGCAACTAAGGAGTGGCTCCGTAAGAAGCATCTCAAGGTCCTGGAGTGGCCTAGCCAGTCTCCAGACCTGAACCCAATAGAAAATCTTTGGAGGGAGCTGAAAGTCTGTATTGCCCAGCGACAGCCCCCGGAAACCTGAAGGATCTGGAGAAGGTCTGTATGGAGGAGTGGGACAAAATCCCTGCTGCAGTGTGTGCAAACCTGGTCAAGACCTACAGGAAACGTATGATCTCTGTAATTGCAAACAAAGGTTTCTGTACCAAATATTAAGTTCTGCTTTTCTGATGTATCAAATACTTATGTCATGCAATAAAATGCAAATGAATTACTTAAAAATCATACAATGTGATTTTCTGGATTTTTGGTATCCAGGTATCCTGGATGGATATCGATCTCATTCTGTCAGTAGAGGATGCCTGGTTGTTCTTTAAAAGTGCTTTCCTCTCAATCGTAAATAAGCATGCTCCATTCAAAAAATTCAGAACTAAGAACAGATATAGCCCCTGGTTCTCCTCAGACTTGACTGCCATTGACCAGCACAAAAACATCCTGTGGCGTACTACATTAGCATTGAATATCCCTTGTTTCAGGGAAGTTAGGAACCAATATACACAAGCAATTAGGAAAGCAAAGGCTAGCTTTTTCAAACAGAAATGTGCATCCTGTAGCACTAACTCCAAAACGTTTTGGGACACTGTAAAGTCCAGAGAGAATAAGAGCACCTCCTCCCAGCAGCCTTACTGCACTGAGGCTAGGAAACACTGTCACCACCGATAAATCTACAATCATCGAGAATTTCAACAAGCATTTTGCTACGGCTGGCCATGCTTTCCACCTGGCTACCACTACCCCGGCCACCAGCTCTGCACCCTCCGCTGCAACTTGCCCATGCCCCCCACACACAAATTCAGACAGTTGATGTTCTGAAAGAGCTGCAAAATCTGGACCAAACAAATCATCTGGGCTAGACAATCTGGACCCTTTCTTTCTAAAATTAGCCGCCGAAATTGTCGCAACCCCTTTTACTAGCCTGTTCAACCTCTCTTTCGTAACGTCTGAGATCCCCAGAGATTGGAAAACTGCCGCGGTCATCCCCCTCTTCAAAGGGGGTGACACTCTATATCCAAACTGTTACATACCTATATCCATCCTGCCCTGCCTTTCGAAAGTTTTTGAAAGCCAAGTTAACAAACAGATCACCGATCATTTCTAATCACACCGTATCTTCTCCGCTATGCAATCCGGTTTCCGAGCTGGTCATGGGTGCACCTCAGCCACACTCAAGGTCCTAAACAATAATATAACTGCAATCGATAATAGACAGTACTGTGCAGCCGTCTTCATCGACCTGGCCAAGGCTTTCAACTCTGTCAACCACCGCATTCTTATTGGCAGACTAAACTCTTTCCTCAGTGTATATCAATGATGTCGCTCTTGCTGCTGGTGATTCTCAGATCCACCTTTACGCAGACGACACCATTTTGAATACATCTTGCCCTTCATTGGACACTGTGTTAACAAACCTCCAAACGAGCTTCAATGCCATACAACACTCCTTCCGTAGCCTCAAACTGCTCTTAAACACAAGTAAAACTAAATGCATGCTCTTCAATCGAACTCTGCTGGCACCCACCCGACTAGAATCACTGCTCTCGACGGGTCTGACCTAGAGTATGTGGACAACTACAAATACCTAGGTGTCTGGTTAGACTGTAAACTCTCCTTCCAGACTCACATTAAGCATCTCCAATCAAAAGTTAAATCTAGAATCTGCTTCCTATTTCGCAACAAAGCCTCCTTCACTCATGCTGCCAAACATGCCCTCGTAAACTGACTATCCTACCGATCCTTGACTTCGGCGATGTCATTTACAAAATAGCCTCCAACACTCTACTCAAATTGGATGTAGTCTATCACAGTGCCATTCGTTTTGTCACCAAAGCCCCATATACTACCCACCACTGTGACCTGTACGCTCTTGTTGGCTGGTCCTCACTACATATTCGTCGCCAAACCCACTGGCTCCAGGCCATCTATAAATCACTGCTAGGCAAATCCCTGCCTTATCTTAGCTCATTGGTCACCATAGCAACACTCACCCGTAGTATGCGCTCCAGCAGGTATATCTCACTGGTCATCCCCAAAGCCAACACCTCCTTTGGCCGCCATTCCTTCCAGTTCTCTGCTGCCAATGACTGTAACGAACTGCAAATATCTCTGAAGCTGGAGACTCTTATCTCCCTCACTAACTTTAAGCATCAGTTGTCAGAGCACCTTACCGATCACTGAACCTGTACACAGCCCACCTGAAATTAGCCCACCCAACTACCTCATCCCCATATTGTTATTTATTTTGCTCATTTGCACCCCAGTATCTCTATTTGCACATCATCTCTTGCACATCTATCATTCCAGTGTTAATACTAATTGTAATTATTTTGCACTATGGCCTATTTATTGCCTTACCTCCATAACTTGCTACATTTGCACACACTGTATATATATTTCTGTTGTATTTTTTGACTTTGTGTTTTGTTTTACCCCATATGTAACTCTGTGTTGTTGTTTTTATCGCACTGCTTTGCTTTATCTTGGCCAGGTCGCAGTGGTAAATGAGAAATTGTTCTCAACTGGCTTACCTGGTTGAATAAAGGTGAAATAAAATAAAAAATAAATAAAAAGGTAATTCCATCATGATCCTAATAAAAGAACACTAAGCCAGTCTATTGACTTTACGTACTTCTTCTTTACAATCACAGGGGGTGCACCGTTCCTGGAGGTACTGCAATACCAGGTCGATGCGTGGAGTGGACGGAGCAAGCCCCTATTCCATCTCCCTATTCCAAAAATCAATTTAATATATGGTCCCCAGATAGGGGACGTATCAGATATTAAACTGATAAGAACAGATACTACACTTGATCTTAGCCAAAAGGCCGAGAAGCGATACGGCAATGCTTTCGGAAGGAAGGTGCCGTTCTCCGACACGACAAATTCATTGACGGTTACAACAAAATGAGCTCTGTAATCTTTCCGTCACCACTGGTCCAGGTGAAGCCCTCCTCTCTTGGATGCAAGGTTTTAAAACAGTCAGTTAGTTTAAAATCCCTGCACAACCCTTGCAATAAGACACTTGACCTATCTACCTTAAAATCCTCTCCCGCTCCTCTCCTATCTGCTCTGCTTAAAACACAGTTAAAGTCCCCACCCACCACTAGAGGATCCCTACCCAGCATGTGGGACTGCAGGTCTTCTAATAGTGTGCACCGGTCATGTTTGTTATTAAAACCATATACATTTAGTACGTTAAAATCCCTCCCCATAAAGGTGCAGTTGGCTAAAAGAGCACGCCCCCCAACCACCACTGTGCTCCCCCTCAACACCACCTGTGGGGTCTTGAATAAAATGGCAACACCATCGTTTTTGTTAAAATTGGATCCGCTCCAAATGGAGGGCCCCTGCTGCCACTTCTCCTCCCATTTCCTGTAAGAGGATAAAAAGGGTAGACCACACTCCTGTAATAAAAACACATCTGAATTAACACTTTCTAAAAAGGATAAAACCGACTGTGCTCTTACTTCTGTTTTTACACTCCTAACGTTAATGGTGGTGATGTTAAAAGCCATGAAAGAGGTGAGTAAAAACAGTGCTAAAAGGAAAGAAGGCATTAAAACAGTTTAAAAGGGGTTATTTTTCAGGTCCTTTCTCTCTCTCCCTACGGGGTAAGGGGGGGGCGGTAGGGAGAGGAGGTTAAAACTGGGTTTAAAAACGAGTCCTGGTTTGGAGAGTTGGATGGGAAGACCGTGGATTCCTCCTCCCCCTGGGAGCTCACCCACTCCAATTTGCCTTTCTTTTCCTCGCCCTGTTCGGGGTCGGAGAGCTCCTCTGCGTTTCTCTTCCGTTGGGGAAGGTGTTCGTCCAGGGTCTCTCCCCCCTCTCCTGTACCTTCCTCACTTGACACTGTCGTTTCTGACACTGTCATCATGCTGTCTGACCCACTTGGGGAGCTCTCACTCGCCATCTCTCCAGAGCCGTCTTTCTCGGCCCTTTCTCCTTCAGGGGTCACCTCAGTCTGGGGCAGGGGGGTTGCTAGGTGGCCATGCTCACCACACTTACGGCACAGCTTAGGCTGGTCCTGGTAATGAACATGGCCCCTGTTCTCTCAGAGGGCTATGGTGGATGGGATGGCTTTCAACCCACCATAGCCCCCGGGATCCTCCCTCTGCTGGACAGTGACCCTCCAGGACCCTGTCCAGATCCCACCGGGATCCTTCACCTGGGTCAGGGGCCCCCTCACGTTACAGTACCTCTCAACCATACTGCAACGTCCTCCGGTTGTACGGTTTCATTGTACACACGGACAATAACGGTTTTTATGCTGTTGTCCGTCAGCTTGGTCACCTCGAACATTGCTGTCAGGGACCCCTGGGTGTTCAGGGCGTTCTGGAGTCTCCCCCAGAAATCCCTCAGGAAGCTGATTACCAGCGAAACTAACATCGAAGCCCTTCCCATAAGGGAGGGTTAAGATGCCGTTCACCTGGGCGGGTTTGAAACCAAGTTATTTTTGGAGGAATTTCCTGGAGAAATCCAATCGGGATAACTCCATTGTTTTTCCTCCCTTCTCCTTTAAGAGGAGGCGCACGGCATCGTGCCTCCGCATGCCAGCCTGTGCTGCTGACATGATGGAGGTCCACTCCCTTTATCCCTACACCAGTGAGAAAATAAACACAATATGGGGGGGAAGTGTAAACACCTGAGGAAGCTGGCAGGCCCAGCTAGGCTAACAGGGCCTACCAACACCACGGGACACAAAACAAACTAACACAGCACCCAACTAAACTTATCAACAATGGAGAGAGACGCTAGGGGGAAAAGGGGGGGGGGGTTTAATCTAAACACGAAAGGACACAAGGGAAAATAAAATAAAAAAGACACACCAAACAAAACAATTAACAAAGGGCTAGGAGGCTAGCAGGCCGTACTAGCAGGTCAGGCTAAGCTAACAAGCTAGCAGGCCGGAAGACTAAAACCTCCCAGCGGACAAGAACAAACAAGAGGGAATTTTAAATGGAGTAAAGAACTGGGGAAACAATATGGATGGGGGGGACACAGGAAAACAAACAAATATTCACTAACAAGCCAAGACTGAGGGGCGAGGAGGCTAGCCAGCCTCACCAGCAGGCCAGGCTAAGCTAACCAGTTAGCAGGCCGGCCAGCCAGCAAAAAAGGCCTCCCCCAGGTGACAACAAAAACCACGAACAAAAAAAACAAGACAAGGGAAAATTCAGGGGATAGAAACAAAAGTTTAAAAGGGGTGGATGGGTTAAAGGGGGCTATAACAACAACAAGGGAACAAACAATGCCTGCCAAGCCTAAAGGGTGAGGAGGCTAGCCAGCCTCACCAGCAGGCCAGTCAAGCTAACAAGCTAACAGGCCGGCTAGCCAGCAAGCCACCCCAACTAGAAAACACTACACAAGACAATAAAAAACAAGGGGGGAAAACTAAGGGGAAACTAGGGATACAGGAGGATGGGGAAACACAAAGAACACAAACATATAAGAATGTGTTTTTTTGTTGTTGAGTAAAGTAAAAACAAAACACACAACAACAACAGCAAGCTAACACAAAGAAAAGCAATAAATAAATAAAGCAAAGGAAAGAGCCCAAAGGGCTGTAGTCCACCACCAAACCACCACCTAACCCGGGACAGAAAAAACAATAGTGCAACAGAACAACACATTTCAATAAAAATAAAGCACAAATTCTCTGCCCTCCGGCCTCCGATCGCCTCTCCAATCAAACGCAGCAACTGATAATAGTTGCTCCCTGATTAAATAGTACAAGAGTACACCATGCTGGACAAAAATAATTACAGCACTTGGTATTCCCAGGCAGTCTCCCATCCAAGGACTAACCAGGCATGACCTTGCTTAGTTTCCAAGACCGGGCATATTGAGGCTAGGCCGTGAGACAGTGACTGTATTGTATATATGATATGTACATATGCCTCCAGCGAAGGAATAAGTATTGGTACACTATATGAAGTTTGACACTCGAAAAAGTGCAGTGAGAAATCATAGAAATAGAATCAATGGGATAAATAGCCATAGTTACTTTGTAACACAGGAAGATGAAGAACAAACCATGCTTTAATTTCAATGGCATATATTTGAATTTTGTGAAAATAGCAGGCCTATCGAATAATGACTTCAGTCAAATACATCAAATAACGTTACCAGTACATGACTTTAGTCATTAGAATAGGCGACTGACTTGACCACCACTAGCAAGTCATCATCGACATTGAGATGAACTACCTCAAACGTAATCCCATCATGTATGCTAATATAGGAACATTAACCCGGTCTATTGAATTGTCCTACTTTTTCTTTACAACGACAGGGGGTGCACCGTTCCTGGAGGTACTGCAATACCAGGTCGATGCGTGGAGTGGACGGAGCAAGCCCCTATTCCATCTCCCTATTCCAAAAATCTATTTAATATATGGTCCCCAGATAGGGGACGTATCAGATATTAAACTGATAAGAACAGATTTTTCTTTTGGAATTTTTTTATTTGTCAATTCCTTTAAAACAGCTCACATTTGAAATTCATTTACACACATAAAAACGGCATAAAGTGCATTAAAACCAGCATTACATTACAATTACATTTTAAAAGGTACATGTTGTTTATTTAAAACAATAAAACAATCCTACATAAAAGTACCCATTCTAGTAAAAGCCGATTAGTAAAAGCCATTTAAAATGTGCATAAATGATTTAACAAAGTTAAAACATTTTTAAGACATAAAAAGCCTGTCAAAAAGTCACTTTGTTTAAAAAGCTGTCTTCGGTCCTTTGTACAAAAACGGGGTGAGTCCTTATCAAAAAAGCCTCCTCCTGCTCTTCCTGAATCGACTTCGTACCCGTCCGTCGGGGCCCAGAGGAGACTCCTCCCCTAGGCGCATCGCCCTAGGCGCCGCAGCGCTGTCAGGCCGTGGCCGCCGGGACCTTGGGTGTTGTGGGGGACCCTTCGCCTGGGGTCGAGGCCCCCTGTCGTTCGTACCACCCCAGGGCTTCCGTGGCTACCAAAGCCACTGCCTGGGGGGTGGTCTCAACCTGTTTCCCTACCAGCAGGTTGCGGGAGGACCACAGTGCGTCCTTCAGACACGTGAGGGTGGGCCAGAGTTGTGTGAAGGCCTTTGTTGTAATAGGCCTTCGGCCCACCCCATACAGCACGAGCTGGGGCGTTAGGTCCTCCCCTGCTGGCAGGCGTGGGGAGATCAGGGGGCCTGCTTCCTTCCACAGGTCCCGTGCGGCTCTGCACTCCCAGAGCAAGTGCCTCACCGACTCTTCTTGGCCGCAGCCTGGTCGGGGGCACGCGGATGTCCTCGCCATGACCCGGGAGTGCATAACGGCCCTGACCGGGAGGATCTCGTGGGCGACCATCCAGGACAGGTCACGGTGCCGATTCAGCAGAGCAGGATGGGCCACGTTGCGCCAAACCGTTGAGGGCTCGCCTATAGCAAGCCCGCGCACTGGACACACCGGTTCCCATTCCTGCACAAGAGAGAGAAGAGAGCGGTGTTTAGTTAAAACTGTGACAGGCTCTTTTTCCAGTTTAAAATGTCTTAAAAACTTTTGTAGCTGTATATAGTGTGTGGGGAGCAGGAAAGAGACTGGGGCTCGCAGGTCGACTGGGATCAGCCTCAGAGACCTGAGGTAAGATCCCAGCCAGAACCGTGCGAGGGCCTGGGTCTTGTTGTTGACCGGGGAGGTGGCAAGAGTAAGATGTAACGCTGTGTAGCGGCTGCCCAGGAACAAGTAGAGGTCAGGCAAGCCTTTCCCCCCCTTGAACCTGGGCCTCTTTACCACCTCCCTCCTCAGCCTCTCCCACTTGCTTCCCCACAAAAAATAAAACAACATCCGGTCCAGAGCTAAAAGAGTTTTTCGTGGGGGGATAAAAACAGAACTGATCAATAAAAGGACAGGTAAAATCACAGCCTTGATGATTAAAACCTTGCCCTCAAAAGTCAGCTGTCTCAGTCCCCAAAACCCTAGTCTCTGTCTAACTGTCCCTAACGTCCCGGTCCAATTGCCACTACCACCTCCCTCTCTGTCAAATTTAACTCCCAGAACCCTTATGTCTGTCATTCTAACTGTCAGTGGTAGTCCTGTCAAGTCTGAGTCTGCCCATGGTCCGAAAGATTGGGCCTCCGTCTTGGTTCTGTTCAGTCTCGCCCCAGAGGCTTGTCCGTACCAGTCAGTCCTGTCCAGAGTCCTGTCGACAGATAAAAGGTCAGTGCATAAAATGTTAACGTCGTCCATGTAAAAAACGCACTTGGCGGTCATCCCCCCACTCCCCGGGATACCCACCCCACTGATCCGTTGGTCCCTTCTCAAGACCTGTACCAGTGGTTCTATGCAGGCCACAAACAGGAGGGGAGATAATGGACATCCCTGACGGACGCCGCAGTGTACTCCCACTGCTCTTGACAAATGCCCATTTACAAGGATTCTGCTGGTGATGTCCCCATACAGCAATCCCACCCAAGCTAGAAACCTTTCAGGGAACCCCATTTTTTGCAGTACCTTGAAGAGGTACTGGTGTGAGACCCGATCAAAAGCTTTCTCAAAGTCTAAATTTAGGACTATAAGCCGCATGTTTCTGTCTCTCGCATAACAGATGGCATCTCTGATCAGTACTAGGCTGTCCGTGATCTTCCTTCCCGGAATGGCACAGGCTTGATCCGGGTGGATCACCTCCCCTAAAACAGAAGACATTCTGAGTGTTAAAACCTTAGTAAAAAGTTTGCAGTCAAAGTTTAAAAGGGTAATCGGTCGCCAGTTTCTAAGGTCAGTCCTGTCGTTTTTCTTGTGTAAAAGAGTCACTATCCCTGTTCTAAAACTGTCAGGTAGTCTGTCAAGATGTTCAAAGTCAGTAAAAACAGTCAGAAGTTCGTCGGCTAAAACATCCCAAAAGGTCAGATAAAACTCCAAAGGGAGGCCGTCCTCCCCCGGTGATTTACCCCTTTTAAAATGTCTCAGTCCTTTGTCCAGTTCGGTCATCGTCAGGTCTTTTATTAGGTCGTCTGTGTTGGGTAAAATTCTGTCGATGTATGATAAAACCTCCTCCATTGTTTCCTCACACACATCTTTAAAACCAAACAGTTCCCCATAAAAATCCTCGACTACCTCTTTTATTCCCTCTGTGTCTGTTTTTAAAAACCCATCTTTATCTTTTAACCCTACCATAACCCTACCCTTACTAACTATCTTCTTAAAAAAGTACCTAGTGCACTTCTCCCCCTCTTCTAATTCCCTTTCTTTGCTTCTTAAAATAACCCCCTTGCTCTTCTGTTCTGCTAAAAATGCCATCTCTTTCTTAACTTCTTTGATATCTTGGTTAAAATCAAAGCCCTGTTGATTTAGGTTAAAATAACGCTCCAGTCGCTTCTGCAGTCCCAACATGCGTCTATCTTTTTCTTTGCTTTTTTTCTTTCCTATCTCTCTAAAGAAGGTCCTCGTCTTACCCTTCACCATTTCCCACCACTGTGCTCGTGTGTCGAAGAAGTCCTGTAGCGTCTGCCACTGGCTGAACTGCTCCCTGTACTGGCTAACTACTCTATCATCTTCTAAAAGGGAGCAGTTCAGTTTCCAGGGCCCTCTTCCTACAGTCACACCCGAAGTTAGTGAAAGGGTGCACGTTAGCATTACGTGGTCTGAGAAGAAAGCAGGGGTTATTCTAGCATCAGTTGGCGGGCAGTCGCGGGTAAACAGATAGTCAATGCGAGAGGCTCTGGTGCCATCACCACTGGTCCAGGTGAAGCCCTCCTCTCTTGGATGCAGGGTTTTAAAACAGTCAGTTAGCTTAAAATCCCTGCACAACCCTTGCAATAAAACACTAGACCTATCTACCTTAAAATCTTCTCCCGCTCCTCTCCTGTCTGCTCTACTTAAAACACAGTTAAAATCCCCACCCACCACTAGAGGATCCCTCCCCAGCATGTGGGACTGCAGGTCCTCTAAAAGTGCGCACCGGTCATGTTTGTTATT
This sequence comes from Coregonus clupeaformis, assembly GCF_020615455.1. Classification (NCBI taxonomy): domain Eukaryota; kingdom Metazoa; phylum Chordata; class Actinopteri; order Salmoniformes; family Salmonidae; genus Coregonus; species Coregonus clupeaformis. The sequence goes on from NW_025533616.1 coordinate 356,099, forward strand.
AAAACCATATATATTCAGCACGTTAAAATCCCTCCCCATAAAAGTACATTTGGCTAAAAGAGCACGTCCCCCAACCACCACTGTGCTCCCCTTCACCACCACCTGTGGGGTCTTGATTAAAATAGCAACACCATCGTTTTTATTAAAATTGGAACCACTCCAAATGGAGGGCCCGTGCTGCCACTTCTCCTCTCATTTACTGTAAGAGGTTAAAAAGGGTAGACCACACTCCTGTAATAAAAACACATCTGAATTAAAACTTTCTAAAAAGGATAAAACAGATTGTGCTCTTAGTTCAGTCTTAATACTCCTAACATTTATGGTGGTGATGTTAAAAGCCATAAAATAGGTTAGTAAAAACAGTGCTAAAGAAGAAAGAAGGCATTAAAACAGTTTAAAAGGGGTTATTTAAAAACGTTCTCTCTCTCCCTGCGGGGTAAGGGGGGGTGGCAGGGAGAGGAGGTAAAAACTGGGTTTAAAAAGGATTCCTGGTTTGGGGAGTTGGATGGGAAGACCCTGGACTCATCCTCCCCCTGGGAGCTCTCCCACTCCAACTTGCCCTTTTTTCCTCTCCCTGTTCGGGGTCGGAGAGCTCCTCAGCGTTTCTCTTCCTTAGGGGAAGGTGTTCGCCCAGGGTCTCTCCCACCACTCCCACACTCTCCTCGCTTGACAGTGTCGTTTCCGACACTGTCATCATGCTGTCCGACCCACTTGGGGAGCTCTCACTCACCATTTCTCCAGAGCCGTCTTTCTCGGCCCTTTCTCCTTCAGAGGTCGCTTCAGTCTGGGGCGGGGGGGTTGGGGTGGGGAGGGTTTTTGCCTCCACTCCCACTTCTCCCACCACCGCACCTTCCGCGCACTCCACCTTATCTACCACTTCCTCCACTACTGCCACCACTTCCTCGACAACCGCCACCACCTCCTCCACTACCGCCACCTCCTCCGCTACCGCCACCTCCTCTACCACCTCCTCCGCTACCGCCACCACCACCTCCTCTACCACCTCCTCCACTACCGCTACCTTGGCAACTGCCGCTTCCTTCTTCTGGCGCTCGGAAGCCCGGTCCGCAGCCGCCGCCTCCATCCTGCCAGCCCTGACCTTATTGGCCCAGGAGGAGGGGCAGCTGCGGATGAGGTGGGACCGCTCGCCACAGAGGTTGCACGACCTTCCGTTCGTGCACTCCTCGTAGCGATGGCCCACCTCCCGGCACTTCATACAGACCACCTTGTCACAGGCGTCTGCTAGGTGGCCATGTTCACCACACTTACGACACAGCTTTGGCTGGTCTTGGTAGTGAACATGGCCCCTGTTCTCTCCGAGGACTATGGTGGATGGGATGGCTTTCAACCCACCATAGCCCCCGGGATCCTCCCTCTGCTGGACAGTGACCCTCCAGGCCCCTGTCCATATCCCATCGGGATCCTTCACCTGGGTCAGGGGCCCCTTCACGTTGCAGTACCTGCCCAGCCATACTGCAACGTCCTCCGGTTGTACCATCTCATTGTACATACGGACAATAACAGTTTTGATGCTATTGTCCGTCAGCTTGATCACCTCGAACATTTCTGCCAGGGATCCCTGCTTGTTCTGGGCGTTCTGGAGTTTCCCCCAGAACTCCCTCAAGAAGCTGGCGCCGGCGAAACTGACATCAAAGCCCTTCCCATACGGGAGGGTTAAAATGCAGTTCACCTGCGCAGGAATGAAACGGAGTTCCTTTTGGAGGAATTTTCTGGAGAAATCCAACCGGGATAACTCCATTATTTTTCCTCCCTTCTCCTTTAAAAGGAGGCGCACGGCGTGGTGCCTCCGCATGCCAGCCTGTGCTGCTGACATGATGGAGGCCCACTCCCTTTAACCCAACACCAGTGAGAAAATAAACACAATATAATAATAATAGTGGGGGAAGCTGGCAGGCCCAGCTATGCTAGGCTAGCAGGGCCTACCAAAACCCGGGACACAAAACAAACTAACTAGCACAGCACCCAACTAAACTTATCAACAATAGGGAAAGACTGTGGGGGGAAGGGGTTTAAACTAAACACAAAAGGACACGAGGGGAGGATGGGAAAAATAATAATAAAAAACACACCAAACAAACAAATTTACAGGGGGCTGGGAGGCTAGCAGGCCGCACTAGCAAGTCAGACTAAGCTAACAAGCTAGCAGGCCGGGTGCTAAAACCTCCCAGTTGACAAAACAAACAAACAAGCAAACAAGAGGGACACGAGGGAAGGATGGGAAATATAATACAAAAAACACACCAAACAAACAATGTACAAGGGCTAGGAGGCTAGCAGGCCGTGCTAGCAAGTCAGTCTGAGCTAACAAGCTAGCAGGCCGGATGCCAAACCTCCCAGATGACAAAACAAACAAGAGGGAAAAAATTGGTATAAAACGAGGGAAATAATATGGATGGGGTGACAGGACACAGAAAAAACTAACAAATACTCACAAGACAAGCCAAATTGAGGGGCGAGGAAGGCTAGCAGGCCTCACCAGCAGGCCAGACTAAGCTAACCAGCTAGCAGGCCGGCCAGCCAACAAAATGGCCCCCCAAGTGAACACAAAAGTCAATAAACAAAAAACCAAGACAAGGGAAAGTTCAGGGGATGGAAATACAATTTGAGGGGGTATGGATGGGTTACAGGGGGGGTACAATACGAACAGAAAGGGACAAACAATGCCTGCCAAGCCTAAGGGGCGAGGAGGCTAGCAGGCCAGCCAAGCTAAAAGCTAGACAGGCCGGCTAGCCAGCAAGCCAACCAAGCTAGCAAACACAAACAGAAAACAAAGGGGTAAAACTAAAGGGAAACTAGGGCTACAAGAGGATGGGGAAACACAAAGAACAAAAAATAAGATTATCAAAATGGTATATTCATCCGACGTCTGCCATGTTTTTGGATGACGTGATGACGTCGTCACTGCTCCCTTGCGTGTCTCTCTCTCGTGCTAGTGCGCGTGTGAAGTTGGGCTGTGTAAACCTAAACCGGATGCAACCTGGATATAGATGCCCCATGAATCCGCATATGCGAATGTCAGTAAATTACGTTGAAAACAACAATCGGACATCTTGGCCATAGTCTCTAGTTCTTATTATACATTAGTGACATCATCTGAGATTCAATGGCGGACATGAATAAAGATGGCGGCTCCCATGTACTAAGTTCACCTTACTATACAGTGCTCTCTATTATACAGTGCTCTCCATTCATCTTTTTTTGTATCTGCATTAGCACAGTAAACTTGATCCCAATTATAGCTCCAAGATGGCGGCAAAAAAAACAAAAAAAACATTTATTGGCACATTGAACCATGTCGCGCTCGGTAGTTTTAAAAACTGTGGGAAGTACGGACATCGTGGTTAAATAGTACAAGAGTACACCATGCTGGACAAAAATGCTTCCAGCACCTGGTTTTCCCAGGCAGTCTCCCATCCAAGGACTAACCAGGCATGACCTTGCTTAGTTTCCAAGACCGGGCATATTGAGGCTAGGCTGTAAGACAGTTTCTGTATTGTATATATGATATGTACATATGCCTCCAGCGAAGGAATAAGTATTGGTACACTATATGAAGTTTGACACTCGAGAAAGTGCAGTGAGAAAACATAGAAATAGAATCAATGGGATAAATAGCCATAGTTACTTTGTAACACAGGAAGATGAAGAACAAACCATGCTTTCATTTCAATGGCATATATTTGAATTTTGTGAAAATAGCAGGCCTATGAATAATGACTTCAGGCAAATACATCAAATAACGTTACCAGTACATGACTTTAGTCATTAGAATAGGCGACTGACTTGACCACCACTACAAGTCATCATCGACATTGAGATGAACTACCTCAAACGTAATTCCATCATTGATCCTAATATAGGAACACTAAACCAGTCAATTGAATTGTCCTACTTTTTCTTTACAACGACAGGGGGTGCACCGTTCCTGGAGGTACTGCAATACCAGGTCGATGCGTGGAGTGGACGGAGCAAGCCCCTATTCCATCTCCCTATTCCAAAAATCAATTTAATATATGGTCCCCAGATAGGGGACGTATCAGATATTAAACTGATAAGAACAGATACTACACTTGATCTTAGCCAAAAGGCCGAGAAGCGATACCGCAATGCTTTCGGAAGGAAGGTGCCGTTCTCCGACACGACAAATTCATTGACGGCTACACCAAAATGAGCTCTGTAATCTTTCCACCAAATATCAAAAATGATGGTTTTAAAAATTGGTGGCAGAGATTGGTCAGAGTTGATCAACCTCGGAAATAGACACTTTTAACTGTTACAATGTAACAAATTGGTAGGTTTCATAATCACGTGGACATCCGCCCTCCAATCGGAAACGAGAGAAAGCCTTGTCGAATTAAAACCAGATTAACAGCTAAATTGGAATAATAATCTATCAAATACGGGTGGGATAAGAGTGGTATGGTATATGTGGTAAGAGCTTTCATTGTCTGTTTATATGTCCCCTTCATTTATCCTACGGTTCTGACTTGGTGTACAGGGAGAACACTGTAAGAACGGCCCAGGTTCTGAATTCTGTCGCTGTACATTTCAAAAGTGCTGAACAAATAGTTATATTGACAACCTCCGTCCTAGCTCGCTCATTAATATCTTAATCAAAATTACGGATTGCCTCTTATCCGCTCGTCGTCCCCTTATGCGATAGTTTGTACATCTCAATTGTCAGTAGAAACCACATTTGTTTAAGCAAGTCAGCCATATCAGCTATGTTTTTTTTAAAGGCAGTAAATGAGGCTGAATGAACTGTTTCGCTGCCAGACAAGGCTCCGCTGATAACCAGGTGTAGCAGTGGTAAGGTGTTGGGACTCTGCTGTTGGGACAGCTTTATGTAGGCCCTAACAGTTTGTGGGCACCGTTTGTCACCGTTATAGTGCAATGAATGTATTGTTTAGTGTTGTGTTGGATAAGAGCTAGGTAAATTAGTAATCCGTTTGGAGAAAGGGAATTGTTTTAGATGATTCTTCCTTATGATCCCTGGAGATGAATGTGAAACCAGCCATATGGAAGCAAACTGAAAATCATATCAACATGACAATTAAATCTATCGGGGCCTCTTTCCACAGTGAAATAGGCTATAAATAGCAGTGCTAATATTCAGAATGGCCGAGATTCCGACCCAAGTTAAGCGCTTGTGAACGGAACTCAATTACCTATTTATGCGCTTTTCTCTCTATGCGTATTCTGACCTTGAATTTAAGAATGAGAATAGCATACTATTCACCCCCCTATTCGTTTGAGGTGGAGCTCGAATAAATGAAGCTGTGGCGGTGTGTCTACAGATAAACCATATTCTGACTTTGACTTAATTCCCTAATAATTCCACCGCCGGGAGGAAACCATGATCAAGGTCATGTGAACCTTCCGGTTCCAAGTGGAAAAAGCATTTACTGAATTTTTTTCTAATAGAAATAACACTATTCTCCATGCACTGTAATTTATAACTTGATATGATCTATCGAAAACAGTTAGGTAAATTAATAATCCGTTTGGAGAAGGGGATTGTAAATGTAGATGATTTTTCTTTATGATCCCTGGAGACGAATGTGAAACCAGTCATATGGAAGCAAACTGAAAATCATATCAACATGACAGTGAAATTAAGCACAGTAGGAAACTGAGCCTGGCGGTTCTGAGACTACTGACCGTTGTGTTCCATGATAATTTCGGGGATGAAATTTATAGGATTTGTTCAACCACTATTGCAGTTTTCCACATTCCAATATTTCATGGATTGAACTTGAATATGACAACTTTCGGATGATATCAAACCAGTGTATTTTTATTTGACAGCATTTTGTAAGGCTCATGTAGGCCTAATATTTTATGCACAATGTAGTGACTGTGTAAGCCTAATTGTAAAGGATGCCACCAAAGTGCCATGTTTGCAAAGTTTATTATGTGGAGACCATTTATGCGGGACCTCTCGTAGCGCTGTGGACTGTGACGCAGTGGTCTAGGCACTGGCAGTGTGCTGTGCCCACTAGGATCTGTTCGAATCATTCTGTCAGCAGCATGGGCGGCGCACAATTGGCCCAGCGTCGTCCAGGGTAGGAGGAGGGGGGGGGGAAATGGCCGTTAGGGATGTAGCTCAGTTGTTAGAGCATGGTGTTTGCAGCGCCAGGGTTGTGGTTTCGATTCCCACGGGGGGTCAGTATGAAAAATAAAATAAAAAGATAATGTAAGTCGCTCTGGATAAGAGCGTCTGCTAAATGACGTAAAATGTAGACCAAGCTATCATTACAGTCCAGTGCCATGGACATCGTGGAAGTTTGGCCTCTAGTAATTTAGGAGGACGACTTTATGCAGGCCTCCTCACAATGGCCATATCATACAAGGCTCTACAGACTGATTTAAAAACACATAGGCTTTTTTTTATTGTATACATTATTAGCGTTGATGATGTGCTGTATGTATTGAAGTCAAGTGGTTCAACAGTCAAATGCATTTTGATTGACCACATAGCACAGCTTGGCAAGGCGACGGTGGAACTCTGGCGCCACCAAGTGGACAATACCTCAGTTCCCTTGTGGCAGTATTGCTACCAGAGATATTTGATATAAAATCAAATGTTATGTCAATAATGTTATCTCCAAATTATTTCCCCCACCCGTATTTGATAGATTATTATTCCAATTTAGCTGTTAATCTGGTTTTAATTCGACAAGGCCTTCTCTCGTTTCCGATTGGAGGGCGGATGTCCACGTGACTATGAAACCTACCAATTTGTTACATTGTAACAGTTAAAAGTGTCTATTTCCGAGGTTGATCAACTCCCAATCTCTGCCACCAATTTTTTAAACCATCATTTTTGATATTTGGTGGAAAGATTACAGAGCTCATTTTGGTGTAGCCGTCAATGAATTTGTCGTGTCGGAGAACGGCACCTTCCTTCCGAAAGCATTGCGGTATCGCTTCTCGGCCTTTTGGCTAAGATCAAGTGTAGTATCTGTTCTTATCAGTTTAATATCTGATACGTCCCCTATCTGGGGACCATATATTAAATTGATTTTTGGAATAGGGAGATGGAATAGGGGCTTGCTCCGTCCACTCCACGCATCGACCTGGTATTGCAGTACCTCCAGGAACGGTGCACCCCCTGTCGTTGTAAAGAAAAAGTAGGACAATTCAATTGACTGGTTTAGTGTTCCTATATTAGGATCAATGATGGAATTACGTTTGAGGTAGTTCATCTCAATGTCGATGATGACTTGTAGTGGTGGTCAAGTCAGTCGCCTATTCTAATGACTAAAGTCATGTACTGGTAACGTTATTTGATGTATTTGCCTGAAGTCATTATTCATAGGCCTGCTATTTTCACAAAATTCAAATATATGCCATTGAAATGAAAGCATGGTTTGTTCTTCATCTTCCTGTGTTACAAAGTAACTATGGCTATTTATCCCATTGATTCTATTTCTATGTTTTCTCACTGCACTTTCTCGAGTGTCAAACTTCATATAGTGTACCAATACTTATTCCTTCGCTGGAGGCATATGAACATATCATATATACAATACAGTAACTGTCTTACAGCCTAGCCTCAATATGCCCGGTCTTGGAAACTAAGCAAGGTCATGCCTGGTTAGTCCTTGGATGGGAGACTGCCTGGGAAAACCAGGTGCTGGAAGCATTTTTGTCCAGCATGGTGTACTCTTGTACTATTTAACCACGATGTCCGTACTTCCCACAGTTTTTAAAACTACCGAGCGCGACATGGTTCAATGTGCCAATAAATGTTTTTTTTGTTTTTTTTGCCGCCATCTTGGAGCTATAATTGGGATCAAGTTTACTGTGCTAATGCAGATACAAAAAAAGATGAATGGAGAGCACTGTATAATAGAGAGCACTGTATAGTAAGGTGAACTTAGTACATGGGAGCCGCCATCTTTATTCATGTCCGCCATTGAATCTCAGATGATGTCACTAATGTATAATAAGAACTAGAGACTATGTCCAAGATGTCCGATTGTTGTTTTCAACGTAATTTACTGACATTCGCATATGCGGATTCATGGGCCATCTATATCCAGGTTGCATCCGGTTGAGGTTTACAAAGCCCAACTTCACACGCGCACTAGCACGAGAGAGACACGCAAGGGAGCAGTGACAACGTCATCACGTCATCCAAAAACATGGCAGACGTTGGATGAATATACCATTTTAATAATCTTTGGCTGTTGGTGAAACAAAATCGGTCTCACCGACAATTATTTATAATAGTTTTGTGTTTTGTGCACAAAGGTTTTGACTAAAGTGTCTTAGTAGGAATTTTCAAATCTGACTTTTCTATGTGGCTGTCTATGGAAATTGTATTTCTGGGCCGGGCAGAAGCAAGACCGTGGGAGCAGTCAAAACTGTGCTTCTATAACAGAACCCTGGCCCCTTGGATTACATAGGCCTACATCTCCAAATACTCATTGTCCAATCAAATCTCACAATCTAAAAATGATGTGTACACCAATAAAATGTTGCAGATCATTACAGCTTTAGATTGTGAGACTTGATTGGACAATGAGTATTTGGAGACGTAGGCCTACATAAATTGGCGATTCAATTCAATTCAACAATTTCAGTCTTCCAGCCCCACGGCCCGGAGTTTGGGAAGGGACCGAGCGTCCCAACGCAGAAACCATGAATGATCCGTCTGTGGAATTGGACTGTCCTCCTGACCATGACTACTGCAACAGTACTGAACTTGCTGCGCTGGATATGTCCCTTGACCACAATGAAGAACTTAGTGTAGAGATAGCAAGGCTCCGAAATCAAATTGAGGAGATAACTATCAGCAGGAAGTTCTGCTTGGAGTGGTTTGCTGGATCTGATGATGAAATAAGGTTTTTCACAAGGTCAATTAAAATGTCCAATGTGTTTTAATATATAGGCCTATGTATTTGAGCTGTCAACAATGACTAGTAGTATTATCTGTTTAAATGTTGCATGTGTGATGTGTGTTGTTGTCAGCTACTGGAAACCTTGAATTTCCCTCGGGATGAGTAAAGTATCTATCTAGGCTATCTACTGGCGCATTAATTGTATTTTAAAATACTGAGAAGAGCAGTAAGCAAAAGGACTGACGTGTGCGTGGTCCAGTTTCTGACCTTAGTGCCACATGTTCTAAGATGTCGTATAACTGTCAATAAGGATGCTAACATGCTTGCAATTTAATGTTGCGTATGGACACTTAACATATAGAAATGTAACACGTATGTCCCACAGGTTTGCGAGTCATGCCCACCTGATGGCCTTTTGGAAGCAGATAGAGCCCAGCCACCTGCAAGATCATACGGGTGACAAGAGACACGAAGTGTAGCAAAGACTGATGAGGCCCCTCACACTGGCAATGCAACGGTGAATATATTTTACAGTTGTTCTTACAAAGCAAGATATATTGCATCATCTTATCATCTCGGAGGAACAGAGAAAGAGGAAACAGCAGGCTGACCGAGCGAGGAGTCGGACACAAGTAAACATAGGAGCTGCCAAATATCTATATGTAGGGGGAGCTCTATAGAGAAAAAAGCGAAGCAATGACCAAAACTGCATAGCGCCCCTTTAATATTACAATGTTGTAAATAAGACAGTTGACAAAATACATTTTAAAATTGTCACGGTTTCGGCCGAGGCTGCCCCTCCTCCTTGTTCGGGGAGGCTTCGGCGGTCGTCGTCCCCGGAGTACTAGCTGCCACCGTTCGATGTTTCATGTTTGTTCGGAGTACTAGCTGCCACCGTTCGATGTTTCATGTTTGTTTGGTTTTGTCTGTTTGTAACACCTGTCCCTTGTTAGTGTTTGATTGTGTTTCCTATTTAAGTTTCGTATGTTGGGTCAGGTGTTATGTGTGATTGTTTTTGTCAGCTGTTTTCATGTTGATGGGGTTTTTCTCTCATACTGTGTTTATTGAGAGTCCGCACTGCGTGCGCCTTTTCTTGTTTTACGCACTGTTGTGTGTGTGCGTTTAGTCGCTCTTGCCTCCCGGTTGGGTTGGCTATTTCTCCATTTGGAGTTCATTTTGACTACTAAAGACTGTTGACGAACACCTTTGTGCCTGCGCTTGATTCCCTGCACCACATCCACACTCAGCGTTCTGACAAAAATGATTGTACAATAATTCATGTGTCTGTTCAGTTACTTTTCATAGAGAGGTATTTTGACATGTATGTGTTAAAGAAAAACAAATCACATCTCTCTTTCAGGGAGCTTAATACAGTGCTGTCTCGGCAAATGCGCTGCACAAAAATGTCATCGTGGGCACAGACAACAAAATCACACCATTCCATGCCTGTGATGAGTAACTGTCCCTGGACTTAATAACAATACAATGGCTTTCCTTCAATTTGTGTAGGCCATAGTCAAATCTCAGGAACTTGCAGTCTATGTAGCTGGCTACATTTGGGCATTTCATTTCAACTAGACCAAATGATGGTGGCTCAAGTGGGTCATATACCAACCCATCAGGCGATGCACCCAGCCAAGGTGCGTCCGGATGCACGACTAGCCCACACTTTTTTAGATTAAGATTTTTTAGAACTGCATAGTCCTTCAATGCACCTGCTTCCATTTCCAGCCCCCTTTTCATTAGTGGTGTTTGTCTTGTCCCTCTGATAATTATTTCTGCCAGTTGTTCTGCTGTGCTTGTACCTCTAACATGGCTTACCTCCCGGAAATGTGAAGCAGTCACTCTCTCCTTCCTCAGTGAATGATGTCAGAGCCACTCGGGTGTTTCACTTTGGCATCTGGTTGCTTCCTCAATCAGGTGCGACTGTGACAAAGTCACAGACAGAGAACTGAGGTGAAGCTTTTCTTGATCCGTCATGATCTCGTATGAACAGTCTGTTGGTTGTAAATGGTAACCGTCCAGTGGCACTTTTGGGAACGGTGGTGCATCCTCATGGATGACAACACACGTGGTCCTCTGTAGCTCAATTGGTAGAGCATGGCACTTGTAACGCCAGGGTAGTGGGTTCGATCCCCGGGACCACCCATACGTAAAAATATTTATGCACACATGACTGTAAGTCGCTTTGGATAAAAGCGTCTGCTAAATGGCATATTATTTATTATTATAACACTGTCAGGTGGAGGTGGTAGGTGTTGATATGACAGGATACTGACAGTTTGTACCTTGCCAAAAATGGAGTCCACGAGTGATTTGTCAGATGTGATGTTCATTCTGCAGATAAGGGGAAGAGAGTCTGGTTCCATGTCAGCATAGGCAGGAAGTGGGTTGAGGGTTGATGGGTCTGGTAGCTCACCGCTGTAGACCTTGTAAAGTGTAGATCTGGAATAACAATATCAGGAAAACTAAAGGGTTCACTAGGAAATACACCAGAATCGAACAGCGATTAATAACATTTATTTCGCAACACATTGTAGGTCTGCCTATTTAATTGGACTCTGCATACCTAATTCCGCTTGCCGGAGTAGCATCTGGTTTGGGCTTCACTACAACCATGGCATCCACAGGTCATGGCTTCACTCCCTGTTTATTTATGAGATGGTATTAAGAGAGATGCTAGTATGCATGTGACACAACTGTCTGGTATTGAAATGATACAAACCATTGTTCGTGGTTTATGCCACTTCTGCTCTGTTTTCAGTGCACGAAAGATACAGGAGGGACGACAGACATGCCACATTCAGAGTAATGGGCAGTCTGATATAGTAATGCAACCAAATGATTGCATATCCCACACCCAGCCACACAGGAACAGGAGCTTTTAACAAGCACAACAGGCTGTGAATCACACAATGTCATCTGAAATACACAGAAGCATCATTTAATGGGTTTTGAAAGACGAGGGTCTACAGCAGCAGGAGTAGGAGCAAAACTTGTTCTTTCTACTTTTTACTGGTGGAAGCAACTTATCTACTGTCTCGTGTCACTTTTGTGCTTTCTGCATCACTTTCCTACTGTCTTGCACCACTTGGCTATACTGTCTCCCACCACTTACCTATTGTCTTGTGCCATTTACCTACAGTGGGGGAAAAAAGTATTTAGTCAGCCACCAATTGTGCAAGTTCTCCCACTTAAAAAGATGAGAGAGGCCTGTAATTTTCATCATAGGTACATGTCAACTATGACAGACAAATTGAGATTTTTTTTCTCCAGAAAATCACATTGTAGGATTTTTTATGAATTTATTTGCAAATTATGGTGGAAAATAAGTATTTGGTCACCTACAAACAAGCAAGATTTCTGGCTCTCACAGACCTGTAACTTCTTCTTTAAGAGGCTCCTCTGTCCTCCACTCGTTAACTGTATTAATGGCACCTGTTTGAACTTGTTATCAGTATAAAAGACACCTGTCCACAACCTCAAACAGTCACACTCCAAACTCCACTATGGCCAAGACCAAAGAGCTGTCAAAGGACACCAGAAACAAAATTGTAGACCTGCACCAGGCTGGGAAGACTGAATCTGCAATAGGTAAGCGGCTTGGTTTGAAGAAATCAACTGTGGGAGCAATTATTAGGAAATGGAAGACATACAAGACCACTGATAATCTCCCTCGATCTGGGGCTCCACGCAAGATCTCACCCCGTGGGGTCAAAATGATCACAAGAACGGTGAGCAAAAATCCCAGAACCACACGGGGGACCTAGTGAATGACCTGCAGAGAGCTGGGACCAAAGTAACAAAGCCTACCATCAGTAACACACTACGCCGCCAGGGACTCAAATCCTGCAGTGCCAGACGTGTCCCCCTGCTTAAGCCAGTACATGTCCAGGCCCGTCTGAAGTTTGCTAGAGTGCATTTGGATGATCCAGAAGAGGATTGGGAGAATGTCATATGGTCAGATGAAACCAAAATATAACTTTTTGGTAAAAACTCAACTCGTCTTGTTTGGAGGACAAAGAATGCTGAGTTGCATCCAAAGAACACCATACCTACTGTGAAGCATGGGGGTGGAAACATCATGCTTTGGGGCTGTTTTTCTGCAAAGGGACCAGGACAACTGATCCGTGTAAAGGAAAGAATGAATGGGGCCATGTATCGTGAGATTTTGAGTGAAAACCTCCTTCCATCAGCAAGGGCATTGAAGATGAAACGTGGCTGGGTCTTTCAGCATGACAATGATCCCAAACACACCGCCCGGGCAACGAAGGAGTGGCTTCGTAAGAAGCATTTCAAGGTCCTGGAGTGGCCTAGCCAGTCTCCAGATCTCAACCCCATAGAAAATCTTTGGAGGGAGTTGAAAGTCCGTGTTGCCCAGCGACAGCCCCAAAACATCACTGCTCTAGAGGAGATCTGCATGGAGGAATGGGCCAAAATACCAGCAACAGTGTGTGAAAACCTTGTGAAGACTTACAGAAAACGTTTGACCTGTGTCATTGCCAACAAAGGGTATATAACAAAGTATTGAGAAACTTTTGTTATTGACCAAATACTTATTTTCCACCATAATTTGCAAATAAATTCATTAAAAATCCTACAATGTGATTTTCTAGAATTTTTTTTCTCATTTTGTCTGTCATAGTTGACGTGTACCTATGATGAAAATTACAGGCCTCTCTCATCTTTTTAAGTGGGAGAACATGCACAATTGGTGGCTGACTAAATACTGTTTTTCCCCACTGTAATTTGCAAATAAATTCATTAAAAATCCTACAATGTGATTTTCTGGATTTTTTTTCCTCATTTTGTCTGTCATAGTTGACGTGTACCTATGATGAAAATTACAGGCCTCTCTCATCTTTTTAAGTGGGAGAACTTGCACAATTGGTGGCTGACTAAATACTTTTTTCCCCCACTGTACCTTCAAACAGTATTGGCAGAGCAGTAGGTGAGTGGTGCAACATTGTAGCCTAGTACCAATAACAACAGTAGAGTGAAGGTTTTGCTCCTAATTCCTCTTGAAAAGTAGAAACATCAAGTACAAAAGCAAGGAAGTTGGGCCATTTGTTTATAAAGAATGAAGTAAAGATTAGTTTTGAGTAGAACATCAGCAGTTTGAAGAATAGCTGAGTGGAATATGTTACTGTCATTGCAGTCATCAAGTCAGGAAAAAGTAGTAATCTCATTATTGTTTACATTTCAAACCAAACTCCAATTTGTTTACAACAGACCCAACAACAAAGCATGGCAATTCCCACTCAGCTACCCTGGTCTGTATTAGGCTACCACTGTTCAGCTACCGTGGAAACCACTAAAGTTCTAAAGTGTTCTCTTAGCAATGGCAACCAAAGCTGTGGTAACATTAAACGAGTAAAACATGTGTTGAACGGAACCTTGAACAAGTTCAACAGAACTTTGAACGTGTCACTTAATCTAGTCCTACTCTCAGCTGGTGTGGTGGCTTTAGTTTCTTCATTGAGCGGTAGCAGTGGGCTCTCACAGAGATCTCATTTCTAGCCCTGTTTTTACCTGATACTTTCATAAAAGTACAAACACATGAAGTGAGAGGTATATACACATGATTCAACTTTATTTAAAGCATGATTAACCTGAAGCAGGACGGAGTCATGACTTAAAACACCAAAGCAAGGCTTCTAGCTCAGGCTAGCTAGCGTTAGCATATTACCTTCAAAGTTGCAAAGAAAATAAGAAACTTAAAATGTGAAGCCTTTATCCAGTTTGCTACGTGGTGTCGTACTGGATGTCCGGACGACCCTCCGTATATCATTAACAGATACTTTAGGCAACTCCAGCAAACACCTTGTAAACTTCATCTCTGCCATCATAACGGTCTACTGTCACGGTCTAATGTTTTTTTTTCCGGTAACCGGACATGCCCAAGCATCCTTACGCCAAGGCGGAAGTGATGCGTGCATAGAGCCTATATAGAGCAGTAATAGTAATGCTATCTTTTTGCAGGCACTCGTTGGCCAAAGCCTATCGGGAAATGTATGTTTTTGGGGGATAAACGCTAAAAATAAGATCTGCGGTAAACAGGCTTAGGAGATCTTATACATTTCAGCTAAAGTAACTTTTTTTGTGAATTTTGAAGAATGTATGTAATCAGAAAAAGCACAAAGGCTTCATAATTCATAAAGGTCATGTTAACTGACTGATATTATCTCATAGAACAAAACTTATATTGATCTCCTAAGCCTCAGAATTTAACGTTTATCCCAAAACCCCATTCATTTCCCCCATAGGTAGCTGTAGCTCATTTCTGTGTTTTAGGACTACAAGCTGGCGAGCTCTATTGGCATTCACACTGAGTTGCCATCTTAGATCAACAGAAACAGTCGGTGGTTGTATTTGATGAACGGTTTATAAAAAAGTAAGGATTTCAGCAAACAAAGAAAGGCACGCAGCTACAGAGGACAAACATAGTTACATGGTAAGGGTTAAAGAATTTACATTTTTTGACGTATCGACTGACAGCGACTCGATGTAGTCAGAGATACAGTCCACACACTCATCGCCACTCCACTCCATTAATGTGATGTACATAATCGTGGAGTTGACAATTCTCAGTTTAGGCAGACTAAAGCCATGGCAAAAATGTTTAGTATGACAGAAAATTAGCTGTAAAACTGCAAAATGTTCTCTCAGCCTCATAGCAAAATGTGTAGAATAGCAGGAAATTAGCTTTAAAAATGAAAAATGTTCTCTGCGTCATTGCAAATTGTATAGATTGTAGGAAGTTAGCTGTTAGCTAAATACACTGCTCAAAAAAATAAAGGGAACACTTAAACAACACAATGTAACTCCAAGTCAATCACACTTCTGTGAAATCAAACTGTCCACTTAGGAAGCAACACTGATTGACGATAAATTTCACATGCTGTTGTGCAAATGGAATAGACAACAGGTGGAAATTATAGGCAATTAGCAAGACACCCCCAATAAAGGACTGGTTTTGCAGGTGGTGACCACAGACCACTTCTCAGTTCCTATGCTTCCTGGCTAATGTTTTGGTCACTTTTTAATGCTGGCGGTGCTTTCACTCTAGTGGTAGCATGAGACGGAGTCTACAACCCACACAAGTGGCTCAGGTAGTGCAGCTCATCCAGGATGGCACATCAATGCGAGCTGTGGCAAGAAGGTTTGCTGTGTCTGTCAGCGTAGTGTCCAGAGCATGGAGGCGCTACCAGGAGACAGGCCAGTACATCAGGAGACGTGGAGGAGGCCGTAAGAGGGCAACAACCCAGCAGCAGGACCGCTACCGCTGCCTTTGTGCAAGGAGGAGCAGGAGGAGCACTGCCAGAGCCCTGCAAAATGACCTCCAGCAGGCCACAAATGTGCATGTGTCTGCTCAAACGGTCAGAAACAGACTCCATGAGGGTGGTATGAGGGCCCGACGTCCACAGGTGGGGGTTGTGCTTACAGCCCAACACCGTGCAGGACGTTTGGCATTTGCCAGAGAACACCAAGATTGGCAAATTCGCCACTGGCGCCCTGTGCTCTTCACAGATGAAAGCAGGTTCACACTGAGCACATGTGACAGACATGACAGAGTCTGGAGACACCGTGGAGAACGTTCTGCTGCCTGCAACATCCTCCAGCATGACCGGTTTGGCGGTGGGTCAGTCATGGTGTGGGGAGGCATTTCTTTGGGGGACCGCACAGCCCTCCATGTGCTCGCCAGAGGTAGCCTGACTGCCATTAGGTACCGAGATGAGATCTTCAGACCCCTTGTGAGACCATATGCTGGTGCGGTTGGCCCTGGGTTCCTCCTAATGTAAGACAATGCTAGACTTCATGTGGCTGGAGTGTGTCAGCAGTTCCTGCAAGAGGAAGGCATTGATGCTATGGACTGGCCCGCCCGTTCCCCAGACCTGAATCCAATTGAGCACATCTGGGACATCATGTCTCACTCCATCCACCAACGCCACGTTGCACCACAGACAGTCCAGGAGTTGGCGGATGCTTTAGTCCAGGTCTGGGAGGAGATCCCTCAGGAGACCATCCGCCACCTCATCAGGAGCATGCCCAGGCGTTGTAGGGAGGTCATACAGGCACGTGGAGGCCACACACACTACTGAGCCTCATTTTGACTTGTTTTAAGGACATTACATCAAAGTTGGATCAGCCTGTAGTGTGGTTTTCCACTTTAATTTTGAGGGTGACTCCAAATCCAGACCTCCATGGGTTGATAAATTTGATTTCCATTGATAATTGTTGTGTGATTTTGTTGTCAGCACATTCAACTATGTAAAGAAAAAAGTATTTAATAAGATTATTTCATTCATTCAGATCTAGGATGTGTTATTTTAGTGTTCCCTTTATTTTTTTGAGCAGTGTATATTTCTGGCCCTTGCTCAGACTTTGCGAAACTGCAGTATGCCACTGCTGGGAATATCAGGTACTGTAAGCTTGTGTCCAGTAGAGTATAGTCCTGTACTATTTAATCAGGAAGCAACTGTCTTTTATGTATTAACATCAATAATATCATGTTGTATTGTTATTTTACTCAAAAGCAGCTTGTATGTGCTTCCCTGCCCTGATAATGTGAACAAAATAAATAACATTCCGGTGTGATATGGGTGCTGTCCGCAAAACTGGTGCTGATAAGTGTGCTGCTGTCGGTCACGTTCGTCTGCCTTTTTTTTTTTTTTACACTAGAAGCTGTCAATCTCTGTATAAATATTTCTGTAATGCCAATATTGAAAGACATAGAGGAGCTGGCAGAGGTCTATTCCAGAGGCTCATCAACTTTATATTGTGTACCAACAGTTTACTCCTTTGCTTACGGCCATACCAGCCTGAATAAACCCGATCTCATCCGTCTCGGCTGGTAAACAGGGTTGGGCCTGGTTAGTACTTGGCTGGCAGACTCCCTGGGAATACCAGGTGCTGTAAGCTTCAGCAGGGTGTGCGCTTGTTTTGTCAGGGAGCAACTGGCTTTTATAAAGAACAGTCATATTCTTTCAGTTCCAATTTGTTAGAGGTGGTGTGGTTGAAATACTATGCCATTCTAATGCTTTATCAGTGCTCCTTGTTTTAATGTGCCTGCTTGGGTGAGTGGGACCTATGAGATAGTCTGGCGAACACTTACCTCAAAGTCCTTTTTTTGTTGTTGTTGAGAACCAATCATTGTTTCAGCTCAATTTCTGAGCGAATACTGCAATTACAAAGGCCTCCTATCCAGACCAGTATGTCAGAGCTCTAACAATGAAAATAAATGTCTTAAAACATGGAAGGCAGTCGGGGAGGAGGCAAGATCAGGTGAGACCATTCTAGCCAATGAGAGGGCAGATACGTGTGAACAATAGGCACAACTAGTGTTTTTTCTAAAAGTTGCCGTGATGTCACGTGTCCTCCTTAAATCAGTACACTCAGAACAACCTAATCATTACCAAACTTCTATTCGAGCGATTACATTTTTTTGTTAACCAAATTCGACGCTGTGATTGACCTCCATACAAAAACTTGTCGATTGATGAGCAAAATTTTTTATTTTAAAACACCACCTGCTGGAGAAGACAGATTTTGGGCCCAGTCATCCCTCTGGCTTCTCCTTTTCCTCTCTGGTCGTGTCAGCCAGGCTACCTTTGAGTGGGACTGGGGAGGGGATGCACATTTTAGTTTTTTTGCCATAGCACTACACAAACACAGCTGATTCTAATAATCAAAGCTTGATGATGAATTTATTATTTTAATCAGCTGTGTAGTGCTAAAAAAAACTAAAACGTGCACCCCCTCCCCAGTCCCCAGGATCGAGATTGGGAAAAGGCTGCTGTAGGCCCTATTTTGAAGTGTTTGTCTGATCTGTTTCTGAATGCATTACTACATTCAGAAGTGTTTGTCCTCAGGTAGCTCAATTGGTAAAGTAATGGTGCTTGTAACGCCAGGGTAGTGGGTTCGATCCCCGGGACCACCCATACGTAAAAATGTATGCACACATGACTGTAAGTCGCTTTGGATAAAAGCGTCTGCTAAATGGCATATTATTATATTATGTCCCAGCTCCAAAAGCCCAGGCCACCTTGGATAATTTAAACTATGAATGAAACACAGAACACGTAATGGCATTGTTCAGTAAATCTGATTTAAGAAATAACTGTAAGGTTAGAGTAGGCCTATGTTCAGAGATTAACTTCCACAATCTATGTTACAAAACATTCAAAATCTATGAAATGTGAAGTCAAAATGGTGTGTGTGAGAGAGAGAGAGAGAGAGAGGCCAGTATGCTTTTAACCCTTGGGTACCTTACAATCATAGCAATCCAAAAACTGCTGGGTAGGGCACCAAGTATGCATTATTTTTCCTCATGTATTTGTTTTCTTCAAATAATGACACTAGGCCAGGCCACTGCGTAGTTTGATCTGTAGGCCTAACAACATGTATTCGGGTAAAACAAGAGATTGTGTTACTGTATCTTTAAGTGTGGGGCACAGTGGGCGGACTAGACTGGGTACGTAATTCAAACACTTGGCTCCTCCTAATTTGACATTTTCGTTTCCTGACTGTCTACTCTGTCGTGTTGTTGACAAAAAACGAAACAAATATCGCTTTTTACCGGGCAAGATGGGTGCGTCGTTGGATACCCCGTCCTGCGAGCCCCCGGTGTGTTCTTTATGCCACGGTATTTGTCGGAATCCGCCCGCGCTGAGATGCAAACATTTTTTCTGCTATTGCTGCATACAGGAGTTATGGAGCGGTTCGCCCACCGGTCCCTACTACTGTCCCGAGTGCAAGGAGGAGTACAAGACATTACCGTTTGGGTTTAAGAGAGACACAACCGCAAGGCCGTGGCGAGATGAAGCGCCTGCACATACACGCACCACCGCAGCCACAGGTAACTTCCTAAATTCCCCAGACAAGTTCCGCCCATGCGCGATTAGCCTGGGGACAAGGGGTGTATTCATTACGCCGATTCTGTTGCAAAATGTTTCGTCTGTTACAAAACGTTTTGCAACACAAACCGTTTACTTCAAACGGAAAACGAAAAGAGAGTTTCTATTGGACAAATTCTGGTATGTTTCGTTCCGTTTGCTCTGTCAGCTTCCGTTTGGTTCTTAAACGGTAAACAGTTTCCGTTGCAAGACATAATGAATACACCCCAGGTTGGCTGGCTAGTCATGGGAACGAACATTTCCAAAGGTATGCTACTGCTGGGAAATATGTAAATTACGTGTCTAATGGTACTAGGCCTACAGTAAAACAATAACCGATTGTTAACACGTTGTTTTAATATGGTGATGATGACTTGGCTATGATTGGAACATTAACAACAGCATTATATTGACTGACGCCCACGAGTAACGACACAGGTCGAAGTCTACTGTAGTCTAGTCACTTGCCTTATAATCAATAGACCTTATTCTATTCTATCTAAAGATATTATGTTTATTTGTAAATATTTTTTAACTCTGCATCGTTGGGAAGGCTTGTAAGCAAGCACCTGTTGTATTCAGTGCGTGACAATTTTTTATTTATTTGATTTAGCTAGGGTTTGTGCCCTTTTGATGTATCCTAAATGGGCCTAATCACTACTAATTTATTTGTGTTATGTGTGTCTTGTTGGGTATATAGGCAGAGCCAATGAAGTGGAAGTCATTGAGATCAATCCATTGGGCTGGACCCTTGGGAAGAGAACCTCCATATCTCTATCCAAGCGTCTGTTGGGGAAGAGACCTGCCAGTTCACCTGTCCCAGGTGGCCATCGTCACGACAACAAGAGACAAGCCACTGGCAGCTCCTCTTCCTCCCACTCCAAGGGACAGGCAGGTGACAGTAAAATACCCACCACTTCCTCTTCCTCCTCTTCAGCCAATCAGAACACGTCGTCTGACGTTGAGTTGTCCAGTGAGGAGGAGGCGCCAGCAGCACCGTTCTCCTTAGCAACCAAACCGTCTAGTAAAAAGTCTGCCACTGCCAGAGGTCCGGACCTGACATGTGATAGGTCTAGGTCCCCTAGGAGAGACCCACCCATTGAGCTGGACGAACCCCCTGCTACAACAGAACCTCTTACAAGAGAACCCCTGAATGACCCTAGAAAATCACCTGAACCAGCAGCAGCAGGTAGCATCAACAACACATCGCCAAGAAGAATCACCGTCATTGAACTGGACCCACCGCCACCCCCTGTGAGAGAACCCCACACACCCGCCAAGAAATCTGCTGAAACTACCCAAACAACCCGTTTACATTTAGTCACCCCTACAAAGGAGAAGCCTGTTGAAGCTGAGAGGGAGACACTTCCAGAGATCCACAACAGATCCCCTGGTCTAATCAGCACCTCCACCTCTCCTACCCGTGCTGCCAACAACCTGTCCCCTGGACGTACCAATCTGTCCCCTGGACGTACTAACCTGTCCCCCAGCCTGGCTCGCCAGACCTCCAGCCAGACCTCTAGGGAGACCCTCCTGCCCTGCCACTACTGCCCCAGCCAGGGCTCTCTCCCTGCGGTGAAGACCTGCCTGGTGTGTGGGGCCTCCATGTGCTCCGACCACCTCCGCCCCCACCTGGAGTCCCCTGTCTTCCAGAGCCACACCCTGGTACCCGCCGTGGAGGACATCTCACCCTGGAGGTAAGGTTTCAATCTCAATTGCATTTCCTTGCATCATCTCTTCTCCTCCTCCTCCTCCTTCTCAAAACCCATTGGATGATAAGGTCAGTTGCGAGGAGAGAGGAAATGTATTTTGTATGTTGATGGTGTTTTGCACTTGTACTCTCAACTGTTCTACCATGTGTGCTTTCTGTTGTATATGTGTAGGTATTATTTTTGTCTGTGTTCAAACCTTATCAAACAGCATCATGGTGCCCCATGTGAATTTCCTTTTCAAATTCCTAACAACTTCGGATGGTATTGCAGTAATGTCTTGATTCTTGTAATACTTTTGTGTTTCAACATTTCATTAAGTTGATAATTGTTATTTGATGGATTATTTGACAAATCATTATACAACTGGCAGCAACAAGCTGAATTACAAGTACAACTTACATTACCATCAGGTGCCCGGAACACCAGGAGATGAACCGGATCTACTGCCAGCAGTGTAGCGTGTGTGTCTGCACCGTTTGTACCGTGATCGGGTCGCACCGGGAGCACGCCTGCGTCAGCATCAGAGAGGCCGAGAGGGAGCTGAGGGTGAGAAACAGAGGAGGGAGGATTACCTAACTATTACCAAACACTAAAAACGTACCTCATCACATCCCAGTTGTATGAGCTATAGTATTAATGTTGTCCAACTAAAGGATCGTAGTGGTGAATAACCATATCACAAGCGTTTATAGTATGAATACATATTTCAGAGAACAAAAGCATGTTTTCTATTGATGGTAGGATGATGACACTATGTTTTGTCTTGCAGGGGAATCTGAAACAGGATGATGACACTGTTTTTTGTCTTGCAGGGGAATCTGAAACAGGATGATGACACTATGTTTTGTCTTGCAGGGGAATCTGAAACAGGATGATGACACTGTTTTTTGTCTTGCAGAGGAATCTGAAACAGGATGATGACACTATGTTTTGTCTTGCAGGGGAATCTGAAACAGGATGATGACACTATGTTTTGTCTTGCAGGGGAATCTGAAACAGGATGATGACACTATGCTTTTGTCTTGCAGGGGAATCTGAAACAGGATGATGACACTATGTTTTGTCTTGCAGGGGAATCTGAAACAGGATGATGACACTATGTTTTGTCTTGCAGGGGAATCTGAAACAGGATGATGACACTATGTTTTGTCTTGCAGGGGAATCTGAAACAGGATGATGACACTATGTTTTGTCTTGCAGGGGAATCTGAAACAGGATGATGACACTATGTTTTGTCTTGCAGGGGAATCTGAAACAGGATGATGACACTATGTTTTGTCTTGCAGGGGAATCTGAAACAGGATGATGACACTATGTTTTGTCTTGCAGGGGAATCTGAAACAGGATGATGACACTATGTTTTGTCTTGCAGGGGAATCTGAAACAGGATGATGACACTATGTTTTGTCTTGCAGGGGAATCTGAAACAGGATGATGACACTATGTTTTGTCTTGCAGGGGAATCTGAAACAGGATGATGACACTATGTTTTGTATTGCAGGGGAATCTGAAACAGGATGATGACACTATGTTTTGTCTTGCAGGGGAATCTGAAACAGGATGATGACACTATGTTTTGTCTTGCAGGGGAATCTGAAACAGGATGATGACACTATGTTTTGTCTTGCAGGGGAATCTGAAACAGGATGATGACACTATGTTTTTTGTCTTGCAGGGGAATCTGAAACAGGATGATGACACTATGTTTTTTGTCTTGCAGGGGAATCTGAAACAGGATGATGACACTATGTTTTGTATTGCAGGGGAATCTGAATCAGGATGATGACACTATGTTTTGTATTGCAGGGGAATCTGAAACAGGATGATGACACTATGTTTTGTATTGCAGGGGAATCTGAAACAGGATGATGACACTAGGTTTTGTCTTGCAGGGGAATCTGAAACAGGATGATGACACTATGTTTTGTATTGCAGGGGAATCTGAATCAGGATGATGACACTATGTTTTGTATTGCAGGGGAATCTGAAACAGGATGATGACACTATGTTTTGTCTTGCAGGGGAATCTGAAACAGGATGATGACACTATGTTTTGTCTTGCAGGAGAATCTGAAACAGGATGATGACACTATGTTTTGTCTTGCAGGGGAATCTGAAACAGGATGATGACACTATGTTTTGTATTGCAGGAGAATCTGAAACAGGATGATGACACTATGTTTTGTCTTGCAGGGGAATCTGAAACAGGAGATGAAGAAGATGCAGGAAACAGAACAGTCATTAATGAGCAGAGTGACTGAGATTACAGAGAAGAAACTGAGATTCCAGGTAAGAAGACAGGACCTTAGTTGGACCAGGTATTTTAAGTCTGACCTGGAGCAAAATCCTACTGTATCCCCCCTAGACCTTTAAAACCAGGGTCCATGATGACAACTGCATTAGACTCACCACTACACTGGCTGTATCTGTATGTAAGGCGTTTTGGATACAACTATGTTCCCTGTTCCCTGTTTAGTAACTGATTTTACATTGGAAGTTGACGCCCTCTTGTTTCTCGCTTCCGCATTGTCTCCGTGCTGCTGTGCTGTTTGCTGCTACTTGGCTACCTGCCAAACTATTCACGTTTTACTTTTAATAAACGTTTAATCAATCTCTGTGTTCAACAAATTTACCAACTTTTTAGTTTTGTCCTCACTCATCTTTTTTTCGTTAAACTTTTTCACCCCGGACGTTTTATCCCGAGACAGAAGAGTCATTTTCCTGTGCGTTTTTGCTGCCAACTTTACTTTATTTTTCCTTTTTTCCATCGCAACTTTTTTCCCTCATTCAACTTTTTCACTCCGGACGCTTTATCTGGACATGGTTCGTCAACATCTTCAACAGCCGAGCTAAGTAGTAACATTAACATGATGTCTTCTAATTGCAGTCGCTGTACTCATAATATACAGGAGAACGATCGCCTTACGGCGAGAATAGCTGTGCTACAAGCCCAGCTTCAGACGCTAATCGTTAGGCAAGGGTAATTTCAGTGTAGGAAAGGAAGAAACAGCGTCTGTGCCACCAGTAAGTACAGATAGTAACGTTAGTATAAATCCCCCGCACAGTCCCCCGAGCCGGACAACTTTCTCATGGCTTCTGGAGGGAAATACTGTTGGAATGATCAACCGGTGTCAAGCTCATTCAGCCGACAGAAACTTTCAACCGGTTTTCCCCATTATGTAGCGAGTCGGAGTCTGAGTCTGAGTCTTCTCTTGTCTCTACTCCTCCCGTTACGGGGTCTGAGACGCCGAAGGCTCCCACCATTAGCTCTGACAAATTGAAAACCCTAGTCATTGGCGACTCCATTACCCGCAGTATTAGACTTAAGAAGAATCACCCAGCGATCATACACTGTTTACCAGGGGGCAGGGCTACCGACGTTAAGGCTAATCTAAAGATGGTGCTGGCTAAAAGCTAAAACTGGCGAAGTGTAGAGAGTATAGAGATATTGTTATCCACGTCGGCACCAACGATGTTAGGATGAAACAGTCAGAGGTCACCAAGTGCAACATAGCTTCAGCGTGTAAATTAGCTAGAAAGATGTGTCGGCACCGAGTAATTGTCTCTGGCCCCCCCTCCCAGTTAGGGGGAGTGACGAGCTCTACAGCAGAGTCTCAGCACTCAATCGCTGGTTGAAAACTGTTTTCTGCCCCCTCCCAAAAGATAGAATTTGTAGATAATTGGCCCTCTTTCTGGGACTCACCCACAAACAGGACCAAGCCTGACCTGCTGATGAGGGACGGACTCCATCCTAGCTGGAGGGGTGCTCTCATCTTATCTACCAACATAGATAGGGCTCTAACTCCTCTAGCCCCACAGTGAAATAGGGTGCAGGCCAGGCAGCAGGCTGTTAGCCAACCTGCCAGCTTAGTGGAGTCTGCCAATAGCACAGTCAGTGTAGTCAGCTCAGCCATACCCATTGAGACTGTGTCTGTGCCTCGACCTAGGTTGGGCAAAACTAAACATGGCGGTGTTCACCTTAGCAATCTTATTAGGATAAAGACCTCCTCCATTCCTGCCATTATTGAAAGAGATCGTGATACCTCACATCTCAAAATAGGGTTACTTAATGTTAGATCCCTCACTTCAAAGGCAGTCATAGTCAATGAACTAATCACTGATCATAATCTTGATGTGATTGGCCTGACTGAAACATGGCTTAAGCCTGATGAATTTGCTGTGTTAAATGAGGCCTCACCTCCTGGTTACACTAGTGACCATATTCCCCGTGCATCCCGCAAAGGCGGAGGTGTTGCTAACATTTACGATAGCAAATTTCAATTTACAAAAAAAAAATGGCGTTTCGTCTTTTGAGCTTCTAGTCATGAAATCTATGCAGCCTACTCAATCACTTTTATAGCTACTGTTTACAGGCCTCCTGGGCCATATACAGCGTTCCTCTCTGAGTTTCCTGAATTCCTATCAGACCTTGTAGTCATAGCAGATCATATTCTAATTTTTGGTGATTTTAATATTCCATGGAGAAGTCCACAGACCCACTCCAAAAGTCTTTCGGAGCCATCATCGACTCAGTGGGTTTTGTCAACATGTCTCTGGACCTACTCACTGCCACAGTCATACTCTGGACCTAGTTTTGTCCCATGGAATAAATGTTGTAGATCTTAATGTTTTTCCACAAAATCCTGGACTATCGGACCACCATTTTATTACGTTTGCAATCGCAACAAATAATCTGCTCAGACCCCAACCAAGGAGCATCAAAAGTCGTGC
The DNA here is from genome assembly GCF_020615455.1 of Coregonus clupeaformis. Lineage (NCBI taxonomy): Eukaryota > Metazoa > Chordata > Actinopteri > Salmoniformes > Salmonidae > Coregonus > Coregonus clupeaformis. The sequence goes on from NW_025533616.1 coordinate 382,307, forward strand.
TATAAATTCTCAGACAACACAAAAATTCCTTGATGCCCTTCCAGACTCCTTCTGCCTACCCAAGGACGTCAGAGGACAAAAATCAGTTAACCACTTAACTGAGGAACTCAATTTAACCTTGCGCAATACCCTAGATGCAGTTGCACCCCTAAAAACGAAAAAACATTTGTCATAAGAAACTAGCTCCCTGGTATACAGAAAATACCCGAGCTTTGAAGCAAGCTTCCAGGAAATTGGAACGGAAATGGCGCCACACCAAACTGGAAGTCTTCCGACTAGCTTGGAAAGACAGTACCGTGCAGTACCGAAGAGCCCTCACTGCTGCTCGATCATCCTACTTTTCCAACTTAATCGAGGAAAATAAGAACAATCCAAAATTTCTTTTGATACTGTTGCAAAGCTAACTAAAAAGCAGCATTCCCCAAGAGAGGATGGCTTTCACTTCAGCAGTAATAAATTCATGAACTTCTTTGAGGAAAAGATCATGACCATTAGAAAGCAAATTACGGACTCCTCTTTGAATCTGCGTATTCCTCCAGGGCTTAGCTGTCCTGGATCTGCACAGCTCTGCGAGGGCCTGGGATCGGGAGAGACACTTAAGTGTTTTAGTACTATATCTCTTGACACAATGATGAAAATAATCATGGCCTCTAAACCTTCAAGCTGCATACTGGATCCTATTCCTACTAAACTGCTGAAGGAGCTGCTTCCTGTGCTTGGCCCTCCTATGTTGAACATAATAAACAGCTCTCTATCCACCGGATGTGTACCAAACTCACTAAAAGTGGCAGTGATAAAGCCTCTCTTGAAAAAGCCAAACCTTGACCCGGAAAATATAAAAAACTATCGGCCTATATCGAATCTTCCATTCCTCTCAAAAATTTTAGAAAAAGCTGTTGCGCAGCAACTCACTGCCTTTCTGAAGACAAACAATGTATACGAAATGCTTCAGTCTGGTTTTAGACCCCATCATAGCACTGAGACTGCACTTGTGAAGGTGGTAAATGACCTTTTAATGGCGTCAGACCGAGGCTCTGCATCTGTCCTCGTGCTACTAGACCTTAGTGCTGCCTTTTGACACTACTCGATCACCACATTCTTTTGGAGAGACTGGAAACCCAAATTGGTCTACACGGACAAGTTCTGGCCTGGTTTAGATCTTACCTGTCGGAAAGATATCAGTTTGTCTCTGTGAATGGTCTGTCCTCCGACAAATCAACTGTACATTTCGGTGTTCCTCAAGGTTCCGTTTTAGGACCACTACTGTTTTCACTATATATTTTACCTCTTGGGGATGTTATTGAAAACATAATGTTAACTTTCACTGCTATGCGGATGACACACAGCTGTACATTTCAATGAAACATGGTGAAGCCCCAAAATTGCCCTCGCTAGAAGCCTGTGTTTCAGACATAAGGAAGTGGATGGCTGAAAACTTTCTACTTTTAAACTCGGACAAAACAGAGATGCTTGTTCTAGGTCCCAAGAAACAAAGAGATCTTCTGTTAAATCTGACAATTCATCTTGATGGTTGTAAAGTCGTCTCAAATAAAACTGTGAAGGACCTCGGCGTTACTCTTGACCCTGATCTCTCTTTTGACGAACATATCAAGACTGTTTCAAGGACAGCTTTTTCCATCTACGTAACATTGCAAAAATCAGAAATTTTCTGTCCAAAAATGATGCAGAAAAATTAATCCATGCATTTGTTACTTCTAGGTTAGACTACTGCAATGCTCTACTTTCGGCTACCGGATAAAGCACTAAATAAACTTCAGTTAGTGCTAAATACGGCTGCTAGAATCCTGACTAGAACCAAGAAATTTGATCATATTACTCCAGTGCTAGCTTCCCTACACTGGCTTCCTGTTAAGGCAAGGGCTGATTTCAAGGTTTTACTGTTAACCCATAAAGCGTTACATGGGCTTGCTCCTACCTATCTTTCCGAGTTGGTCCTGCCGTACATACCAATACGTACGCTACGGTCACAAGACGCAGGCCTCCTAATTGTCCCTAGAATTTCTAAGCAAACAGCGGGAGGCAGGGCTTTCTCCTATAGATCTCCAATTTTATGGAACAGTTTGCCTACCCATGTGAGAGACGCAGACTCGGTCTCAACCTTTAAGTCTTTACTGAAGACTTATCTCTTCAGTAGGTCATATGATTGAGTGTAGTCTGGCCCAGGAGTGTGAAGGTGAACGGAAAGGCTCTGGAGCAACGAACAGCCCTTGCTGTCTCTGCCAGGCCGGTTCCCCTCTCTCCACTGGGGTTCTCTGCCTCTAACCCTGTTACAGGGGCTGAGTCACTGGCTTGCTGGTGCTCTTTCATGCCGTCCCTAGGAGGGGTGCGTCACTTGAGTGGGTTGAGTTACTGACGTGATCTTCCTGTCTGGGTTGGCGCCCCCCTTGGTTTGTGCTGTGGTGGAGACCTCTGTGGGCTATACTCGGCCTTGTCTCAGGATTGTAAGTTGGTGGTTGAGGATATCCCTCTGGTGGTGCGGGGGGCTGTGCTTTGGCAGAGTGGGTGGGGTTATATCCTTCCTGTTTGGCCCTGTCCGGGGTTTCTTCGGATGGGGCCACAGTGTCTCCGGACCGCTCCTGTCTCAGCCTCCAGTATTTATGCTGCAGTAGTTTATGTGTCGGGGGGCTGGGGTTAGTTGGTTATACCTGGAGTACTTCTCCTGTCTTATCCAGTGTCCTGTGTGAATTTAAGTATGCTCTCTCTAATTCTCTCGTTCTCTCTTTCTCTCTGAGAACCTGAGCCCTAGGACCATACGTCAGGACTACCGGGCATGCTGACACCTTGCTGTCCCCAGTCCGCCTGGCCTTGCTGCTATTCCAGTTTCAACTGTTCTGCCTGCGTGTTCGAAACCCCCTACCTGTCCCAGACCTGCTGTTTTCAACTCTTAATGATCGGCTATGAAAAGCCAACTGAGATTTATTCCTGATTATTATTTGACCATGCTTGTCACTTATGAACATTTTTGAACATCTTGGCATGGTTCTGTTATAATCTCCACCCGGCACAGCCAGAAGAGGACTGGCCACCCTCATAGCCTGGTTCCTCTCTAGGTTTCTTCCTAGGTTTTGGCCTTTCTAGGGAGTTTTTCCTAGCCACCGTGCTTCTACACCTGCATTACTAGCTGTTTGGGGTTTTAGGCTGGGTTTCTGTAAAGCACTTCGAGATATTAGCTGATGTAAGAAGGGCTATATAAAATAAAATTGATTGAAAATTGATTGATATGTCAACACTGATTCCTCCTCTCCCCAGATGTTGCTGGGAGAGGCGCGTGCCGGGGTGCAGCAGCGGTACGGGGCCATGAAGGAGGCCTTGCAGCAGGAGGAGACCACGGCCCTGCTGTGTGTGACTCGGGTAAAGAAGGGAGAGAACATGCTCAACTCTATCCTAAAAAAAAATAATAATAATGAAACAGTGCTTGGAAGTCAACAGTCAACTGAAATGTATGTGTTCTAGTAGGATATGTTGCCTTTTTAAGCTAAAAAAAACAACAAGAAAAACAAAGCCTTTAATTGCAACTGCATTAAGAGAGTGATGGGTGAATCAGGTGTGTCGGTGCAGGTCTAGAACAAAAACGTGGGCTGTACTTCCTGTAGTGACACTTGTCGCTCTCTTAATTGACTGGCGCCCAATAGTAGGCTTTGATTGAAGCTCAATGTTAAATTAAAATCTCCCTACCATCATATCTAAGCCAATATGACACCAATGTCGATGAAAATGAGCAAATCACCTTGATTGGAGGTACACAACACACTCCCTGCCTCTCCTCATGAGCCGTCCGGCCGTTAACCAGAACCACATACTGGATTTTGAACAAGGTCGTTAGCATTAGTCAAAGAAATAAAATGTATGTCCCTGACCTAGCTCAGTATCTAGGTGTCCATAAAGGGACCATCAGACTTGCCACCTTTCGGACTGAATACGTTTGTAGGGGCAACAGTTTTGATTAAATGTGTAATTTATTGCTTTCACGTGCTCATTTCTGTCCATTAAGAACCAAAGATGTGCTACCTTTTTTGTAGCATTTCTGACAATGCTAACATATTTTTTTTAGCCAAAGCTCAGAGTTCTAACACTGTGTCGCAACTCGGTTGCTCGGCAACAACACAGCTACACTACATGGCCAAAAGTATGTGGACACCTGCTGGTCGAACAACTCATTCCAAAATCACGGGCGTTCATCTGGAGTTGTTGTTGGTACCTTTGGTGCTCATGTGAATTTCCTTTCTTTTTTTTCGGCCTCAGACCGACCAATGCCTACTTCTCAATTAAAACGTAGTTTAAAAAAAAATTAGTACAGTAGTGAGTTTTTTTTTTTCAATTGTTATGTGCTGTGTGTACCCAGGAGGAGAGCAGAGCAGTGGGGGGGCTGGAGGAACAGCTGACCCAGCTCCAGGAGACCCTCTCCTCCCTCCAAAGGGGTCTTCATACTCTGGAGGGGCTGGCCGACACCCGGGGGGCTGCACGCGTACAGGAGCAGTCCTTCATCGTGGTACTTACTTGACTTACTTAATCCTCTTAGTTCCTGGAGGAACATAGGGCACGTACTAAATGGTACTATTGTATGGAGAGTGTGTTTACATACCGGAACTAATTACATGTAACATCCATGTACCCATGTTTTTCCCGATCTTTTCTTTTGTTCGTTACAGGAGTACAGTAAGATAACCAAAAGGTAAGCAGCTATTATAAATGACGATGGGCTACTTCTCATATAGTTTCTAAGAGAGAAATGAAGTCCTACCAAGTCAGCAGAACTGAGTCGGTGTGTTAAGCAGAAAGTCTAAGAGCTCTTATATAATTATAGAAGACGCTTCGCTTCATTTTCTAAATTACTCAGACCACTATTCCCCAACATCCCTCCTACAGATTAAGTGCCTTGGTGAAAGTATGTATGCTACGTTTTCTGTAGATCAGGCGACATTCACTGTCGTAGCGTTATGACATGTATGGATACCGTGGTTAGTTTCAGGTATATTTACAGAATGAAAATAGCTGTAGTATGGTTTGACAAATAGATTCTTAGTAATAGTATTACAGCCTGTATTGAGAGTAAACCTCATATCCTGTCTCCTCTTCCTCTTCCTCTTCCTGCTCCGCCCTCTCCAGTGTGTCTGAGAGCTGTTCTGTGGAGGAGCTGGAGGCTCCAGAGGAGGTGGACAAGGCCAGGCTGGGATGCCTACAGGAGTGGACATCGAGGCGGCTGAACTCCGTGGTCATCTCCCTGCCTGACCGGGACCCCTTCAGGCTGCTCTGTAAGTCACCCCCAATCTCATACAGTACCTACACCATGTGTTCCCAAACTTTTTTGGCCTCATTACTATATAAAAAAAAAAAAAAAAACATATATGCGACCCCGCCATGTGAAATATGTGATGTAATCAACGGCCAATGTTTACTTTTTTAATTTGGGCTATGACCATATATATTCCAAATCAGTCTGACAGTACTTGACAGTATTTCATTCTGAAGGAAGTGGTTTGAAGTGACTGAAATGCATCAGAAAGGTATTGGGAAATGCAGATGTTCAGGCAATAATTTTGCATGATTATCTGTGTCGAAAATAACATAATTGATGATGTTCTTTTCCCCCCCTAGTCTGATTTAGTGCTTGGTCTTGTCTAGTCTGTTGTAATGAGTCGTGCACGGCTTGGCCATTGTAGAGGGAACGACTCATGAGAGTCTTATCTGTCAGCGATGGGGTCGTAATATGTTGTAGCTTAAACCGTTCAGAAGATAGAGCCACATTTGTAGGAAGAAAACAGAAAACAGCTGGTTATTACAACTGCTGCTACCCGAGTTTACTGATGTTCTATGAACCAAGCGCGATTTTTTTATTTCATTGTTTCTCTTGCGGTCCCATTTTAATATCAGGCGACCCCTAGTTTGGGAAACACTGCCCTACACCATACCAGCTCCCTACTCAAAAGGAAGTGGATATTCAGCCATGGGTATTAAAATAGGTTACGGTTAGGATGACCATTTAGGGTTTAGGTAAGGCATAGGGTTAGCGAACCGCCATCCGGAACCATTCAAAATCTGCCAGTCTATATCAATCACCGCACCAGACAAGTTCAATGCCAATGACTATGGGTCGTTTTTGACTGACAAACCTCTTTTGCTCATGCCCCTCTTGTGTGTTCTGTGTAAAGGGCCTTTACCTTGGTATTCATTTAATATTTATTCATTTAATATTTATTTGCGTTCTGTGTAAATGGCACCAGCCTCTACCTTGGTATTCATTCAATATATCTTTGTGTTCTGTGTAAATGGCACCAGCCTCTACCTTGGTATTCATTCAATATCTCTGTGTGTTCTGTCCAGATGGTACCAGCCCCCGTCTGGACCCGGACACTGCCCACCCCAAGCTGCTCCTCTCTGAGGAGAACAGGAAGGTGTCTTACAGCGAGGTCCAGCAGGCCTACCCAGAGCAGGGGGCTCGCTTTAGCTCCTTCCCCCAGGTCTTGGCCTCTAAACCCTTGGAGGAAGGCCGTGCGTACTGGGAGGTGGAGGTGGAGAAGGACGAGGGCAAATGGAAGGTAAGAGATCAGAGGGTGTACCATTGCTATTAGTTTCTTAGCATCTGCTAAATGGCATTTTATTCTAATATGTTATAATAATAAATAATAATAATATGCCATTTAGCAGACGCTTTTATCCAAAGCGACTTACAGTCATGCGTGCATACATTTTTGTGTATGGGTGGTCCCGGGGATCGAACCCACTACCTTCGCGTTACAAGCGCCGTGCTCTACCAGCTGAGCTACAGAGGAGATTAGATTTTATTACAGAGGAGATTAGATTTTATTGCCATGTACAAATATTAAAAAGGTAAAACATCACATAGCATATAGCTAGTAACGCATCATAACATAAACAACATCATCAACAACATAAACACATTTCACATTTCACATTCCTATTGCATTTAACTAAGCCCTGTCAAGAGTACATCATTGATTTTTAATTTTTGGGAACCCTTTATTGGCACTATTTTAGCTAAATCAAATGTACCAAAATAAAATCACACTGCCTAGTACAGCATTGTCATAGACCATTGCGCTTGTCTACAGGTGGGAGTCTGCGAGGGTCAGATCGGCCGTAAGGGCCAGAAAGACACCTGCCGTATCGGGTTCAACCCCTATTCTTGGTGCCTGCTGAGTGAGAGGGGGCAGATTGAAGCCCTGCACGACAAGGTATGCGGAAGTGATAACTGATATGGATGCTTCCATAGAATTACATATAGAAGTGAATAAGATCTATGTGGACGCTTCTCTGTACAACACCAAGATAAATTCCTAGGCAAATTTGCTGCATTGCAATAAAGTTTTCTCTCATTCTGATTCCTCTGATTCTGAAGGTGGCTGTCCCTGTGGAGGTCGATGGGCTGGAGAGGGTAGGGGTGTTGCTGGATTTCGAGGAGGGTAGCCTGTCGTTCTATAAAGTGGCACAAGGGGACGCTCTGAGCTTGCTCCATTGTTTTAAACAGAGGTTCAGTGAACCACTGTATCCTGCTCTAGCTGTGTCCAAAACACAACTCACCATCACTGATCTGTTCCACTGTTGAGTCAGACTAGTTGCAAGGACACTTCAGTTCTGCATAAATCTTAAAGGGGCAATCTGGGATTCATACGACAACAAGCGGTCAACCCGACACTTTTTTTTGTAAACAGCTGATGAGTGGGGCTGGAGAAACGAATAGTTCCATACAGGCTCCGTAGAATAATGCACAGTGGGAACGTTCAGTTCTACATAGATCATAACGTTTTAATAATAACATTTTCGTGTAAGCAAAAAAAAATAATGTTTTTTATAAATGTCAATCAAACAGAGGATCACAAAGAGAAATCTCAATGCAGAGATAATCTTAAAGATTTTTATGTATCATTGTTTTAAAATGTGATGTAATGAGAAACATAAATACACTGATGGACAAACATTAGGAACACCTGCTCTTTCCATGACATAGACTGACAAGGTGAATACAGGTGAAAGTTATGATCCATTATTGGTGTCTCCTGTTAAATCCACTTCAATCAGTGTAGATGAAGGGGGAGAGACAGGTTAAAGAAGGATTTTTAAGCCTTGAGACAATAGAGACTTGGATTGTGTATGTGTGCCATTCAGAGGGTGAATGGGTAAGACAAAATATTTAAGTGCCTTTGAACGGGGTATGGTAGTAGGTGCCGGTTGGAGTGCAACACTTCTGGGGTTTTCACACTCAACAGTTTCCCGTGTGTATCAAGAATGGTCCAGCACCCAAAGGACATCCAGCCAACTTGACACAACTGTGGGAAGCATTGGAGTCAACATGGGCCAGCGTCCCTGTGGAACGCTTTCGACACCTTGTAGAGTCCATGCCATGACGAATTGAGGCTGTTCTGAGTTGTTTTAGTTTCAAACATATACACACAAGACCAACTTTAATGTTGTTGTTTTTTTTATACTGTACACTCAGAACAATATTTTTTTTAATTATTGTATGTATAATATGGACTGTGATGATTACGATGAATGAATGGTCGACAGAAAAATCCATGGAGTTACACACTTCTAACACTAGGTGGCAGTGTTGATCAATACCGCATTAAGCAGATGGTCTCAGGAACAGGCTGGCTGCAGCTGAAACCTCTTACAACAGTAGGGGTGAGTGGGGTAAATTGAGCAATTTGTTTACATTTAGCATCACTACATCAAGGGAAATATAGTATTCTTTCTAACAAATATATCTACATATACACTACCGTTCAAAAGTTTGGGGTCACTTAGAAATGTCCTTGTTTTTCGAAAGAAAAGCAAATGTTTTGTCCATTTTAAAATAACATAAAATTGATCGGAAATACAGTGTAGACATTGTTAATGTTGTAAATGGCTATTGTTGCTGGAAACGGCTGATTTTTTTAATGGAATAGCTACATAGGCGTACAGAGGCCCATTATCAGCAACCATCAGTCCTGTGTTCCAATGGCACGTTGTGTTTGCTAATCCAAGTTTATAATTTTAAAAGGATAATTGATCATTAGAAAACCATTTTGTAATTATGTTAGCACAGCTGGAAACTGTTGTGCTGATTAAAGAAGCAATACAACTGGCCTTCTTGAGACTAGTTGAGTATCTGGAGCATCAGCAATTGTGGGTTCGATTACAGGCTCAAAATGGCCAGAAACAAAGAACTTTCTTCTGAAACTCGTCAGTCTATTCTTGTTCTGAGAAATGAAGGCTATTCCATGCAAGAAATTGCAGAGAAACTGAAGATCTCGTACAACGCTGTGTACTACTCTCTTCACAGAACAGCGCAAACTGGCTCTAACCAGAATAGAAAGAGGAGTGGGAGGCCCCGGTGCACAACTGAGCAAGAGGACAAATACATTAGTGTCTAGTTTGAGAAACAGACGCCTCACAGGTCCTCAACTGGCAGCTTCATTAAATAGTACCCGCAAAACACCAGTCTCAACGTCAACAGTGAAGATGCGACTCCGGGATGCTGACCTTCTAGGCAGAGTTGCAAAGAAAAAGACATATCTCAGACTGGCCAATAAAAAGAAAAGATTAAGATGGGCAAAAGAACTCAGACACTGAACAGAGGAAGATTGGAAAAAAGTTTTATGGACAGACGAATTGAAGTTTGAGGTGTTCGGATCACAAAGAAGAACATTTGTGAGACGCAGACCAAATGAAAAGATGCTGGAGGAGTGCTTGATGCCATCTGTCAAGCATGGTGGAGGCAATGGGATGGTCTGGGGGTTCTTTGGTGGTGGTAAAGTGGGATATTTTACAGGGTAAAAGGGATCTTGAAGAAGGAAGGCTATCACTCCATTTTGCAACACCATGCCATACCCTGTGGACGGCGCTTGATTGGAGCCAATTTCCTCCTACAACAGGACAATGACCCAAAGCACAGCTCCAAACTATGCAAGAACTATTTAGGGAAGAAGCAGTCAGCTGGTATTCTGTCTATAATGGAGTGGCCAGCACAGTCACCGGATCTCAACCCTATTGAGCTGTTGTGGGAGCAGCTTGACCGTATGGTACATAAGAAGTGCCCATCAAGCCAATCCAACTTGTGGGAGGTGCTTCAAAAAGCATGGGGTGAAATCTCTTCAGATTACCTCAACAAATTGACAACTAGAATGCCAAAGGTCTGCAAGGCTGTAATTGCTGCAAATTGAGGATTATTTGACGAAAGAAAAGTTTGAAGGACACAATTATTATTTCAATTTAAAATAATTATTTCTAACCTTGTCAATGACTACATTTCCTATGCATTTTGCTATATTTCCTATTCAAACTCATTTCATGTATGTTTTCATGGAAAACAAGGACATTTCTAAGTGACCCCAAACTTTTGAACGGTAGTGTATTTCAGGATGTTGTGTATCCGAATTCATGAAAACATCACACTTGAAAACAGGTTGTCCCAAAAAAGTGGTCTCTTTGGGTTAAGCTGAGTATAGGGACAGGGTAAATTGAGCCACCTTGGGGTAAGTGGGTGATGGTGCTGGTTGGTAAAAGTTTAATTCACCGAATAGGTGTATGGTATATTGAATATGTTAAATATATGCCTACATTCAGCTATACACTGAGTGTACAAAACATTATGAACACCTGCTCTTTCCATGACATAACTTTCACCTTGTCAGTCTATGATCCCTTATTGATGTCACCTGTTACATCCACTTCAATCAGTGTAGATGAAGGGGAGGAGACAGGTTAAAGGATGATTTTTTTTAGCCTTGAGACAACTGAGACATGGATTGTGTATGTGGTGGTGGTGGTGGTGGTGGGGGGTGGTGGTGGGGGGGTGCAACTCAATATTAGGAAGGTTTTCTTAACCCTTGTGCTTTGCTGGAAAAAAATGACATCCATTATGTTACGGGTCAAATTGACCGCCACAGTTTAAACACACTCAAGACAGTCAAAGAATTAAGTAAAAACAGAAACAACTTTATTTTGTCTTATCAGACATTTCAGAAAGAAGAAATACAATACTTTTTATTTTTTTAAACAATATTTAAGAACTATTTGTTAAACATATTTCCTTTCTCACAAACAAGATTTTTCAGTTTCCCCAAGTAGGTTTTTCCCCCTATTGGTCCATATTATCCCTTCAGTCTTTCTCTCTACATGTTGAACACAATGTGTGTGTGTGCTTTCTGCAGATGTATTTATTGCATTCTACACAAGTGGTGCTTGTTTTACTGTCTTGTCGAGGGGGCAGAGCTGGCATCTTTTCCGTTTCTTGCCACTGCCTGTATCCACTGGATCCATTTCTGGTTGATTGGAGGCATGTGTTGATGGTCCAGCTTGAATTTTCTGGACGGCAGATGCAGCTGCTGTCGACCCGAGGAGGCCGGACTCTCCTCTGGATCTTGGGAGGATGAGAGCTTTGCCGAGCTCCTCTAGGAAAAAGCCGGCGTCGGTACAATTTGCCACCATTCCATTGCTGGTTGATTTCAGTCCACAGGACATAGGCATTGTAAGCAGACACATCCACAATGTTGTAGAAAATCACCAAAGGCCAGCGGGCAGTCATGCGCTGACAACTATATGTTGCTGTGACTTTGTCCAAATTGTCAACTCCTCCTTTGGTGGAATTGTAGTCCAGTATTATTTGTGGCTTGATGTCCTCTCTTGCACTCAGCGATGCATCTTTGTGCATTATGCTCATTACAAGAACATTCTTGTTCTTCTTTGGGCAGTATGAAACAACAGTTGCATTTTCAGAGAAAGCAAATTTAGAGGAATGCACAGTTCTGCCCTGCATTTTCAGAAGCTCACTGGGAAGTTCAGGTTTGTTTTTTCTGATTGTTCCAACCATGGTCAGCTTTCTCTTCTGTAGATTCAACACCAAGGCGGTAGGATGTGAAGAAGTTGTCACACGTGATGTTATGACCTTGCAGCCCTTCACTCATGTCCAGCACCACCCGCATCCCCTGGTTTTCTCAGGCACTCACCGGGTGGCTTCCCAGTGTAAACTTGCATATTCCATGCATAGCTTGATGTGGCATCACATGCTGCCCATATTTTGATGCCATATTTTGCAGGCTTGTTTGGCATATACTGTCTGAAGGGACAACGTCCTCTGAATGGAACAAGGCGTTCATCAACTGTAACATGAGGACTGGGATTGTACAGTAACGGTAGAATTTCCACCCATTTATCCCATACATCTCTGATTGCAGCTAGTTTGTCTCTTTCACGTCGACCACGGTCTGGTATCACGGTTATCAAAGCGAATCACCCGAGAAATTATGTGGAATTCTTGTAGAGACATTGTTGCCCGAAATATTGGCCTTCCATTCTCTTCATTCCACAGGCTGGCCGTTGCTTCTCCGTTTGACCGGTAGACTCCAGCTAATATGAGCAATCCAATGTATGCATGCAAGTCAATCCGATCCAGTGGCTTCCAGTTCTCTTGAAACACACGGCTCCCCTCCAAGTTGGTCATGTCCAGAACAATCTTCTCTATTGCTTGGGGTAAAAAAGAGCTCAAAAGCTGATTGTATGTCATGGACTCGAGTGACAGCAAATCGTGTAGGTCCTGGAACCATTTTTATTACATTGGAAGCTGAGAGTCTACCTTGACCTCGTTGTGGTGGACGGTGACCATTCAATATGACCATCTTCTAGACTTCCATGTCTTCTCTTCTCTTGATGATGCTTGTTGCATGCTCTGTCTCTCATCTGATGTAGGGGATGGTACGGCAGACTCCTCCTCTGAATCCTCTTCAATGAAGACAAAATCTGGATCATCAACAGCATTGTCCTCTATCTCTGAAATATCCTCTGTCTCTGAAACCTCTTCTTCTTTTTCACTGTCACAGTCCAGAATTTGTGATAAGACTTCATTGATTGAAAATCTTTTGGAGCTCATTTTTGAGTGTCTGTGTCAGGGACCTGCTGCTCTCACACTGAGGAGAAGCTTGGGAAAGCCCTTTTTAACCCAAACACAATTCTAAAAGTGCAACCAGGACCAGTCAAAACAAAATACATCAAAGACACTTTTTTGTTTTGCACCTGTGCAAATATATATACACATGAAAGCCTCCGGGTCAAAATGACCCACAACATCATGTTTGTATACAAAATGTACACAGACATTCCACAACACATCAGTGTGTCCACATTTTGCAGTTAGGTTCATGACCCTAAATGAGGAAAAGTCATGTAATTTCATGGCGAAAAAAGAGTGGTTAACTAGTATTTTAGACAACGCAAAAAGTGGAAACGGGTCAAATTGACCCACAACATAACAGGAGGGTTAATGTTTGGTATATTTAGTAGATCTCTGTTCAATATCACCGTGCTTCTACATTGCTTGCTGTTTGGGTTTTTAGGCTGGGTTTCTGTATAGCACTTTGTGACATCTGCTAATGTAAAAAGGGCTTTATAAATAAATTTGATTGATTGACTTACCCTTCCATTTCTTCACCAGTTGTCTGGGACAGGGCTGTTGTTTCGATGTGCCCAATTTTGTAGGCAAATTCTCTGCATTTGAGGCTACTAAAGCCCATGAAACCGATCCGTGAGAATCTTGATCTGTTTAGCAAGCTCAGACTCTGTCATCAGACAAGACCTTGTGTGCCTCTGCTACTCTATCATAGCTTCTCTTTCGGACAGGTACGTTTAATAAAAAAAAAAATCAGTTTAATTCAGTCAATTTTTTTCATTATTTGCTGCGGCTGCTCTAATAGACCCCTTCTTGTTTTACGTTTGTATACACGGGGCATGATGATGTCAGCTCTGTAACAATACAAATGCACCATCTTGAGTTCATATGCATGACACATTGTAAAAACACCATGCTTAAAACTGACCAAATGTAATCATTTGTATTGGGTATTTGATTTGATTTGATTTATTAGGATCCCCATTAGCCGACGCCAATGGCGACAGCTAGTCTTACTGGGGTCCGACACATAACGAAAAAAAGACATTACAGACAAAACACTTACAATTTGCATACATGTAAAAACATGAACCTGTAGTGTATTTGTGTGCATCTATCAGTTCCACATACATGTCAGTACATACACACAACTAGTAGATCACATGGGGGGGAGAGGCGTTGTGCTGTGTGGTGTTGCTTTATTTAAACTATATTAGCCCACACAGCTACAAGGACGCACTTTCATGCTCGGTTTAGGACGTAATATTGTAGCTTATAGAGACAACGGACGTATACAACTATCTACTTAGGTTTCATGATGCTTGTATCTAAACCAATAACACAACAAACAAAAAAACACTGGACCAGTCATTCCCAATTTGAAATGCTTACCAGCCTTATAGTGCAGCACTTCTTTCTCTATTCTTCATTCTTTGTTTTATTTGTTTTTATTTCACAATTGATTCCAATTGATCCTATCCTGGAATCACAGGAGGTTGGTGGTACCTTAATTGGGGAGGACGGGCTCGTGGTAATGGCTGGAGCGGAATAGGACGGGCTCGTGGTAATGGCTGGAGCGGAATAGGACGGGCTCGTGGTAATGACTGGAGCAGAATAGGACGGGCTCGTGGTAATGGCTGGAGCGGAATCAGTGGAATGGTATCAAATACATCAGACACATGGTTTCCATGGTGATGCCATTCCATTAGCGCCTTTCCAGACATCATTACGAGCCATCCTCCCCTCAGCAGCCTCCACTGCCTGGAAGAGTTTCATGTCATTTATCCGATCCTGGAGGAGTTTCATGTCATTTATCCGATCCTGGAGGAGTTTCCTGTCATTTGTCCTATCCTCACAAAATAGTTTGTGTGTTGATGCACAGTGAGTCCGTAATCATTACTAATGCGTGTGGCTCATTTAAAGCCAGTGGCTGCCTAGCGTCTTCAGGAGTGTTCACAGTCCGCTGTGTAGCGCTGCCAGGAGAGCGTTCACAGTCCACCTCTTCCTCCACCTCTTCCTCTTCCTCCACCTCGTCCTCGACCTCTTCCTCCACCTCTTCCTCCACCTCTTCCTCCACCTCGTCCTCCACCTCGTCCTCCACCTCGTCCTCCACCTCTTCCACTTCCTCCACCTCGTCCTCCACCTCTTCCTCTTCCTCCACCTCTTCCTCTTCCTCCACCTCGTCCTCCACCTCTTCCTCTTCCTCCACCTAGTCCTCCACCTCTTCCTCTTCCTCCACCTCTTCCTCCACCTCGTCCTCCACCTCTTCCTCATCCTCCACCTCGTCCTCCACCTCATCCTCCACCTCTTCCTCCACCTCTTCCTCTTCCTCCACCTCGTCCTCCACCTCTTCCTTGTCCTCTGCTCTGTGTATCACCTCCCCCTTGTTTTCTCCTCCTCTCTGGTACTTCATTATAGTATTCGGTCTGACAGGACAGAGGTTGGTGCTGCTCTCTCTGTCCCTCTCCACCACACCCCTCATTGCTAGACCACATTACTTAGGTTGTGTCCCAAATGCCACCCTAATACCTACATCAGGGATGGGCAACTCCAGTCCTCGGAAGCCTGATTAGTGTCACACTTTTGCCCCAGCTAACACACCTGATTCCAATAACAAACTAATCATGATCTCCAGTTTAGAATGCAATTAGTTTAATATGGTGTGTTTGCCAGGGATGGGGGGGGGGGGGAGTGTAAAACCACTTTGGCCCCCGAGGACTGGAGTTGCCCATCCCTGCTCTACATACTGCAGGACTTTTAACCAGAGTCCTATAGGCCTTGTTCAAAAGTAGTGCACTATATAGGGAACAGGGTGCCATTTTGGACGCACACTATATAGGGAACAGGGTGCCATTTTTTTTTATAGGGAACAGGGTGCCATTTTGGACGCAACCATAGTTAGGAAAATATGGATATTCCTTGACAGCTCTGACACAAACCTCTCGATGTGTGTCCTGACTGCCCTCTGTTGGCATGGCAACATGAGAGCTTCTGGTCCCTGGCATCTGACCAACCTGGTCACCTGTGCCACAGCGTCACACAACAAGCTGGTCTCTGGCAGCTCTGGCGCCGAGGTCACCTGTGGAACGGTGTCAACAGACATCAGATGAGGATGTGATGAGACTATTGTTGGGTGACATGCAAATTCATTTCTCCCTTCATTCCAGCCTATCATTTTTCCCCTCATCCTACCATTTACATTTACATTTTAGTTATTTAGCAGACGCTCTTATCCAGAGCGACTTACAGTTAGTGAGTTTTTTTTCATACTGGAATCGAACCCACAACCCTGGCGTTGCAAACGCCATGCTCTACCAACTGAGCTACATCCCTGCCGGCCATTCCCTCCCCTACCCTGGACGACGCTGGGCCAATTGTGCGCCGCCCCATGGGTCTCCTGGTCGCGGCCGGCTACGACAGAGCCTGGATTCGAACCAGGATCTCTAGTGGCACAGCTAGCACTGCGATGCAGTGCCTTAGACCACTGCGCCACTCGGGAGACCCCCCATTCCCTCACTCCTGCCTACTCATTCATTACCCTTTCTATTCCCCATGCAGACAAATCAATCTTCCGTGTGTACTTTCACACAAAGCAGGCCCTATTGACTTTCATGACTGAATCTATCATCTTTCCCTTTGTGAGCAAGGTCTTTTATATTGTGTAACAGAAATACCTTGTCTGAGTTGACTGCAGGTGAAACTTACATCAAAGCATTTCACACTAACACTCCATTGTCTTCTTTTTTTTGTAATATTTTATTTAAAATGTTCTTCTGACAGGCGACGTCAACATTGCTGACGTGACCGTTTGCTCCGGCTGATAGTCGGAGACGTTGTGCTGTCTGACAAGCCCTGTAATCATTTGGAAATATAATGAAATTGAACCCACACGTACTGACATGCTCATAACTTGTTGTCTGGTCACAGTATTCATTGAATGAGGCATACCTACACTGAGCCGCTGAAATAATGTGTGTGTGAATATATTATTATATATTGAGTATATATTATATATATTGGGTATTGAGATACATTTCCTATTTCATATCTGTTCATCTCGCTGTGCATCATATTTCCAACAGCTTTATTGAACCTGAGGTCATGGTGGCAAATGCATATTTTTACTCCCAGTGTCATTATGCTTTCCACCTGGCTACCCCTACCCCGGCCACCAGCTCTGCACCCTCCGCTGCAACTTGCCCATGCCCCCCCACCCCCCCCCCGCTTCTCCTTTACACAAATCCAGACAGCTGTTGTTATGAAAGAGCTGGGCTAGACAATCTGGACCCTTTCTTTCTAAAATTAGCCACCGAAATTGTTGCAACCCCTATTACTAGCCTGTTCAACCTCTCTTTCGTAACGTCTGAGATCCCCAGAGATTGGAAAGCTGCCACGGTCATCCCCCTCTTCAAAGGGGGTGACACTCTAGATCCAAATTGTTACAGACCTATATCCATCCTGCCCTGCCTTTCGAAAGTATTTGAAAGCCAAGTTAACAAACAGATCACCGACCATTTCGAATCCCACCGTACCTTCTCCGCTATGCAATCCGGTTTCCGAGCTGGTCATGGGTGCACCTCAGCCACGCTCAAGGTCCTAAACGATATTATAACCGCGATCGATAAAAGACAGTACTGCGCAGCCGTCTTCATCGACCTGGTCAAGGCTTTCGACTCTGTCAACCACCGTATTCTTATTGGCAGACTAAATAGCCTTGGTTTCTCAAATGACTGCCTCGCCTTGTTCACCAACTACTTATCAGATAGAGTTCAATGTGTCAAATCAGAGGGCCTGTTGTCTGGACCTATGGCAGTCTCTATGGGGGTGCCACAGGGTTAAATTCTCAGGCCGACTCTATTCTCTGTGTATATCAATGATATGTCGCTCTTGCTGCTGGTGACGCTCTGATCCACCTCTATGCGGATGACACCATTTTGTATACATCTGGCCCTTCATTGGACACTGTGTTAACAAACCTCCAAACGAGCTTCGACGCCATACAACACTCCTTCCGTAGCCTCCAACTGCTCTTAAACACTAGTAAAACTAAATGCATGCTCTTCAACCGAACACTGCTTGCACCTAGAGTGTAAACTCTCCTTCCAGACTCACATTAAGCATATTCAATCAAAAGTTAGATCTAGAATCGGCTTCCTATTTCGCATCAAAGCCTCCTTCATTCATGCTGCCAAACATGCCCTCGTAAAACTGACTATCCTACCGATCCTTGACTTCGGCGATGTCATTTACAAAATAGCCTCCAACACTCTACTCAGTAAATTGGATGTAGTCTATCACAGTGCCATCCGTTTTGTCACCAAAGCCCCATATACTACCCACCATTGTGACCTGTACGCTCTTGTTGGCTGGCCCTCATTACGTATTTGTCACCAAACCCACTGGCTCCAGGTCATCTATAAATCACTGCTAGGCAAATCCCCGTCTTATCTTAGCTCACTGGTCACCATAGCAACACCCACCCGTAGTCTGCGCTCCAGCAGGTATATCTCACTGGTGATCCCCAAAGCAAACACCTCCTTTGGCCACCATTCCTTCCAGTTCTCTGCTGCCAACGACTGGAACGAACTGCAAAGATCTCTGAAGCTGGAGACTCTTATCTCCCTCACTAACTTTAGGCATCAGTTGTCAGAGCAGCTTACCGATCACTGCACCTGTACACAGCCCATCTGTAATTAGCCCATCCAACTACCTATTACTTATTTATTTTGCTAATTTGCACCCCAGTATCTCTATTTGCACATCATCTCTTGCACATCTATCATTCCAGTGTTAATATGAAATTGTAACTATTTTGCACCATGGCCTATTTATTGCCTTACCTCCATATTTTACTACATTCGCACACACTGTATATATATTTTCTGTTGTATTTTTTACTTTATGTTTTGTTTACCCCATATGTAACTCTGTGTTGTTGTTTTTATCGCACTGCTTTGCTTTATCTTGGCCAGGTCGCAGTTGTAAATGAGAACTTGTTCTCAACTGGCTTACCTGGTTAAATAAAGGTGAAATAAATAAAACTTTTTTAAAATATTTTTTATTAATGTGTGTTCCAAATGGAACCCTATTCCCTACATAGTGCACTACTTTTGACCAGAGCCCTATGGGGAGTAGTGCACGACATAGGGAATAGGGTGCCATTTGGGACAGATCCTTGGTGCTTAAAGGCTGGCCAGTCCATTACTTCTAACTGCCATGTAATCTCCTCTCTCTCCTCTTCCCACGTGGTAATGGAGATGCCCTTTATTGTGGCCAAATTAACCATCAACACACAGCGATTAGGAGGAGACAGTGAGGGAGAGAGGATACAGAAAGGGAGAGGGCATCTATCTCATTCTGGAGCCTCTCTATGGCTGGGATGGCCTGGGAGGGCTTCAGCTCTGGTGCTCCCTGTCTCTATCTCTGTCTGTAATTAACTCACTTCTCTCTCTCTCTCTCTCTCTCTCTCTCTCTCCCTCTTAACTCACTAGCTGTCTCTCAAAACGTCTGTCTCTGAGCTTGTAAGTTGGCCAATGCGTTCAGGAGCTGAGAGTTTCTTAGGATGACCTTTGGAGATGGCTCTGTGTTTTTGTCTGCCTCCAACCGCCACAGTCAAAATGTCAGCCAGGAAAGGTCTCCTTTCGTCTCAATGCTGTCTGGGTCCTAGCATTTCACTGACCGGGTTCCCTAGCAGCCTCTTCACACATGCTAGACTTTTCGTAAACATACCGTCAGCTACACATATTACTTAAATGTAAACTTGCGTACTTGCTAGTTGCTACGTAGATAGCGCACCGACACTCACCTGACAGTTGCCCCCCTTGAAGCAGGGCAGTGTAAACTGAATCGTCTCGTTGAGCCAACACTCCTACAGTATAAATGGTAAAAGAGCTCGCCAGTCCTAAAACCCTGGAAATGAGTTACGTGTGGTTCGTTCAGCCATCCCTATTGGGAAAATGATTGGGGAAAGAATAGGGTTTTGGGGTGAACGCAGAAAATACGGTCTGAGGTTAACACAGGCTTAGATCTTATGCGTTTTGTTTAAAATCAAATGTTTATTGGTCACATACATGTGTTTAGCAGATGTTATTGCAGGTGTAGCGAAATGCTTGTGCTTCTAGCTCCGACAGTGCAGTAATATCTAACAAGTAATATCAAACAATTTCACAACATATACACACAAATCTAAGTAAAGCAATGGAAGTAAGAATATATAAATATATGGACAAGCAATGTCAGAGCGGAATAGACTGCTATACAGTAGAATAGTATAGAATACAGGATATACAGTGGGGACAACAAGTATTTGATACACTGCCGATTTTGCAGGTTTTCCTACTTACAAAGCATGTAGAGGTCTGTAATTTTTTATAATAGGTACACTTCAACTGTGAGAGACGGAATCTAAAACAAAAATCCAGAAAATCACATTGTATGATTTTTAAGTAATTAATTTGCATTGTATTGCATGACATAAGTATTTGATCACCTACCAACCAGTAAGAATTCCGGCTCTCACAGACCTGTTAGTTTTTCTTTAAGAAGCCCTCCTGTTCTCCACTCATTACCTGTATTAACTGCACCTGTTTGAACTCATTACCTGTATAAAAGACACCTGTCCACACACTCAATCAAACAGACTCCAACCTCTCCACAATGGCCAAGACCAGAGAGCTGTGTAAGGACATCAGGGATACAATTGTAGACCTGCACAAGGCTGAGATGGGCTACAGGACAATAGGCAAGCAGCTTGGTGAGAAGGCAACAACTGTTGGCGCAATTATTAGAAAATGGAAGAAGTTCAAGATGACGGTCAATCACCCTCGGTCTGGGGCTCCATGCAAGATCTTACCTCGTGGGGCATCAATGATCATGAGGAAGGTGAGGGATCAGCCCAGAACTACACGGCAGGACCTGGTCAATGACCTGAAGAGAGCTGGGACCACAGTCTCAAAGATAACCATTAGTAACACACTACGCCGTCATGGATTAAAATCCTGCAGCGCCCGCAAGGTCCCCCTGCTCAAGCCAGCGCATGTCCAGGCCCGTCTGAAGTTTGCCAATGACCATCTGGATGATGCAGAGGAGGAATGGGAGAAGGTCATGTGGTCTGATGAGACGAAAATATAGCTTTTTGGTCTAAACTCCACTCGCCATGTTTGGAGGAAGAAGAAGGATGAGTACAACCCCAAAAACACCATCCCAACCGTGAAGCATGGAGGTGGAAACATCATTCTTTGGGGATGCTTTTCTGCAAAGGGGACAGGATGACTGCACCGTATTGAGGGGAGGATGGATGGGGCCATGTATCGCGAGATCTTGGCCAACAACCTCCTTCCCTCATTAAGAGCATTGAAGATGGGTCGTGGCTGGGTCTTCCAGCATGACAACGACCCGGAACACACAGCCAGGGCAAATAAGGAGTGGCTCCGTAAGAAGCATCTCAAGGTCCTGGAGTGGCCTAGCCAGTCTCCAGACCTGAACCCAATAGAACATCTTTGGAGGGAGCTGAAAGTCCGTATTACCCAGCGACAGCCCCGAAACCTGAAGGATCTGGAGAAGGTCTGTATGGAGGAGTGGGCCAAAATCCCTGCTGCAGTGTGTGCAAACCTGGTCAAGACCTACAGGAAACGTATGATCTCTGTAATTGCAAACAAAGGTTTCTGTACCAAATATTAAGTTCTGCTTTTCTGATGTATCAAATACTTATGTCATGCAATAAAATAAATTGGTCATTTAGCAGACGCTCTTATCCAGAGCGACTTACAGGAGCAATTAGGGTTAAGTGCCTTGCTCAAGGGCACATCGACAGATTTTTCACCTAGTCGGCTCGGGGATTAGAACCAGCGACCTTTCGGTTACTGGTACAACGTTCTTAACCACTAAGCTACCTGCCGCCCAATGCAAATGAATTACTTAAAAATCATACAATGTGATTTTCTGGGTTTTTGTTTTAGATTTCGTCTCTCACAGTTGAAGTGTACCTATGATAAAAATGACAGACCTCTACATGCTTTGTAAGTAGGAAAACCTACAAAATCGGCAGTGTATCAAATACTTGTTCTCCCTACTGTACATATGAGATGAGTAATGCAGATACAGTGGGGAAAAAAAGTATTTAGTCAGCCATCAATTGTGCAAGTTCTCCCACTTAAAAAGATGAGAGAGGCCTGTAATTTTTCATCATAGGTACACGTCAACTATGACAGACAAATTGAGAATTTTTTTCTCCAGAAAATCACATTGTAGGATTTTTTATGAATTTATTTGCAAATTATGGTGGAAAATACGTATTTGGTCACCTACAAACAAGCAAGATTTCTGTCTCTCACAGACCTGTAACTTCTTCTTTAAGAGGCCCCGCTGTCCTCCACTCGTTACCTGTATTAATGGCACCTGTTTGAACTTGTTATCAGTATAAAAGACACCTGTCCACAACCTCAAACAGTCACACTCCAAACTCCACTATGGCCAAGACCAAAGAGCTGTCAAAGGACACCAGAAACAAAATTGTAGACCTGCACCAGGCTGGGAAGACTGAATCTGCAATAGGTAAGCAGCTTGGTTTTAAGAAATCAACTGTGGGAGCAATTATTAGGAAATGGAAGACATACAAGACCACTGATAATCTCCCTCGATCTGGGGCTCCACGCAAGATCTCACCCCGTGGGGTCAAAATGATCACAAGAACGGTGAGCAAAAATCCCAGAACCACACGGGGGACCTAGTGAATGACCTGCAGAGAGCTGGGACCAAAGTAACAAAGCCTACCATCAGTAACACACTATGCCGCCAGGGACTCAAATCCTGCAGTGCCAGACGTGTCCCCCTGCTTAAGCCAGTACATGTCCAGGCCCGTCTGAAGTTTGCTAGAGTGCATTTGGATGATCCAGAAGAGGATTGGGAGAATGTCATATGGTCAGATGAAACCAAAATAGAACTTTTTGGTAAAAACTCAACTGAGTTGCATCCAAAGAACACCATACCTACTGTGAAGCATGGGGTGGAAACATCATGCTTTGGGGCTGTTTTTCTGCAAAGGGACCAGGACGACTGATCCGTGTAAAGGAAAGAATGAATGGGGCCATGTATCGTGAGATTTTGAGTGAAAACCTCCTTCCATCAGCAAGGGCATTGAAGATGAAACGTGGCTGGGTCTTTCAGCATGACAATGATCCCAAACACACCGCCCGGGCAACGAAGGAGTGGCTTCGTAAGAAGCATTTCAAGGTCCTGGAGTGGCCTAGCCAGTCTCCAGATCTCAACCCCATAGAACATCTTTGGAGGAAGTTGAAAGTCCGTGTTGCCCAGCCACAGCCCCAAAACATCACTGCTCTAGAGGAGATCTGCATGGAGGAATGGGCCAAAATACCAGCAACAGTGTGTGAAAACCTTGTGAAGACTTACAGAAAACGTTTGACCTGTGTCATTGCCAACAAAGGGTATATAACAAAGTATTGAGAAACTTTTGTTATTGACCAAATACTTATTTTCCACCATAATTTGCATATAAATTCATTAAAAATCCTACAATGTGATTTTCTGGAATTTTTTTTCTCATTTTGTCTGTCATAGTTGACGTGTACCTATGATGAAAATTACAGGCCTCTCTCATCTTTTTAAGTGGGAGAACTTGCACAATTGGTGGCTGACTAAATACTTTTTTCCCCCACTGTATGTAAACATTATTAAAGTGACTAGTGTTCCATTTATTAAAGTGGCCAGTGATGTCTAATCTATGTATATAGGCAGCAGCATCTAATGTGCTAGTGAAGGCTATTTAACAGTCTGATGGCCTTGAGATGGAAGATATTTTTCAGTCTCTTGGTCCCAGCTTTGATGCACCTGTGCTGACCTCGCCTTCTGGATGATAGCGGGGTGAAAAGGAAGTGGCTCGGGTGGTTGTTGTCCTTGATGATCTTTTTGGCCTTCCTGTGACATCGGGTGCTGTACGTGTCATGGAGGGCTGGTAGTTTGCCACTGGTGATGTGTTGGGCAGACCGCACCACCCTCTGGAGAGCACTGTGGTTGCGGGCGGTGCAGTTGCCATACCAGGCGGTGATACAGCCTAACAGGATGCTCTTGTAGTGTCTGAGGGTTTAGGATTGTGCTGACGTTTACAAAATTGTGTAACAGATGAACTTTGCTCTACTTTGTTGAAACATCTGGAAAGCATTACTAAATTCCTGGAAAAGAGGATATGTAATGGCCAGGGATTGGATGTTAGAATCACGCCATGCTCTGGCCATGTATGATATATATGCCATGTCTTGAACAGAGAGGAGGGAATAGCTAATCAGATTGGCTCCGGCTGTTCTCTAGATATCTGCAGGTATCGGTAAATTGGACACTGTAAACTCTTTGTTATAATAAACCTTTATAATCAAAGTACAGTGTCGGCGGACTTCTTATCATCACAGCATGGATCAGCAAAGGTGTGTCTTTTAGACACTACACTCTCAATTGTGCATCTGTAAAAGTTTGTGGGGGTTTTAGGTGCTGTTGCGCCTTCTTCACCACAATGTCTGTGTGGGTGGACCATTTCAATTTGTCAGTGATGTGTACGCAGAGGAACTTGGCGTACACATCAAGCTTTCCACCTTCTCCACTGCGGTCCCGTCGATATGGATAGGGGCGTGCTCCCTCTGCTGTTTCCTGAAGTCCACGATCATCTCCTTTGTTTTGTTGACGTTGAGGGAGAGGTTATTTTCCTGGCACCACACTCCCAGAGCCTTACATAGGTATTCCTCTTGTCCAGATGGGATTGTGGAGTGTGATGGCGATTGCATCGTCTGTGGATCTATTGGGGCGGTAAGCAAATTGAAGTGGGTCTAGGGTGGCAGTTAAGGTAGAGGTGATATGATCCTTGACTAGTCTCTCAAAGCACTTAATGATGACAGAAGTGAGTGCTACGGGGCTATAGTCATTTAGTTCAGTTACCTTTGCTTTCTTGGGTACAGGGACAATGGTGGCCATCTTGAAGCATGTGGAGACAGCAGACTGGGATAGGGAGATATTGAATATGTCCGTAAACACACCAGCCAGCTGGTCTGCGCATGCTCTGAGGAAGCGGCTAGGGACGCCGTCTGGGCCGGCAGCCTTGCGAGGGTTAACGGTTTTAAATGTTTTACTCACGTCGGCCACGGAGAAGGAGAGCCCACAGTCCTTGGTAGCGGGCGGAATCGGTGGCACTGTGTTATCCTCAAAGCGGGCGAAGAAGATGTTTAGTTTGTCCGGACGTCGGTGTCCGCGATGTGGCTGGTTTTCCCTTTAGTAGTCCGTGATTGTCTGTAGACCCTGCCCCATAGGTCTCGTGTCTGAGCCGTTGAATTGCGACTCCACTTTGTCCCCCTATACTGACATTTTGTCTGTTTAATTGCCTTGCGGAGGGAATAACTACTCTGTTTGTATTCTGCCATATTCCCAGTCACCTTGCCATGGTTAAATGCGGTGGTTCGCGCTTTCAGTTTTGCACGAATGCTGCCATCTATCCACTGTTTCTGGTTAGAGTAGGTTTTAATAGTCACAGTGGGTACAACATCTCCTATACACTTCCTGATTAAACACAGTCACCGTATCAGTATCAGTATATTCGTCTATAGTGGTCCTCTGTAGCTCAATTGGTAGAACATGGCACTTGTAATGCCAGAGTAGTGGGTTCGATCCCCGGGACCACCCATACGTAAAAATGTATGCACACATGACTGTAAGTCACTTTGGATAAAAGCGTCTGCTAAATGGCTTATTATTATTATTATTATTATTATTATTATTGTATTATTATTATTCTCTGAAGCTACCCGGAACATATCCCAGTCCGCGTGATCAAAACAATCTTGAAGCGTGGATTCCGATTGGCCAGACCAGCGTTGAATGTTCCTTAGCACGGGTACTTCCTGTTTGAGTTTCTGCCTATAGGAAGGGAGGAGCAAAATGGAGTCGTGGTCAGATTTGCTGAAAGGAGGGCGGGGGAGGGCCTTGTAAGCATCCCGGAAGTTGGAGTAGCAGTGGTCGAGTGTTTTAGCAGCGCGAGTACAGCAGTCGATATGTTGATAGAACTTCGGCAGCCTAGTCCTCAAATTTGCTTTGTTAAAATCCCCAGCTACAATACATGCAGCCTCAGGATATGTGGTTTCCAGTTTGCATAAAGTCCAGTGAAGTTCTTTAAGGGCCGTCGTGGTATCGGCTTGATGGGGGATATAAACGGCCATGACTATAACCGAAGAAAATTATCTTGGGATATAATACGGTTGCCATTTGATTGTGAGGTATTCTAGGTCGGGTGAACAAAAGGACTTGAGTTCCTGTATGTTATCACAATTACACCATGATTCGTTAATCATAAAACATACACCTCCGCCCTTCTGCTTCCCGGAGAGATATTTATTCCTGTCTGCGCGATGAACTGAGAACCCAACTGGCTGGACCGACTCAGACAGTATATCCCGAGAGAGCCATGTTTTTCCGTGAAACAGAGGATGTTCCAATCCCTGATGTCTCTCTGGAAAGCAACCCTCGCCCTGAGCTCGTCAACTTTATTATCCAGAGACTGAACATTAGCGAGTAATATACTCGGAAGCGGTGGGTGGTGTGCACGCCTCCTAAGACTGCTCCGAGTACCTCTCCTCCGCCGGCATTGTTTTGGGTCGGCCTCTGGAATCAGTTCAATTGCCCTGGGGGGTGCGAACAAAGGATCCGTTTCGGGAAAGTCGTATTCCTGTTCGCAATGCTGGTAGTGCTGGTGAGTTACCGCCGCTTTGATATCCAATAGTTCTTCCCAGCTGTACGTAATAACAAAACTAAAAAATCTGGGCTAATAACGTAAGAAATAATACATTTTAAAAACAAAATACTGGAACGTTTCCTAAGAGCTAGAAGCAAGGCAGCCCTCTCTGTCGGGGCCATTATGTCATTATATGAGATAATATCAGTTAGTGTTATGATGATTTGTGATACAAGATTAATTAATGTATGGAGAAATCATGTAATCTGTATGTGGACAGAGAACAAAGACAAGCCATGTGGTATTGGTGTCATGGGATAGGAACAGAAGGTCAGTGTGCCAAGATAGATTGGGGGCCACTGTTGCTAATCTTAGGATGGGTGCGTGATGGAATGGCCTGGCTAGGGTGCCACACGACACCAAAGAGGTAGATGATATGGTGGTGGATGAGTGACAATCAATAATGGTTAGCAACTGGATAAGATAGAAGTAGATTGGAAGGGCGTTATATAAGCTGAGAGATTTTGTATGGAAGTCGTTCATATGACAAGAGGCAAAGCATGTGCAGCCTGTCATTGAATCGAATATTGTGACCATTAAATAATGACTGAATCCGATCTCCATCTGTGTAACATACTCTCTTGCATCCTGAGCTTCTCAATACCAGAAACTCATCATAACAGTTAGTTAACGTTACCTTTATGAATTAAGAAGCCTTTGTGCTTTTTTCAATTACATAAATGCTTCAAAATTCACAAAAAGTGACGTTAGCTGATGAAGATTATATCATAGAACAAAACGTATAAGATCTCCTAAGCCTATGTTTACCACAGACCTTATTTTCGGCATTTATCCAAAAAACCCTAAACTTGTGTCTACAAAAAGACGCCATTACTATTTCTCTCTATAGCAAAGCAATGTTTTTTGAAACAGCCGAAATGTATAGACATTTTCCTAATATTTGAGACTTTTTTTTAAATGAGTTTTTACCTGAAATTGCAGTAACAGCCTGTTACATTCTGAAATTCTAGCAGTATCTGCCGGCCTGCGCTGAGCCACATAGAACTACAGAAGCCCATCCCCACCAAAAACATGTCAAATGTAGATCACACAAATAGGATATGTTTTTTTTTTTTTCATTTGTAACATTGTTTGATGATTTCAGAGGTGGCACCACAGGTCTTAGAGTGGTTGGGGGGGGAAATTGTTTTCCTAGGGGCCCAGGATTTTTCCTGATCTGGGGGTAGACCAACCTAACCAACTCCGGACCCCACCTGTAGCTATGACGTAGTAATAAATCGGCTGTAATTTTTTAAAATATATTTTATATGGGCTATGATGTGGGCTATGATGGGACCGGATCATTTTTATAAATCAGGTCATATGTTAATTATTTTTTTTACAATATCCTGGCCCTACGGAGGATGAAAACATTAAAACCCTTTACACAGACAAAGAGACAACAACTGCAATTGGACAATAACAATAAAAAATTAACGAACAGGGCTGGCTGTATGCAGGGTTTCATGGGGTAGGCCTTTACATATGATACTCACACAGCATGTCATCACTATTGGGTTGATTGATTAATTCCAGTGAATCATTTTGGATTAAAAAGGCCTAGGTAGCCTAGCAACACAGCTGCAGGTGGTAGCCTAGCAACCCGAAGCGTAAATATAAACCAAATTTGATCAAATTCACATTTTCAAAGAATATAAATACATAGCTTAGGCTATAAAAACAATGACATGACATTTCCCCAGGCCCAGATGGGATCACAGCGCATAGGCTGCTCCAAGCCACCTGCATTACATTACATTACATTTACGTCATTTAGCAGACGCTCTTATCCAGAGCGACTTACAAATAGGTGCATTCACCTTATAGCCAGTGGGATAACCATTTTACAATGTTTTTTTTGTGCATTTATTTATTTTATTTATTTTTTGGAGGGGGGGGGTTGGAGTAAAGGGGGGGGTAGAAGGATTACTTTATCCTATCCCAGGTATTCCTTACCTGCAGCTGTGGTTGTTAACAGCAGGCTAGACTCATTGTGCACATTGACAAATCACGAGGAATTTTATTTATCTTTAAATGGTGGCGGGTATGAGCTTTCCATATGAAACAGCTCGTCACGGTGAATTGACCTATACTCACGTTTTCAGTCGCAATTTGCGGTGAATTTGAGCTCGGGGGAGCAAGAATATTGCGTCGCCGGCCACAGCAAAATGTAAGGCTAGGATGTGAATTTTAAAAAGTAGAATTCTCCTTCATATCTCCTGGGGTTGGGACACTCGTACACACAGTCAGAGTTCAGGTGAAACTCCATTGGCGTGTTCAGCCACACAATAGGAATGTGTGTGTGGTCTAGATGGTTCTGGCTGTAGAGAGAGAGAGAGAGAGAGAGAGAGAGAGAGAGAGAGAGAGAGAGAGAGAGAGAGAGAGAGAGAGAGAGAGAGAGAGAGAGAGAGAGAGAGAGAGAGAGAGAGAGAGAGAGAGAGAGAGAGAGAGAGAGAGAGAGAGAGAGAGAGAGAGAGAGAGAGAGAGAGAGAGAGAGAGAGAGAGAGAGAGAGAGAGAGAGAGAGAGAGAGAGAGAGAGAGAGAGAGAGAGAGAGAGAGAGAGAGAGAGAGAGAGAGAGAGAGAGAGAGAGAGAGAGAGAGAGAGAGAGAGAGAGAGAGAGAGAGAGAGAGAGAGAGAGAGAGAGAGAGAGAGAGAGAGAGAGAGAGAGAGAGAGAGAGAGAGAGAGAGAGAGAGAGAGAGAGAGAGAGAGAGAGAGAGAGAGAGAGAGAGAGAGAGAGAGAGAGAGAGAGAGAGAGAGAGAGAGAGAGAGAGAGAGAGAGAGAGAGAGAGAGAGAGAGAGAGAGAGAGGTAACGGGTTTCATCCACGGATCCTGTGGTGTTGAGGAGAGAGCGCCACAAAAGCCCAGGCAGAGGCAGTAGTATGTATGAATCCTGTCTACAGAGGCAGTATTATGTATGAATCCTGTCTACAGAGGCAGTAGTATGTATGAATCCTGTCTACAGAGGCAGTATTATGTATGAATCCTGTCTACAGAGGCAGTATTATGTATGAATCCTGTCTGCAGAGGCAGTATTATGTATGAATCCTGTCTGCAGAGGCAGTAGTATGTATGAATCCTGTCTACAGAGGCAGTAGTATGTATGTATGAATACTGTCTGCAGAGGCAGTAGTATATATGTATGAATCCTGTCTGCAGAGGCAGTAGTATGTATGTATGAATCCTGTCTGTAGAGGCAGTAGTATGTATGTATGAATCCTGTCTGCAGAGGCAGTAGTATGTATGTATGAATCATGTCTGCAGAGGCAGTATTATGTATGAATCCTGTCTGCAGAGGCAGTAGTATGTATGTATGAATCCTGTCTGCAGAGGCAGTAGTATATATGAATCCTGTCTGCAGAGGCAGTAGTATGTATGAATCCTGTCTGCAGAGGCAATAGTATGTATGAATCCTGTCTGCAGAGGCAGTATTATGTATGAATCCTGTCTGCAGAGGCAGTAGTATGTATGAATCCTGTCTACAGAGGCAGTAGTATGTATGAATCCTGTCTGCAGAGGCATATTATGTATGAATCCTGTCTGCAGAGGCAGTAGTATGTATGAATCCTGTCTACATAGGCAGTAGTATGTATGAATCCTGTCTACAGAGGCAGTAGTATGTATGAATCCTGTCTGCAGTGGCAGTAGTATGTATGAATCCTGTCTACAGAGGCAGTATTATGTATGAATCCTGTCTACAGAGGCAGTAGTATGTATGAATCCTGTCTACAGAGGCAGTATTATGTATGAATCCTGTCTACAGAGGCAGTATTATGTATGAATCCTGTCTGCAGAGGCAGTATTATGTATGAATCCTGTCTGCAGAGGCAGTAGTATGTATGAATCCTGTCTACAGAGGCAGTAGTATGTATGTATGAATACTGTCTGCAGAGGCAGTAGTATGTACAGTGGGGAAAAAAAGTATTTAGTCGGCCACCAATTGTGCAAGTTCTCCCACTTAAAAAGATGAGAGAGGCCTGTAATTTTCATCATAGGTACACGTCAACTATGACAGACAAATTGAGAAAAAAAAATCCAGAAAATCCCATTGTAGGATTTTTAATGAATTTATTTGCAAATTATGGTGGAAAATAAGTATTTGGTCACCTACAAACAAGTAAGATTTCTGGCTCTCACAGACCTGTAACTTCTTCTTTAAGAGGCTCCTCTGTCCTCCACTCGTTACCTGTATTAATGGCACCTGTTTGAACTTGTTATCAGTATAAAAGACACCTGTCCACAACCTCAAACAGTCACACTCCAAACTCCACTATGGCCAAGACCAAAGAGCTGTCAAAGGACACCAGAAACAAAATTGTAGACCTGCACCAGGCTGGGAAGACTGCATCTGCAATAGGTAAGCAGCTTGGTTTGAAGAAATCAACTGTGGGAGCAATTATTAGGAAATGGAAGACATACAAGACCACTGATAATCTCCCTCGATCTGGGGCTCCACGCAAGATCTCACCCCGCGGGGTCAAAATGATCACAAGAATGGTGAGCAAAAATCCCAGAACCACACGGGGGACCTAGTGAATGACCTGCAGAGAGCTGGGACCAAAGTAACAAAGCATACCATCAGTAACACACTACGCCGCCAGGGACTCAAATCCTGCAGTGCAAGACGTGTCCCCCTGCTTAAGCCAGTACATGTCCAGGCCCGTCTGAAGTGCATTTGGATGATCCAGAAGAGGATTGGGAGAATGTCATACGGTCAGATGAAACCAAAATAGAACTTTTTGGTAAAAACTCAACTTCGTCATGTTTGGAGGACAAAGAATGCTGAGTTGCATCCAAAGAACACCATACCTACTGTGAAGCATGGGGGTGGAAACATCATGCTTTGGGGCTGTTTTTCTGCAAAGGGACCAGGACGACTAATCTGTGTAAAGGAAAGAATGAATGGGGCCATGTATCGTGAGATTTTGAGTGAAATCCTCCTTCCATCAGCAAGGGCATTGAAGATGAAACGTGGCTGGGTCTTTCAGCATGACAATGATCCCAAACACACCGCCCGGGCAACGAAGGAGTGGCTTCGTAAGAAGCATTTCAAGGTCCTGGAGTGGCCTAGCCAGTCTCCAGATCTCAACCCCATAGAAAATCTTTGGAGAGAGTTGAAAGTCTGTGTTGCCCAGCGACAGCCCCAAAACATCACTGCTCTAGAGGAGATCTGCATGGAGGAATGGGCCAAAATACCAGCAACAGTGTGTGAAAACCTTGTGAAGACTTACAGAAAACGTTTGACCTGTGTCATTGCCAACAAAGGGTATATAACAAAGTATTGAGAAACTTTTGTTATTGACCAAATACTTATTTTCCACCATCATATGCCAATAAATTCATAAAAAATCCTACAATGTGATTTTCTGGATTTTTTTTTCTCATTTTGTCTGTCATAGTTGACGTGTACCTATGATGAAAATTACAGGCCTCTCTCATCTTTTTAAGTGGGAGAACTTGCACAATTGGTGGCTGACTAAATACTTTTTTTCCCCACTGTATGTATGAATCCTGTCTGCAGAGGCAGTAGTATGTATGTATGAATCCTGTCTGTAGAGGCAGTAGTATGTATGTATGAATCCTGTCTGCAGAGGCAGTAGTATGTATGTATGAATCATGTCTGCAGAGGCAGTATTATGTATGAATCCTGTCTGCAGAGGCAGTAGTATGTATGTATGAATCCTGTCTGCAGAGGCAGTAGTATATATGAATCCTGTCTGCAGAGGCAGTAGTATGTATGAATCCTGTCTGCAGAGGCAATAGTATGTATGAATCCTGTCTGCAGAGGCAGTATTATGTATGAATCCTGTCTGCAGAGGCAGTAGTATGTATGAATCCTGTCTACAGAGGCAGTAGTATGTATGAATCCTGTCTGCAGAGGCATATTATGTATGAATCCTGTCTGCAGAGGCAGTAGTATGTATGAATCCTGTCTACATAGGCAGTAGTATGTATGAATCCTGTCTACAGAGGCAGTAGTATGTATGAATCCTGTCTGCAGTGGCAGTAGTATGTATGAATCCTGTCTACAGAGGCAGTAGTATGTATGAATCCTGTCTACAGAGGCAGTAGTATGTATGAATCCTGTCTGCAGTGGCAGTAGTATGTATGAATCCTGTCTACAGAGGCAGTAGTATGTATGAATCCTGTCTGCAGAGGCAGTATTATGTATGAATCCTGTCTGCAGAGGCAGTATTATGTATGAATCCTGTCTGCAGAGGCAGTAGTATGTATGAATCCTGTCTACAGAGGCAGTAGTATGTATGAATCCTGTCTACAGAGGCAGTATTATGTATGAATCCTGTCTGCAGAGGCAGTAGTATGTATGAATCCTGTCTACAGAGGCAGTATTATGTATGAATCCTGTCTGCAGAGGCAGTATTATGTATGAATCCTGTCTGCAGAGGCAGTAGTATGTATGAATCCTGTCTACAGAGGCAGTAGTATGTATGTATGAATACTGTCTGCAGAGGCAGTAGTATGTACAGTGGGGAAAAAAAGTATTTAGTCGGCCACCAATTGTGCAAGTTCTCCCACTTAAAAAGATGAGAGGCCTGTAATTTTCATCATAGGTACACGTCAACTATGACAGACAAATTGAGAAAAAAATCCAGAAAATCCCATTGTAGGATTTTTAATGAATTTATTTGCAAATTATGGTGGAAAATAAGTATTTGGTCACCTACAAACAAGTAAGATTTCTGGCTCTCACAGACCTGTAACTTCTTCTTTAAGAGGCTCCTCTGTCCTCCACTCGTTACCTGTATTAATGGCACCTGTTTGAACTTGTTATCAGTATAAAAGACACCTGTCCACAACCTCAAACAGTCACACTCCAAACTCCACTATGGCCAAGACCAAAGAGCTGTCAAAGGACACCAGAAACAAAATTGTAGACCTGCACCAGGCTGGGAAGACTGCATCTGCAATAGGTAAGCAGCTTGGTTTGAAGAAATCAACTGTGGGAGCAATTATTAGGAAATGGAAGACATACAAGACCACTGATAATCTCCCTCGATCTGGGGCTCCACGCAAGATCTCACCCCGCGGGGTCAAAATGATCACAAGAATGGTGAGCAAAAATCCCAGAACCACACGGGGGGACCTAGTGAATGACCTGCAGAGAGCTGGGACCAAAGTAACAAAGCATACCATCAGTAACACACTACGCCGCCAGGGACTCAAATCCTGCAGTGCAAGACGTGTCCCCCTGCTTAAGCCAGTACATGTCCAGGCCCGTCTGAAGTGCATTTGGATGATCCAGAAGAGGATTGGGAGAATGTCATACGGTCAGATGAAACCAAAATAGAACTTTTTGGTAAAAACTCAACTCGTCATGTTTGGAGGACAAAGAATGCTGAGTTGCATCCAAAGAACACCATACCTACTGTGAAGCATGGGGGTGGAAACATCATGCTTTGGGGCTGTTTTTCTGCAAAGGGACCAGGACGACTAATCTGTG
Organism: Coregonus clupeaformis; assembly: GCF_020615455.1. NCBI lineage: Eukaryota > Metazoa > Chordata > Actinopteri > Salmoniformes > Salmonidae > Coregonus > Coregonus clupeaformis. The sequence goes on from NW_025533616.1 coordinate 416,459, forward strand.
TAAAGGAAAGAATGAATGGGGCCATGTATCGTGAGATTTTGAGTGAAATCCTCCTTCCATCAGCAAGGGCATTGAAGATGAAACGTGGCTGGGTCTTTCAGCATGACAATGATCCCAAACACACCGCCCGGGCAACGAAGGAGTGGCTTCGTAAGAAGCATTTCAAGGTCCTGGAGTGGCCTAGCCAGTCTCCAGATCTCAACCCCATAGAAAATCTTTGGAGAGAGTTGAAAGTCTGTGTTGCCCAGCGACAGCCCCAAAACATCACTGCTCTAGAGGAGATCTGCATGGAGGAATGGGCCAAAATACCAGCAACAGTGTGTGAAAACCTTGTGAAGACTTACAGAAAACGTTTGACCTGTGTCATTGCCAACAAAGGGTATATAACAAAGTATTGAGAAACTTTTGTTATTGACCAAATACTTATTTTCCACCATCATATGCCAATAAATTCATAAAAAATCCTACAATGTGATTTTCTGGATTTTTTTTCTCATTTTGTCTGTCATAGTTGACGTGTACCTATGATGAAAATTACAGGCCTCTCTCATCTTTTTAAGTGGGAGAACTTGCACAATTGGTGGCTGACTAAATACTTTTTTTTCCCCACTGTATGTATGAATCCTGTCTGCAGAGGCAGTAGTATGTATGTATGAATCCTGTCTGTAGAGGCAGTAGTATGTATGTATGAATCCTGTCTGCAGAGGCAGTAGTATGTATGTATGAATCATGTCTGCAGAGGCAGTATTATGTATGAATCCTGTCTGCAGAGGCAGTAGTATGTATGTATGAATCCTGTCTGCAGAGGCAGTAGTATATATGAATCCTGTCTGCAGAGGCAGTAGTATGTATGAATCCTGTCTGCAGAGGCAATAGTATGTATGAATCCTGTCTGCAGAGGCAGTATTATGTATGAATCCTGTCTGCAGAGGCAGTAGTATGTATGAATCCTGTCTACAGAGGCAGTAGTATGTATGAATCCTGTCTGCAGAGGCATATTATGTATGAATCCTGTCTGCAGAGGCAGTAGTATGTATGAATCCTGTCTACATAGGCAGTAGTATGTATGAATCCTGTCTACAGAGGCAGTAGTATGTATGAATCCTGTCTGCAGTGGCAGTAGTATGTATGAATCCTGTCTACAGAGGCAGTAGTATGTATGAATCCTGTCTGCAGAGGCAGTATTATGTATGAATCCTGTCTGCAGAGGCAGTATTATGTATGAATCCTGTCTGCAGAGGCAGTAGTATGTATGAATCCTGTCTACAGAGGCAGTAGTATGTATGAATCCTGTCTGCAGAGGCAGTAGTATGTATGAATCCTGTCTGCACAGGCAGTATTATGTATGAATCCTGTCTGCACAGGCAGTATTATGTATGAATCCTGTCTGCAGAGGCAGTAGTATGTATGAATACTGTCTACAGAGGCAGTAGTATGTATGAATCCTGTCTGCAGAGGCAGTAGTATGTATGAATCCTGTCTGCACAGGCAGTATTATGTATGAATCCTGTCTGCAGAGGCAGTAGTATGTATGAATCCTGTCTGCAGAGGCAGTAGTATGTATGAATCCTGTCTGCACAGGCAGTATTATGTATGAATTCTGTCTGCAGAGGCAGTATTATGTATGAATCCTGTCTGCAGAGGCAGTAGTATGTATGAATCCTGTCTGCACAATTTCCTCTCACAACATTGCAGTAGTCTCTGAGCCTGATCAGTCCAGGTAATTTCACCCAACACACTGCTTAATTGTTTTGGTCCCCCCAGTTAATTCCCAGTATGGCCTTTAAAGGTTATACATGTAATATTTCCATCTGCAACTATTAGCCAAATGTAAATTCCATTCCATTAGTAGCAAAGGAAAAGAAATCCACAAGGGAAAAACACTTTTTAGAACACCACGTGACAGAGAAGTCTAATCATGCACATTGCTTAATTGTTAGGGTCCCTCAGTAAATTACCACTTTTGCCTTTAATTGGGGATGAGCAACAGTTTGATTTAGTCTCTCATTAACAGCTAAGGAAAAACACATCCCAACACTTTGTTCTGATGAGTCTCCCCAAACCCCCACAGTTTTTAATGAACCACATGATTACACCGAACTGCTTTCTGGTTCTTTCTCCACCTCTTATTTTCCTCTGTATCACCTCTCTCTCTCTCTCTCTCTGGGATTTTTGCTCACCGTTCTTGTGATCATTTTGACCCCACGGGGTGAGATCTTGCGTGGAGCCCCAGATCGAGGAAGATTATCAGTGGTCTTGTATGTCTTCCATTTCCTAATAATTGCTCCCACAGTTGATTTCTTCAAACCAAGCTGCTTACCTATTGCAGATTCAGTCTTCCCAGCCTGGTGCAGGTCTACAATTTTGTTCCTGGTGTCCTTTGACAGCTCTTTGGTCTTGGCCATAGTGGAGTTTGGAGTGTGACTGTTTGAGGTTGTGGACAGGTGTCTTTTATACTGATAACAAGTTCAAACAGGTGCCATTAATACAGGTAACGAGTGGAGGACAGAGGAGCCTCTTAAATAAGAAGTTACAGGTCTGTGAGAGCCAGAAAACTTGCTTGTTTGTAGGTGACCAAATACTTATTTTCCACCATAATTTACAAATAAATTCATTAAAAATCTTACAATGTGATTTTCTGGAGAAAAAAAATCTCAATTTGTCTGTCATAGTTGACGTGTACCTATGATGAAAATTACAGGCCTCTCTCATCTTTTTAAGTGGGAGAACTTGCACAATTGGTGGCTGACTAAATACTTTTTTCCCCCACTGTATATACAGTGTTGTAACAATGTGCACATAGTTAAAGTACAAAAGGGAAAATAAATAAACATAAATATGGGTTGTATTTACAATGGTGTTTGTTCTTCACTGGTTGCCCTTTTCTTGTGGCAACAGGTCACAAATATTGCTGCTGTGATTGCACACTGTGGTATTTCACCCAATAAATATGGGAGTTTATCACAATTGGATTTGTTTTCATATTCTTTGCGGGTCTGTGTAATCTGAGGGAAATATGTGTCTCTAATATGGTCATACATTTGGCAGGAGGTTAGGAAGTGCAGCTCAGTTTCCACCTCATTTTGTGGGCAGTGTGCACATAGCCTGTCCTCTCTTGAGCGCCAGGTCTGCCTACGGCAGCCTCTATCAATAGCAAGGCTATGCTCACTGAGTCTGTACATAGTCAAAGCTTTCCTTAAGTTTGGTTCAGTCACAGTGGTCAGGTATTCTGCCACTGTGTACACTCTGTTTAGGGCCAAATAGCATTCTAGTTTGCTCTGTTTTTCTATTAATTCTTTCCAATGTGTCAAGTAATTATCTTTTTGTTTTCTCATGATTTGGTTGGGTCTAATTCTGTTGCTGTCATGGGGCTCTGTGGGGTCTGTTTATGTTTGTGAACAGAGCCCCAGGACTAGCTTGCTTAGGGGACTCTTCTCCAGGTTCATCTCTCTGTAGGTGATGGCTTTGTTATGGAAGGGTTGGGTATCGCTTCCTTTTAGGTGGTTGTAGTGGTTTTGATAATTAGCAGGTATTGGCCTAATTCTGCTCTGCGTGCATTATTTGGTGTTTTTCGTTGTACACAGAGGATATTTTTGCAGAATTCTGCATGCAGTCTCAATTAGGTGTTTGTCCCATTTTGTGAATTCTTGGTTGGTGAGCGGACCCCAGACCTCTCTCAGATCGTTCACAGCTTTGTGGAAGTTACCAGTGGTGCTGATGTTTAGGCCGAGGTATGTATCATTTTTTGTGTGCTCTACGGCAACGATGTCTAGATGGAATTTGTGTTTGTGGTCCTGGCAACTGGACCTTTTTTGGAACACCATTATTTTTGTCTTACTGAGATTTACTTTGAGGGCCCAGGTCTGGAAGAATCTGTGCAGAAGATCTAGGTGCTGCTGTAAGCCCTCCTTGGTTGGGGACAGAAGCACCAGATCATCAGCAAATAGTAGACATTTGACTTAAGATTCTAGTAGGGTGAGGCCAGGTGCTGCAGACTGTTCTAGTGCCCTCACCAATTCGTATATATATATGTTGAAGAGGGTGGGGCTTAAGCTGCATCCCTGTCTCACCCCACGGCCCTGTGGAATGAAATGTGTGTGTTTTTTGCCAATTTGTACCGCACACTTGTTGTTTGTGTACATGGATTTTATAATGTCGTATGTTTTTCCCCCAACACCACTTTCCATCAATTTGTATAGCAGACCCTCATGACAAATTGAGTCAAAAGCTTTTTTGAAATCAACAAAGCATGAGAAGACTTTGCCTTTGTATTGGTTGGTTTGTTTGTCAATTAGGATGTGCAGGGTGAATACGTGGTCTGTCGTACGGTAATTTCGTAAAAAGCCGATTTGGCATTTGCTCAGTACATTGTTTTCACTGAGGAAATGTACAAGTCTGCTGGAAATGATAATGCAGAGGAGTTTCCGAAGGTTGCTGTTGACGCATATCCCACGGTAGTTATTGGGGTCAAATTTGACTCCATTTTGTGGATTGGGGTGATCAGTCCTTGATTCCAAATATTGGGGAAGATGCCAGAGCCAAGGATGATGTTAAATAGTTTAAGTATAGCCAATTAGAATTTGTGGTCTGTATATTTTATCATTTCATTTAGTATACCATCAACACCACAGGCCATTTTGGGTTGGAGGGTTTGTATTTTGTCCTGTAGTTCATTCAATGTAATTGGAGAATCCAGTTCATTCTGGTGGTCTTTAATAGTTGATTCTAAGATTTGTATTTGATCATGTATATGTTATTGCTGTTGGATAAGTGGTTTATCCATACATCTCCGTTTTGAATAGATAACTTTTCGTGTTGTTGTTTGTTTAGTGTTTTCCAATTTTGCAGAAGTGGTTAGATTCTATAGATTCTTCAGTTATATTGAGCTGATTTCTGACGTGCTGTTCCTTCTTTTTCCATAGTGTATTTCTGTATTGTTTTAGTGATTCACCATAGTGAAGGCATAGACTCAGGTTTTCTGGGTCTCTATGTTTTTGGTTGGGTAGGTTTCTCAATTTCTTTCTTAGGTTTTTGCATTCTTCATCAAACCATTTGTCATTGTTGTTAATTTTCTTAGGTTGTCTGCTTGAAAAAAATGTATTTGATAGTGAAGCTGAGAGGTCAAATATACTGTTTAGGTTTTCTACTGCCAAGTTTACACCTTCACTATTACAGTGAAACATTTTGTCCAGGAAGTTGTCTAAAAGGGATTGAATTTGTTGTTGGCTAATTGTTTTTTGGTAGGTTTCCACACTACTTTCCTTCCATCTATAGTATTTCTTAATATTATTCAGTTCCTTTGTCTTTGATGCCTCATTGTTAAGTATTGCTCTGTTCAAGTAGACTGTGATTTTGCTGTGATCTGATAGGGGTGTCAGTGGGCTGACTGAACGCTCTCTCTCTCTCTCTCTCTCTCTCTCTCCTTTCTCTCTCTCTCTCTCTCCTTTCTCTCTCTCTCTGGTTTTATTCTCACTCTTTTTCTCCCTCTCTCACTCACTCTCTCTTTCTCTTCACCCCTCTCCCTCTATTGCTGTACCTCTCTTTACCTCTCTCCCTCTCTCATAATCCCTCCCTCCATCTCTCCCTCGCTCCCTGTTCTCTCTCTCTCTATCTCTGTGTGTCCTCAGAGCTGTTCACAATGAGTCACTGGTTATTGAATGATAATATTTCCCAGTGAAATATGACTGTGACAGTGTCTGTGTCCCTGAGGCATCAGTCTCTTCACACCTGACTAAACTCAGGATCCATATCCATCCATTCGATGTCCTCATTTACATATGATCTATTTCATCACCCCCTTTTTTTTTGTTTACATATCCGTTTATATCTCTGTGGATTACCTCAGACAAACTAGCTACAGCAATATACTGTATCTCCAGGCACCATTAGTAGAGACAACACATATCAAAAGATAACAGGAAGCAGACTCTTCACACCTGACAAAACTCACAATTCACAACCATTAACATATCTGATCCATCTTTCCTTATATTTACATATGTGATCCCTTAATTTCTCGGTGGATTACCTCCGATAAACTAGCTACAGCTACTACTGGTAATTGTACTGACAACACATAACAAAGATATCATGTTTTGGTTCAGTTGGTAAAATTGTGGCACTAGAAATTACAAGGTTTTTGTTCAATGCCAGAAGCAATCACATACACATACAAATAATGTAGGCACTGGATATTGCATACAGTGCCATCAGAAAGTATTCACAATCATGGACTTATTCAACATTTTGTTGTGTTACAGCCTGAATTTAAAATGGATTAAATATAATTTTTGTGTCACTGAACTAGACACAATACCCCATAACCTAACTTAAATCTCCTTGAAAATCTATTGCAAGACTTGAAAATGGCTGTTTAGCAATGATCAACAACCAACTTGACAGAGCTTGAAGAATTTAAAAAAGAATAATGGTCAAATATTGTACAATCTAGGTATGCAAAATTTGGCCTCTGCAAGCCTCCGGAGGTTCCGCAATTGCGTCACACCATCCATACGGGGCCTTCGACCACATTTTCGGATCAAGCATAAATTGGCTCTGAAGCCGATGTCACACGAAGCTATCTGGATGTGATTTCCGTTGCTTGCAGCAAAGTTGCATCTCGGTTGCTTCGTGTGTCACCCCCAAAAAATTGCCTGTAACTGCGTTGCATTACATTGCACGACATAGAATTTAATTATATTTCACACAACTGATTGTATGCAAAAACAATTGCTAACATGACGTCATATATGATCGTTGAGATATCTACCTAGCTAACTATCATCATCTACGTTTAACTAGCTTGCTCTCTATATACTTATCAGTATTTGTGTATTAGCTAGTTTAATAATTGGGAAGAAATCAGCTGCCGTTACATGGACACACACCAAAGAGGTCCAAGTTATAGATACTTCCAAGGTATTGACTTTTCACAGTACAGTAGGCTACATTCAATTAATTATATATTGTAAAGTGAATGATACATTGTAAAGTTAGCTAGCGTTAGCTAACGTTACAAAACTTCCTAGCTAGCTAGTTAGCTAGCTAACAATTAATTTCTAAACATATACAAACACGTCAGCTAGCTAGCTAACTCAGATGAGTATTTGTTTTTAATAGTTATGACTTTTTGTATCTGTCTAGAGCTCGTATCACTGTGGGATCCGAAGGACCCCATGTGCTACCAGAGGGATGCCAGGGACGCTGCTTTGTCAGCCCTCCGCGATATACTAGGGAAAGATGAGAGGGGGATTCCCTTTGCAGGTAGCTAGCAATGTAACGTTAGGCAAGATAGCATTAAGTTACCTAAATAAATCCTGTTAGTATAAACTAGCTAATCCGTTATTAGACAATGTATTAGCAATGTACTTTCCCAAAAGTTTCAGATACCAAGGAACTTCAGAACTACATTTGGGAGGGAGAACAAGAAAGTAGAGCAGTCCAAGAGTTCAGGGGCAGGGACAGAAGAGGTGTATGTGCCGAAGTGGGCGGATTTCGTACGCTTGTACTTCCCGCGGGATGTCTTGAAAGCAGGACCAAGCCAGGACAACCTGACCACACATGATGATGATGACGAGATCTTCGAGCTGACTCCGACTCCCTTTTCCTCCAAGAAGTCTGGTAGGCGACATAACAATACAACTATTGGACATTATATTCTAGACTAGCCTATGCGATAACCCCATGATACAGAACTATTGCAGCACCTGGTGGCATCAATGTGTAACTGCATTCTCAAATACCACATTACCACAGTTTTAGTGGTGGGTGGGAGTAAAGTAAGAATGTCTTTATTCTTCATGAAAGTCAATGAGGACAGACACGTCACGGAGCCAGAAGAGACATCGCCTACCACCAGCACCCAAGAGGGCCGTAGTAGATCGGGCAAAAGGGGAGGTGTACTCCCAGGTGTTAAACATATTGAAGGAAGCCGAAACTGACACAAGTACCATATTTGGACAGTATGTGGGGGAAAACCAATTAGGGAGAGAGAAAGGGCAAAGGTGGAAATCCAGTCCATTCTGGTTAAACATTCACTGGAGAATATGACTGATGAGTAATTAATCATCTAGATGAAACAACAAACTTTGTGTTCTCTTTTAACCAAAGTTTCTTCTAAAGACATGAACAAAATTGTCCTAAATGTATTTATTTATCTATTCATTCCTAAATTAAAAGTTATACATTCAATTTGAGTTTTCTTTGATATTTTGTAATAATCATCATTCTAATGATCTATCCATCTAGACCAGTGCTTCTCAATTATTTTCTGTTACGCCCCCCCTAGGAAGAAGTAAACATTTCGCGCCCCCCAACTCTCCGGTGCGAATGTAAATAGTATCATTTGTCTATAAAATTGTTATAAGTACACCTCTGCATAACATTGTATCCTTATTAACATTTTAAAAAAGAAAAAAGAAAGAAATATAGATCAACTTACAACAAAGAATAACTTTATTAACATTGTTTTTTAGTCTGTAACAGAAAATACTTAAAGTGCATCAATTTGCCTGAAAAAAAAAAATTATTCAAACCTTATTTAAACTGTAAACATATTTTGACCATTTGATACTGAAAAATAAAATATATAATCAATAAATAATAATACATTCAAATTGATCAGCAACATGAACTCAGGAGCACAATATATGAAACACTTTGACCTATAAAACAAAAATGAATAAAACAATGTGCTGATTTTAAAAAAAATCTAAATGAGGAAGTCAGGATTAATGGCTACAATGAGCACGTTTTGCAGTGCACAGCTTTTCGAAGCAGGGTTTGAAGCATGATACTGCAACTCTCAGCTCCTGCTCAATGTTTAGCTGGGACCTGTACTTGGTCATCAGTGCAGCAACAGCAGAGAAGCCAGTCTCACAAAGATAAGATGTTGCAAAAGGAAGAAGAATGCCCATGGCCCTCTGCCCTAAGAGTGGATACTGCCTCTCTACACTCAGCCAGAATTCACTCAGTGTCTGTGATGTGAACCACAGTCTCAATGTGGAGTCAGACGTCATATCAATGAACTGGTCCTCCTCTGCAGAGCTGAAACAAGTTGGAGCTGGTGCATTGAAAGGATCTCTCACCCAGTCATATTGGGAACTGTTTTCAGGGAAGTACTTTTTAAAGAATCCCATCAGTGATGAAATATGCTCCTTAATATATGGAATCACTGAGGTGGCATCATAGTCAGTAGTGTCAACAAATTCATGCAGGTTCTCGAATGAATCAGTATTTCCTTCATCAAGTCGCCTGCCCCACATTGCAAGCTTTCGAGTGAAAGAGCTGATCTTGTCTGTGACCTGAGGGAGGTGTTTATCTTTCCCTTGAAGCTGTAGATTTAGTTAATTTAGCTTTCCAAATATGTCACTCAGGTAGGCCAGTTTTGCCAGGAAGTTCTCATCACTAAATTTTTCTGCGAGGTCATACTTGTGCTCCTGCTCCGAAAACATTCTTATCTGCTCTCTGAGCTCAAAAACTCGGGACAAGACTTTTCCTCGTGACAGCCACCTTGCTTCACTGTGAAACAGCACAGCTTGATGTTCAGCTCCCATCTCCTCACAGATAGCAGAGAAGACTCTTGTTTTTAGTGGTCTGGTGATTGGGGTGTAATGTCTTTAAGTGACGCCTTAATTTATTTGGCTTCATGCTGTCCGCTGCCAACATTTTTAGACACAGTAAACATACCGGTCTTTCCTCGTCTCCCACCGTAGTCACAGTGAAGCCAAGCGCTTTTTTTTATTTATTTCACCTTTATTTAACCAGGTAAGCCAGTTGAGAACAAGTTCTCATTTACAACTGCGACCTGGCCAAGATAAAGCAAAGCAGTGCGATAAAAACAACACAGAGTTACATATGGGGTAAAAAACATAAAGTCAAAAATACAACAGAAAATATATATACAGTGTGTGCAAATGTAGCAAGTTATGGAGGTAAGGCAATAAATAGGCTATAGTGCAAAATAATTACAATAGTATTAACACTGGAATGCTAGATGTGCAAGAGATGATGTGCAAATAGAGATACTGGAGATACTGGGGCGCTACATACGCTTCGTCATATTTCCTCGTCTTAGCTTTCGGGAGACTTACGTTTGTCTCATTATCTCTGTCTCTCTCCGCCATTCTTTTCATCCCTGTTAAATATTTTTCCATGGTGTCTCTTAAGGGTTTGTTACCTGCACTTCATATCTCCTGCTCTGTGCTGTGTGCTCTTGTTCGGTGCAAAAAGACCCTACTCCCTGCGGCAAAAAAAAAGCATGTTCCCCGGGGTCACATGCGCCCCCCCTGGCATCGCTCCGAGCCCCCCCAGGGGGGCGTGCCCCACTATTTGAGAAGGACTGATCTAGACCAATAGCAGAGTGATATTCCATGGCCTATGATGTTGTTTCATGGCATATGGCCTTCTTCATATGCAGTCAGTGGTAACGGCCATGCAGCCAGCTAACAGCTCCAGCTTCTGAGAACTCTTGCCGAATTGCCTTGGGCTCTTGGGAATGGTGGTTTCCAGCGTTGACTCTCACTGACGGCAGGAGGGGGCCTTCTCTGCGCCACTGACCAGGTATGATGACACCGGGTCTCCACATCTTCACGATCTACCATCTCTGGTGGTGCGTAGACCAGCCTGGAGACTTTCTGGGAGCGGAGGTAATTGTGAAGCGCAGTCGCGGCAAGGACAAGATCCCTAACCTTCTCTGGATCCAAAATTGATGGTGGTCCTGAACACACGCCAGTGATTTGCGAACACTCCAAATGTGTTCTCCACACACCTTCTAGCCCTGGACAATCTGAAATGAAAGTGGTAGTGAGTATACAGCATATAGTGAGTGTGAACTACACCTTTTTACTAGATTTAGGTTCTTTTTTTTTGCATAATGGCCAAGAGTTTTAAGAAATATCACCTGTAGTTGAAGATTGTCGTCTCTGTGGTCAGTTGACCCCTTGGGTATAACTTCATGATGTTCTTCTTCAAGCCGAAAGCCTCATCTGCTACCACCACATGGGGGACATCACTCAAGATAAAACTAGGTGGATAGATGGACATGTCCCCCCCCCCACCACATTCTGAAACTGCAATTGCAGTTTTATCAATGGAATGTGATAGAAAACGAGGCAACGGTGTGCTTTAGGACCATGCGGACGCCTCCGAGCGGTCAGGTAGGCTGGATAAAAATTTAATAAATAAAAGGGATGTCCCCCCCCACTTCTAAAACCAAAGTTGAGCCCCTGATCATTACACAGGTGCACCTTGTGCTGGGGACAATAAAAGGCCGCTTTAAAATGTGCCATTTTGTCACAGAACACAATGCCACAGATGTCTCAACTTTTGAAGGAGCGTGCAATTGGCATGCTGACTGCAGGAATGTCCACCAGAGCTGTTGCCAGCGAATTGAATGTTCATTTCTCTACCATAAACTGCCTCCAACATCGTTTTAGAGAATTTGTCAGTACATCCAACCGGCCTCACAACCGCAGACCACGTGTAACCACGCCAGCCCAGGACCTCCACATCCGGCTTCTTTGCGAATGAAAGAACAGTGAAGATATGAGACACACAGCTCAAAAAGCTCCCATATTGATCTTGTTTAGGGGCAATACAATTATCCTACCTAGACTAGCCTACAACACCACAATGCAATGAATAATGACATTATTGTTTTCAAATGAGTACAACATTCTAGCCTACTCCGGGCTGCAGTGAAAATGTCATTTGAAAAACGCTGCAAATGCCCTGTGATTTGAATGTTTCATTAGATTTGGATCAGTTGTGGGTCTACTCTCGACGGTTTATAAGGTAAAGGAAGGCGCAGTTTACTTCTGATACTAAATGCGCTGTCTGTTTCAGATCATCATTCTCCCAAGTCGTCCTATAATAATGTGGCCATATGCTCCCGGCAGGCCCAGTTATTCAGGAAAGCTTAACACACGCACTGCCTCCTGTCCAACCAGAGCGGCTATTCCTTGCGCACCTAGAACCTAACGCTTCAAAATAGCCTAAATATTTATAAATGTTACTTTTTTGCATGTATTAGCTTTTATATATGGCATAAACGCAACCAGTCACAATGTTATAATCTGATTAGGCTACTTCAAAAGTCTCCTATAGGCTGGCTGCACGTCCATCCAAAATCTAATTCCAGCACCCTCAAAATGGCTTCACGTGTTTCCATTCAACCTTTTAATACGAGTAAATTAGCCTACACGTCTAATAAAAAAACAGTCAGTATCTGGTGTGACCACCATTTGACACATCTCCTTTGCATAGAGTTGATTGTGGCCTGTGGAATGTTGTCCCACTCCTCTTCAATGGCTGTGCCGAAGTTGCTGGATATTGGCAGGAACTGGAACGCGTTGTCGTACACGTCGATCCAGAGCATGCCAAGCATGCTCAATGGGTGACATGTCTGGTGAGTATGCAGGCCATGGAAGAACTGGGACATTTTCAGCTTCCAGGAATTGTGTACAGATCCTTGTGACATGGGGCCATGCATTATCATGCTGAAACATTAGGTGATGGCGGCGGATGAATGGTACGACAATGGGCCTCAGGATCTCGTCACGGTATCTCTGTGCATTCAAATTGCCATCAATAAAATGCAATTGTGTTCGTTGTCCGTAGTTTATGCCTGCCCATACCATAACCCCAACGCCACCATGGGGCATTCTGTTCACAGCGATGACATCTGCAAATCGCTCGCCCATACAACGCCATCTTCCCGGTACAGTTGAAACCTGGATTCATCCGTGAAGAGCACATTCCTCCAGCGTGCCAGTGGCCATCGAAGGTGAACATTTGCCCACTGAAGTCGGACATTTAGTGCTCAAATCTTCGACAGCTGAACCACAATTATTGTTTTAGGAAAGTAGCCTAAAAAACATGTTGACTGGCGTAACATTTTCCTAAAGGAAACCCTGAAATGTGCATATTGTTTTTATGCACATTTTAGAATATTCACATTAAAAATCTGTCGCCAATTTCTGGCAAGTGCGCTAGTCCAGCGTCACTTCGATTATGCCTGCACATCATGGTTCACCAGCAGCCCCAAACATCTAAAAAAAATAAGCTACAGACAAATGTTCCAACCCGAGAATAATCACTCTTCTCCCGGGTAACCCGGGTAACCCGGTATATTTCCCGCCCAAACTGGAAGTATCATTCTTCAGCATATAAAGCATATTAATATGTCTGGATTTGATTCGAGCTTTGATCGGCATGAACATTCAAGTCTGATGCTATCTGAGCCTGTTGAGCCATATATTAAATACATTTTTACGAGGCCTACATTAAAGACATTTAATGAGCCCAAGCTCAAAAAAGCCCAAATGAGTGTGCCGTTATCCAATACATTGCCTATGATATAGGCTACCGCACATTACACATGACAGAAAAACCTAAAAGACCATAGATGTAGCTATGTTAAAAAAATATATAAGGTGACCCCTGAAAGCCAGATGGAGATGTGTAAATTAGACATGCATTCAGTCCTTATAAATTAGACATGCATTCAGTCCTTATAAATTAGACATGCATTCAGTCCTTATAAATTAGAAATGCATTCAGTCCTTATAAATTAGACATGCATTCAGTCCTTATAAATTAGACATGCATTCAGTCCTTATATTACTGCAGCAAATGTACATTTTTACATTTTTTTTAACATTTTTACATTTTAGCAGATGCTCTTATCCAGAGCGACTTACAGTTAGTGAGTGCATACATTATATTTTTTAATTTTTTCATACTTATCGATCCAAACTGTGCAGAGGCAATTTAATGAATGAATAGAGACATCTGTTACAAAACACCAAAAAGTTTAATGACATTCAGAGATTGTCAAGCCAAGCCTTCGATACTGGGTAAGCCTACAAGGTAGGGAGGGAATGATGGGTCATCTAGATTGATTCAGTTGTAAAGCTGCTCTTTACTGCTTACAGAGAGAACTATTGCCTTTACTTTCCCCTTAGTTCTGGTGTGTTCCAGATGAGCACAGACCCTAATATAGAGAGAAAGGGAGACCGGGAGAGAGAGAGAGACACACAAAGAGAGAGAGACAGAGAGAGAGACACAAAGAGAGAGAGACAGAGAGAGAGAGAGAGAGAGAGAGACAGAGACAGAGACAGAGACAGAGACAGAGACAGAGAGAGAGAGAGGAGCAAGATGGGGGAGATAAGGGGAGGAGAGAGGGAGAGAGAGAGAGAGAGAGAGAGAGAGAGAGAGGAGCAAGATGGGGGAGATAAGGGGAGGAGAGAGGGCTTTAGGGAGATGGGGGAGATAAGGGGAGGAGAGAGGGAGAGATAAGGGGAGGAGAGAGGGAGAGAGAGGGCTTTAGGGAGAGAGAGATAGAGAGAGATGGGGGAGATAAGGGGAGGAGAGAGGGAGAGAGAGGGCTTTAGGGAGATGGGGGAGATAAGGGGAGGAGAGAGGGAGAGAGAGGGCTTTAGGGAGATGGGGGAGATAAGGGGAGGAGAGAGGGAGAGAGAGGGCTTTAGGGAGATGGGGGAGATAAGGGGAGGAGAGAGGGCTTTAGGGAGATGGGGGAGATAAGGGGAGGAGAGAGGGAGAGAGAGGGAGAGAGAGGGCTCTAGGGAGACGGGGGATGACGTGTTTAAGACATCCTTGCTGTTCAATTCCTTGGAGAAAGGTCATGTTTACACTACCAGACTGAAGAGGAGGACATCCATTTTAGGATGACGTACAGTAGACTTCCTCCCAGGGAACACCCACACATGCACGCACATACACATTCACACAAGCACGCACACACGGTCATAAACACGCACACACACGCAAGCTGATACCATTATATACTGCATATTATCTCTGCGCAATTAGTCTTTGTATGTTATATTTTGTAGGAGTTTGTAGTCCAACATGATGCCACAGCATCTGTCACCACTGTGCGCTACAGTACTGTATCCATTGGTGGATGAAGTGAGAGAGCCCCAGACCAGCACAAATAATGAAAATTGCAATATATTATTGATTTCATCCTTTTCCTTTGAACTTTTTACAATTTTTTTCAGGGTCTCTGGTGGACATGAGGCGATATTCTGATTGGGTGTGACCTCTAACTGAGAGGAGCCTTGCTGGGATCAACAGACCATGCTCTCTCTGCTGTGTGTGTGTGTGTGTGTGTGTGTGTGTGTGTGTGTGTGTGTGTGTGTGTGTGTGTGTGTGTGTGTGTGTGTGTGTGTGTGTGTGTGTGTGTGTGTGTGTGTGTGTGTGTGTGTATGCGTGTGTGTGTCCAGCAGACCAACTCTTTCGCCTCCATGGAGAATAAGTTCTGGAACTCTAAATCCTAGATTCAGTCCCAAATGGCACCCTATTCCCTATATAATGCACTACGTTTGACCAGGACATGCATCGGTAGTACACCATATAGGGAATAGGGTGCTTTTTGGGACACAGTCCTACTCTTCTATCAGCAGCATCAGACCGAGGTCCACTCTCTCTCATCTTTCTATACTATTATGTATTTATTATTATAGTTCTATGTATTACACACTGGATGGAGGCTTCCCATCCATTCCCTGCAAAGTCTAGGGTTGCGTCCGAAATGACACCCTATTCCCTATATAGTGCACTATTTTTGACCAGAGCACTGTGGGAAGTAGTGCACTATATTGGGAATAGGGTGACACTTGGGATGCAGCCTGGGTCTTAGAGACGAAGCTGTTGGACAGAGTATCTCATATAACTTTACCCTACACAGCTATTGGGGACCAGGCCACCACAGATCTGAGACCAGGCTACTACAGATCTGAGACCAGGCTACCACAGATCTGGGATCAGGCTACCACAGATCTGGGATCAGGCTACCACAGATCTGGGACCAGAATACCAGAGGCTCTAGTGTCTCAAATCCCAAGGTAGTTGGACTGTGTTCCCATCAGACCAGACACAGTGTACAGAGCCACAGACAAAAGTTAATTATTTGTCTCATCTCTGCATTGGAGATTAATCATTATCTTTTCCCTGAAACCACGAGAGGCAAAGAACACCCACAGGTTCGGTAGTAATCAGAGTTTTTAACAATATTAATTATTTTGATAGAGAATCCTATCCTCCTGAATCATGTCTGATTATTATTAATAATTGGAGATTAGTTCAATAAATGAGTAAGACATTTGTAAGAATGTGGTTTATTAGAGGCAATTAAAGTAATTTGTGTTCTCTGTACCACGCTATTATAGTCAAACTTGAGTACAGGCTGGACGGTCATGGTTGATTATTTCAACCCGATAGAGGCATAACTGACTGAACAACAGAGACCGAATGCAATTTTGAAAGCAGTTGTTATTAAAATCCTTAGTCATCACACCACATACAGTGTACTATCAAATATGTGGATGGCTAGGCCACGTGGAATGTTTAGTCAACAAGAGACTCTGGCCGAGATTCAACCCCATAGCAGAAAGGGGATTTCCGGATAGCACATGCAGAATAACACTTTATCTGCACAGCAGCATGTCCTGGACAGAGGGAGATGACACTTTGATTTAGAAATTCTGTCTCAGTCTGGATGACTTGTCAGCCAGATTTACACTCAGAACATCTAGCCAGTTCTAAACCAAGTGTCACTCAACTCCCTCCACCCAAGACATACTTGTATATGCAAATCAAAACACACTTTCTGCAAAGTGAAGTCACTGTAGCTAATTAAACACTGACCTTTGAAAACAATAATTTGGAGGTTGTCTGTTTCTAGCACATTTAGCTTCTGCATGGGATCAAGGCAAACAGTTAATTCTTTAATCCGAGTTCCTTTTTGTGGAGACAACAGCTTCTTTCGTTCAGGTATAATTAAAATTTCATTTCTTCCTTCTCTCCTCAGCCTCCGCCTGAATTTAAAGAGGTCTATTTAAAGATTGTGGTTCTTTCTTATTAATTGACTATGAATTCATTTTGAATGGGAGGGAATTATCAACACAGTTGATGTTTGGGGGCGGTTCATATAGCCTGGCTGCCAGTCTGTTTCTGTTGTCTTGCCAACTGCTTATCTCTCATTGTCACTCCAAACATAATTATTTGATGATGTTTGGCATGCCAATGACTGACAAGGAGTTGGAATGATAGCACAAACCGATCTGGGACCAGGCTAGGCAGTTCACTGTAGCCAGGTTAAACCAGATTGAACCAGACCATTGCTACCAGATTCAACCAGACCATTGCTACCAGACTATTGCTACCAGACCATTGCTACCAGATTTAACCAGACCATTGCTACCAGACCATTGCTACCAGACCATTGCTACCAGACTGAACCAGACCATTGCTACCAGACCATTGCTACCAGACCATTGCTACCAGACCATTGCTACCAGACTGAACCAGACCATTGCTACCAGACCATTGCTACCAGATTGAACCAGACCATTGCTACCAGACCATTGCTACCAGACTGAACCAGACCATTGCTACCAGATTGAACCAGACCATTGCTACCAGACCATTGCTACCAGATTGAACCAGACCATTGCTACCAGACCATTGCTACCAGATTGAACCAGACCATTGCTACCAGACTGAACCAGACCATTGCTACCAGACTGAACCAGACCATTGCTACAAGACCATTGCTACCAGATTCAACCAGACCATTGCTACCAGACCATTGCTACCAGACTGAACCAGACCATTGCTACCAAACCAATGCTACCAGACCATTGCTACCAGAACATTTCTGGCCGTGGCGCCTAGACAGAGAGCTCATGTAAATTCTGTACATATTTTATCATATTTTATTGTTTTTATGTAAATATTTGTACAAACTTTTTATTTTTCAAAAGCTAAATGAGTGCAGATCAAGTCTTGACATCATTAATTGGATTCCTGCCTGTAAACCGATGAATGTCAGTGTTGTCAACAAGCTAGCTAATGCTAGCTAGCCACTGTGTGTTTTCATTTGAATTACACCTACTTACTTGGGGTTGTTTTTCACCAACGGTGACCCAAGAGAGGTAGAGAGGTGGCAGTGGGACAGCTTTTTCATTACTCAGGAGGATACTTCTGAAGCAAGGATTGGGCTGTACTCTGTGGGGAGCTCAAACTTAAATCACAGAGTCCCATTACAGAGAAGCTGCAGATGGCGGAGATACCCTGATGACTTCGAGCTGCCTGCCTACCTGCCCTTGGACATGTTGACCTGACCACCACCTCCGACCACCACCTCCGCTGACCATCTAGCTATGCGCTTCCAGATCCTCTCATGATCGCGGCTGCCCATCTGGAGGCTTCAAGAAGCACTCAAACAAACTTGATCAACCTGATCTAGCTACTGTTGTAGCCTATATCTCTTTTTAAATTACTTATTTTTGTTTATTTTGCCTCACAAGCACTTTGAGATTCTGTCTGTAATGAAAAGCAGACATCATTCATTTTTCATGAGCTGAACGCTGCCATCTGGGTGTGTTAATCAGTGCTGTTTGAACTGCTGAATGCTCAGTGCTTGTGGCTGTGAAGTGTTGAAACATTGACTTGTACTGGTTTCAGCAGGTCAATTTGTGTATTTAGCTTTGTGATAATTGGTGGGTGTGTCTGTTGAAGGGGGTATTTTTCTTCAGCTCTGCTAGGCAATCATCAATTAGTGCTGAGAGGTGTGTCCTTCAGCTCTGCTAGGCAATCATCAATTAGTGCTGAGAGGTGTGTCCTTCAGCTCTGCTAGGCAATCATCAATTAGTGCTGACAGGTGTGTCCTTCAGCTCTGCTAGGCAATCATCAATTAGTGCTGAGAGGTGTGTCCTTCAGCTCTGCTAGGCAATCATCAATTAGTGCTGAGAGGTGTGTCCTTCAGCTCTGCTAGGCAATCATCAATTAGTGCTGAGAGGTGTGTCCTTCAGCTCTGCTAGGCAATCATCAATTAGTACTGAGAGGTGTGTCCTTCAGCTCTGCTAGGCAATCATCAATTAGAGCTGAGAGCTGTGTTTCAGCTCTGCTAGGCAATCATCAATTAGTGCTGAGAGGTGTGTCCTTCAGCTCTGCTAGGCAATCATCAATTAGTGCTGAGAGGTGTGTCCTTCAGCTCTGCTAGGCAATCATCAATTAGTGCTGAGAGGTGTGTCCTTCAGCTCTGCTAGGCAATCATCAATTAGTGCTGAGAGGCATGTTTCACCTCTGCTAGGCAATCATCAATTAGTGCTGAGAGGCGTGTCCTTCAGCTCTGCTAGGCAATCATCAATTAGTGTTAATACTTCAGTCTCCCCTAGTTTTCCAGCGGCGGCTGTGTCAGTGGCGGTCTCGTCGCCAAAACTAAGACGGTTCTGTCGAGTTATTCGAGGAAGACATGAGATGAAGACTTCAGACCACTCTCTCACTTTAGTATTTTACCCAGTTATTTTCAGATGATCTCATTGTCCTCTTTTGTAGCTTTGTCAACTGCATGTGTGATTTCTATCCCTGTAAATTTCACAGACGCTCCCCACCCCTTGGCTGCAACCCTTCTAATTTAGTGTACCCTGCGCGCACAACCCATGTGGAATTCCTGGTATCCGACAGTGTCTGGAACTGTCAATCTGCGGTCAGAAAAGGCCCAGTTCATCTCAGCCTATGCTACCCTTCAGTCCCTAGACTTTTTGGCTCTGACGGAGACATTAATTACCCCAGAGAACACTGCTACTCCAGCTGCTCTCTTCATCTGACTACGTTTTCTCATAGTTCGAGTGTCTGGTCGTCACGGTGGTGGCACAGGGCTACTGATTTCTCCTAAGTGGAGATTTTATCTTTTTTTCCATTGCTCACCTGTTCATCTCACTTGAATTCCATGCTGTCACTGTTACTTGTCCACTCAAGCTTAACATTGTCATCTATCGGCCACCAGTTGCCCTTAGTTTCTCAATGAGCTTGACACCTTGATAAGCTCATTTTCTGACAATGGCTCTACACTCATCGTACTGGGTGACTTCAACCTCTCGACGTCTGTCTTCGATTAATTTATTTCCACTCCTTTCCTCGTTTGATGTCCCCTCCCATGCAAAAGGCAGGCAATGCGCTTGACCTCATCTTTACTATATGCTGTTCACCTACTAATCTCACTGCAACCCCCCTCCAGGTCTCTGATCACTACTTTGTTCCACCCCCCCCACTCAACCGAGACCGCTCTCCTCTGTGTCATGGAGGCCAAAGCTAACTCTCTCCTCTCATCCTCCTAGATCTATCTGCTGCCTTCGACACCGTGAACCATCAGATCCTCCTCTCCATCCTCTCGGGGCTGGGCTTCTCTGCACACTCCTGGATTGCATCCTACCTGGCAGGTCGTTCCTACAAGGTGGCGTGGAGAGGATCTGTGTCTGCACCACATGTTTTCACTACTGGTGTCCCCAGGGCTCAGTTCTAGGACCTCTCCTCTTTTCTCTCTACACCAAGTCACTCTGCTCCGTCATATCCTCACATGGTCTCTCCTATCATTGCTATGCGGATGACACTCAACTACTTTTCTCATTCTTCCATTCTGACACCCAGGTGGCGACACACATCTCTACGTTCCTGGCATGCATCTCAGCTTGGATGTCGGCCAACCACCTCAAGCTCAACCTCGACGGAGCTGCATTCCCTACTGGGGTAGGCTGCCCGCTCCAAGACCTCTCCATCACAGTCGACAACTCCATGGTATGCCCCTCACAGAGTGCAAATAACATTGGCGTGACCTTGGACAGCACCCTGTCGTTCTCTGCAAACATCAAAGCAATGACTTGCTCCTGCAGGTTCATGCTCCACAACATCCGTAGAGTAGGACCTTTTCTCACACAGGAAGCAGCGCAGGTCCTAATCCAGGCACTTGTCATCTCCCATCTGGACGACTGCAACTCTGTTGGCTGGGCTCCCCGCTTGTGCCATCAAACCCCTGCAACTTATCCAGAACGCCGCAGCCGGCCTGGTGTTCAACCTGTCCAAGTTCTCCCATGTCACACCGCTCCTCCGCACACTCCACTGGCTTTCAGTCGAAGCTCGCATCCACTACAAGACCCTGGTGCTTGCCTACGGAGCAGCAAGGGGAACTGCCCCTCCCTACCTTCAGGCTATGCTCAAACCCTACATCCCAACCCGAGCACTCCATTCTGTTACCACTGGTCTCTTGGCTGTCCCACCTCTACGGAAAGTAATCTCCCACTCACATCAGTCAAAGCTCTTCTCTGTCCTGGAAACCCATTGGTGGAACCAGCTTCCCCCTGATGCTAGGATAGCAGAGTCCCTGCCCATCTTTTGAAAACGACTGAAACACTATTTCTTCAAAAAGTATCTTAAATAAGACATCTATTAGCACTAACTATACTAATAACTTTGAGGGAAAAATGTACTTACTACGACTGTGATATGTGGTTGTCTCACAGAGTTTTCTTAAGATTTACATTTAGGTCATTTAGTAGACACTTATCCAGAGCGACTTACAAATTGTTGCATTCAACTTAGGATAGCCAGTGGGACAACCACATCTTGATCACAGTAAGTACACTTCTTCAAACAAGCAGCTGTGAGCAAAGTCAGTGCAATCAGGAACATCTACATCTCGATCACAATAAGTACATTTCTTTAAACAAGTCAGTGCTAGCAGGTGAAATAAGTCAGGTGTTAGTTTAGACAAAAGACAGTGGTAGTAAAGGGGGGGTAGAAAGATTACTATTATACTATTCCAGGTGTTCCTTAAAGAGGTAGGGTTTCAAGTGTCTCCGGAAGGTGGTCAGTGACTCCGCTGTCCTGGCGTTGTGGGGGAGCTTGTTCCACCATTGGGGTGCCAGAGCAGCGAATAGCTTTGACTGGGCTGAGCGGGAACTGTGCTTCTGTAGAGGTAGGGGATCTAGCAGGCCAGAGGTGGATGAACGTAGTGCCCTCGTTTGGGTGTAGGGTCTGATCAGAGCCTGAAGGTAAGGAGGTTCCGTTCCCCTCACAGCTCCGTAGGCAAGCACCATGGTTTTGTAGTAGATTCGAGTTTCAACTGGAAGCCAGTGGAGTGTGCGGAGGAGCAGGGTGACGTGAGATAACTTGGGAAGGTTGAACACCAGACGGGCTGCAGCGTTCTGGATAAGTTGCAGGGGTTTAATGGCACAGGCAGGGAGCCCAGCCAACAGCGAGTTGCAGTAATCCAGACGGGAGATGACAAGTACCTGGATTAGGACCTGTGCCGCTTTCTGTGTAAGGTAGGGTCGTACTCTGCGAATGTTGTAGAGCATGAACCTGCAGGATCGAGTCACCGCTTTGATGTTAGCAGAGAACGACAGGGTGTTGTCCAGGGTCACGCCAAGGTTCTTTGCACTCTGGGAGGAGGACACAATGGAGTTGTCAACCGTGATGGCGAGATCATGGAGCGGGCAGTCCTTCCCCGGGAGGAAGAGCAGCTTCGTCTTGCCGAGGTTCAGCTTGAGGTGGTGATTCGACATCCACACTGATATGTCTGCCAGACATGCAGAGATGTGATTCTCCACCTGGTTATCAGAAGGGGGAAAGGAGAAAATTAATTGTGTGTCGTCTGCGTAGCAATGATAGGAGAGACCATGTGAGGATATGACAGAGCCAAGTGACTTGGTGTATAGAGAGAATAGGAGAGGGCCTAGAACTGAGTCTAAGTTGAATGACCAGTCTTGAAACCTGACTGGTTAGGATCAAGATGAATGCACTAACTGTAAGTCGCTCTGGATGAGAGCGTCTGCTAAATGACTAAAATGTAAAATATCTGATACAGAGAAGACCAAAGGGAACACAGTGGGGGAAATTGGATTATTTCTAATGGATGTCAATAGGTCTCAGCCAGGTGTGTGTGTGTGTGTAGCAACCCCACAGGATCAAACAGCTGTCTAATTACTATGCTAAAACTTCCTATGAATAACCTTTCCATAATGCATTATAATCACGTTCAGGCCTGATGAGCTATGCATAAAGCATTATAACCAAGTTCAGGCCTTATGAGCTATGCATAAAGCATTATAAGCACATGTACTGTATAATGCCTTACGAACAGGGTATACATAAGTAGGGTTGCCAATTTCTCACTAATTCTGTCACACCCTGATCTGTTTCACCTGTCTTTGTGCTTGTCTCCACCCCCCACCAGGTGTCTCCCATCTCCCCTCATTATCACCTGTGTATTTATACCTGTGTTTTCTGTTTGTCTGTTGCCAGTTCGTCTTGTCCTGTCAAGTCCTACCAGCCTGTTCCCGTGTTTTCTGTGCTCTAGTTTGTTTTTCTTAGTCTTCCCAGTTCTGACCTTTCTGCCTGTCCTGACCCTGATCCTGCCCGCCGTCCTGTACCTGCCTGACTCTGATTTGGATTACGACCCTTTGCCTGCCTTGACTTACCTTTTTGCCTGCCCCTTGAACTATAATATACTCTGAGACTCGTACCATCTGCCTTCTTTCCCAGTTCTGACCTTTCTGCCTGTCCTGACCCTGATCCTGCCCGCCGTCCTGTACCTGCCTGACTCTGATTTGGATTACGACCCTTTGCCTGCCTTGACTTACCTTTTTGCCTGCCCCTTGAACTATAATATACTCTGAGACTCGTACCATCTGCCTTCTGTGTCTGCATCTGGGTCTTAGCCTGAGCCGTGATAGTACGAACTGGCCATGACTGACCCAGCAGACTCAGACCAGCTCCACAAAGCTGTCTCCCAGTAAGGAGCCACCATTGGATGACACAAGGAGTTACTGCAATGCCTTATGGAGGGACTCCATACCCTGGCAGAACGCCATAACCATGCGTTTGATACATTGCTGGAGCAATTCCACGGATTCCCTAATAGGCAGCAAGCCACGCCCGACTCTCAGCAACCACACCACCAGCGGCGCTTCTTCCCAGCCTACTCCGGTGTCCCGAGAACCTCGCTCACCTCCTCCGGAGCGCTACGCTAGAGATTCTGGAACCTGCCGGGCCTTTCTCTCCCAGTGCTCCCTCATCTTTTGAGCTGCAGACTTCTTAGTTCCCCTTGGACTGCTCGAAGATAGCGTACCTCATAACGCTGATGTCCGGGAGGGCACTCGCCTGGGCTACGGCGGTGTGGAAGCAACAGTCCGCCGTTTTACCTCAGTCCGGAGGAGTTCGTGGCGAAGGTACGTAAGGTATTCGATTCTCCGTTGTCCGGGAGAGAGGCTGCTCGTAAGCTGCTCCAGCTATGTCAAGACTCCCGTAGTGTGGCAGACTACGCAGTGGATTTTTTCACGTTGGCGGCTGAGAGTGCCTGGAACCCAGAAGCATTGTTCGACATGTTCCTTCACCGATTATCGGAGGAGATTAAAGACAAGCTTGCAGCCTGGAAGCTGCCGATGGACCTCGACTCCCTCATAGCCTTGACCATCCTGATCGATGGGCGGCTACGGGAACGTAGGAGGGGAAAGGGAATCTGTTCCCTGTCGCCCTCGCTTGTCCTCGATTCCATACCTCGCCTCCGAGAAATCCCAGAAGTCTACATTTCCGAGTGAATCCGGGGTCATCCGAGTTCTCTCGGGAATCACTGAGGGCTGCCGACTCGCCTCCTCCGGAGGATTGTCTCCTGCTGAGCGCTTACGCGGACTAAACACCAAGAGCTGTCTGTATCGTGGAGCTACGGGACATTTCTTATCTAAACTGCCCATTAAAAAGACCAGCCTCATCAGTAGGTATGAGTGAAGGGAATTTCCAATCCCTTACTACTCGTAACCCCCTCTATGCTACCCTGTTGTGCTACACTCCTGAGTGGCGCAGTGGTCTAAGGCACTGCATCGCAGTGATAACTGTGCCACTAGAGATCCTGGTTCGAATCCAGGCTCTGTCGCAGCCGGCCGCGACCGGGAGACTCATGGGCGGCGCACAATTGGCCCAGGGTAGAGGAGGGAATGGCCGGCAGGGATGTAGCTCAGTTGATAGAGCATGGCGTTTGGAACGCCAGGGTTGTGGGTTCAATTCCCACGGGGGCCCAGTATATAAAAAAAATATATATATATATATATATATATATATATATATATATATATATATATATATATATATATATATATATATATGTATTCACTAACTGTAAGTCGCTCTGGATAAGAGCGTCTGCTAAATGACTAAAATGTAAATGTTGTGGGGAGGCCAGTCCAAATCTATCCGGGTGCTCATTGACTCTGGGGCCTACCCTGGTGTCGGAGCTGGGCATCTCCACTCAACCCCTTTCCATTCCAATGGACGTCAGAGCGCTGGATGGGCGCTCTATTGGCAGAGTCAACCACAGTACGGTTCCTATCCACCTGCGAGTGAATCAGTGAATCCCATCCCGTTTTATAGGACCTTTCCCCATCTCTAAGGTCCTTAGCCACTCTGCTTTTCGCCTTCTGTTGCCCCGCACCCTCCGTATATACATCCCACATATCATGTGTCTAGGATTAAACCACTATGTCTCACAGCCCTTTGTCTCCTGTTTCCAGTTTAACTGCTTCTGGTGGAGACACGAACTCACAACGTTGTACAGTATTGTGTGTGACAATATGTGATTTTAACACTACTGTTGTTACCATGGGCACAGTGGCTACAACACTCACAGCTGGTCCCACTTTGCTTCAGAGAGAATGGAGACAAGAGGGCTGCCAAATATCAGTTTTATAGCAACACCAGACCAGATACACAGAGAGGAGAACAGAATACAATGGAGAAGAGAGAGGGCAGCCAAATATCAGTTTTATAGCAATACTTGACCTTTTTGTGTTTCTTCACTTTAGAGCAAAATGTCTGGCTTGTGGTACGAGGAGCAGCCCTCTGGTATCCAAGTCTCTCTGAGTCTGTCTGGCTGCCTTGGCCAGGCTTTGCTGACATCAGTTGTTCATAAGGAGAGAAGGACTGTTATTGTAGCAGGAGAGAGAGAGAGAGAGAGAGAGCTTTAAACAGATATGCCAAACGTGTGTATCTCACTGTACAGAGACAAGAGCCTGGATAGAGAGGCAAGAAGGCACAACAGCGTATCTACTTCCTGAGGCGGATGAAGAAATTCGGGATGCCGCCACGGGTCCTCTCCGAATACTACCGCTGCCCAATCGAGAGCGTCCGGACCGGTTATATCACAGCCTGGTACGGGGAATTGCTCCGCCCGCGACCGCAAGGCCTTCCAACGGGTGGTGAAGATGGCCCAGTACATCACTGGGACGTGGCTCCCACCCCATCCAGGACATCTACTCGAAACGGTGCCTGAGGAAGGCACGCAGCATCATCAAAGATCCCACACACCCCAGCCACGAGCTGTTCACTCCCTTACTGTAGGGCAGACTGGATCAGAGCATGAGGTCTGATAGAAACTGTCTCTAAGCCTGTTGGCATCTACAAGCCATCAGACTGCTGAACACTTGAACGGGACTGACAAACCTGCTCGGATTCTCTGCAGCTTAGCACACATGCACTCACTCGTGCACACACCCACACAGACACACACACACACATATATACTTTCATGCTACACACACACATCACAACTGCTGCTACCAGACTCTTATTATACTGCTCAGTTTATACACTGCCCCCCATCCCCCCTTCCCCAATACACGTGTAAATATTAGACTATAAATGATGCCTTCCTGTATTATATTTATGCTAAAATGTTTATTATATTCTACTGAGCCATTTTAATTTATGTTCGTATTCTTATCTTTGATTAATTCTTATTGTTGTTGCATTGTTGAGAAGGAACCTGCAAGTAAGCATTTCATTGGACGATGTACACCATGCGTATCCTGTACATACCGACTAATAAAACTTGTAACTTGATAGAGGCAGAGTAGCAGCCAGCAGCCCTTCTTATGACCAAAACTATTTATCTCAGTCAGTCTGGCTACCTGGCCCTGTGTCAGAGTGGTGTGTGTAGATGAGTGGAAGGAATCAAGCGCAGGAACCAGGATGACTTCAACCGTCTTTTTAGTAACGTTCAAACACGTGAACAAAATAGTCGCCAACCCAACCGGGTGGCGCAAAACAATTACGCACACACACAGTGCGAAATACACAAGAAAAGCGCACGCAGTGCGAACTCTCGGGACAAGCAACAACGAGAGAAATGTAACCATACAGAGGCAGTCTGACAATAAACAATCACGCATAACACCTGACCCAAACAAATGAAACTAAATAGGGAACATCATCAAACACAAACAAGGGACAGGTGTTACAAAGAGACAAAACCAAACGAACAAGAAACATAGAACGGTGGCAGCTAGTACTCCGGAGACGACGACCGCCGAAGCCTGCCCGAACAAGGAAGAGGAGCAGCCTCGGCCGAAACCGTGACACCCTGGCTTTACTGACATCAGCTGTTCATAGGAGACACGGACTGCCATCATACTGTATGTGATGAACTGTAAATATTAACAACACTAAAACGAACTAACCCTGATTCAGATGACCATCCTACCCAATGCTAGATTACGGAGACGTAATTTAAGGTAAGGGTGCTCTCGAGCAGCTAGATGTCCTTTACCATTCGGCCATCAGATTTGCCACCAATGCTCCTTATAGGACACATCACTGTGTGCCAGTAGTTCAAACAGACAGCTCGGTGCATTCATCATGTCAATACCTCTCACAAAAACAAGTAGCGATGAAGTCAATCTCTCCTCCACTTTGAGCCAGGAGAGATTGACATGCATAGTATTAATGTTAGCTCTCTGTGTACATCCAAGGGCCAGCCGTGCTGCCCTGTTCTGAGCCAATTGCAATTTTCCTAAGTCCCTCTTTGTGGCACCTGACCACACGACTGAACAGCGGTCCATGTGCGACAAAACTAGGGCCTGTAGGACCTGCCTAGTTGATAGTGCTGTTAAGAAGGCAGAGTAGTGCTTTATTATGGACAGACTTCTCCCCATTTTAGCTACTGTTGTATCAATATGTTTTGACCATGGCAGTTTACAATCCAGGGTTATTCCAAGCAGCTTAGTCACCTCAACCTGCTCAATTTCCACTTATTCATTACAATATTTAGTTGAGGATTAGGTTTTAGTGAATGATTTGTCCCAAATACAATGCTTTTCGTTTTTGAAATATTTAGGACTAACTTATTCCTTGCCACCCATTCTGAAACTGACTGCAGCTCTTTGTTAAGTGTTGCAGTCATTTCAGTCGCTGTAGTAGCTGACGTGTATAGTGTTGAGTCATCCGCATACAGAGACACACTGGCTTTACTCAAAGCCAGTGGCATGTCGTTAGTAAAGATTGAAAAAAGTAAGGGGCCTAGACAGCTGCCATGGGGAATTCCTGATTCTACCTGGATTATCTTGGATAGGCTTCCATTAAAGAACACCCTCTGTGTTCTGTTAGACAGGTAACTCTTTATCCACAATATAGCAGGGGGTGTAAAGCCATGACACATACGTTTTTCCAGCAGCATACTATGATTGATAATGTCAAAAGCCGCACTGAATTCTAACAAAACAGCCCCCACAATCTTTTTATCATCAATTTCTCTCAGCCAATCATCAGTCATTTGTGTAAGTGCTGTGCTTGTTGAATGTCCTTCCCTATAAGCATGCTGAAAGTCTGTTGTCAATTTGTTTACTGTAAAATATCATTGTATCTGGTCAAAAGTTTACTAAGGGTTGGTAACAGGCTGATTGGTCGGCTATTTGAGCCAGTAAAAAGGTAGCGGAATGACTTTTGATTCCCTCCAGGCCTGAGGGCACACACTTTCTAGTAGGCTTAAATTGAAGATATGGCAACTAGTAGTGCCAATATCGTCCGCTATTCTCCTCAGTAATTTTCACATCTCTGTCTCCCTGCTGCTTTTCACTGGAGCATTATCAAGGCATCCGCATGCGTCCCATCTGAAATTGTTCGGAATATGATGACATTTGGTGACGTTTTGGTCTTCGGCAAGGTGTTTTTAGGCTGTTCGTCCACACAAATGTTTTTCCTAAGGTCCAAAGTTCAGAAGCAGAAGTCTATGCCCCTTTGTTGGTGATTGATCAACAGTAGGGATTCTTCAATGAAGTGTTTGTTGTCATTCAATGACAGATGACTCATTTAAAAAATATATAACTTGAGAAATACTGCACGAAACATCTTGGTTAGATGTAAAATTGCGTGACTAAGACATCTTCTGCAAAAACGTCAAAATGAACTACAGATTTCTTGAGTTATCTTAGATTATTGGCTATTGACTCAAGATGGGCAAACAGTACTATTGTCGCTTTTTCTAGCTTTTCAATTGAAGGTATTTTAAGGGAGTATGCAAGCACATTATTTCCGTTCGCCTAACAGGCGCCAGACGAACCGAAGCATGCAGAAGCCCAAGTCTCTCTCTCTCTCAATTCAATTCAAGGGGCTTTATTGGCATGGGAAACATATGTTTACATTGCCAAAGCAAGTGAACTAGATAATAAACAGAAGTTAAATAAATAAATAAACAATAAATAAACAATATCAAATATACAGTAAACATTACACTCACAAGTTCCAAAAGAATAAAGACATTTCAAATGGCATATTATGTATATATACAGTGTTGTAACGATGTGCAAATAGTTAAAGCAAAAAAGGGAAAATAAATCAACATTAATATGGGTTGTATTTGCAATGGTGTTTGTTCTTCACTGGTTGCCATTTTCTTGTGGCAACAGGTCACAAATCTTGCTGCTGTGATTGCACACTGTGGTATTTCACCCAATAGATATGGAGTTTATCCAAATATTGGATTTGTTTTCGAATTCTTTGTGGGTCTGTGTAATCTGAGGTAAATATGTGTTTCTAATATGGTCATACATTTGGCAGGAGGTTAGGAAGTGCAGCTCAGTTTCCACCTCATTTTGTGGGCAGTGTGCACATAGCCTGTCTTCTCTTGAGAGCCAGGTCTGCCTACGGTGGCCTTTCTCAATAGCAAGGCTATGCTCACTGAGTCTGTACATAGTCAAAGCTTTCCTTAATTTTGGTTCAGTCACAGTGATCAGGTATTCTGCCACTGTGTACTCTCTGTTTAGGGCCAAATAGCATTCTAATTTGCTCTGTTTTTCTGTTAATTCTTTCTAATGTGTCAAGTAATTATCTTTTTGTTTTCTCATGATTTGGTTGGGTCTAATTGTGTTGCTGTCCTGGGGCTCTGTGGGGTCTGTTTGTGTTTGTGAACAGAGCCCCAGGACCAGCTTGCTTAGGGGACTATTCTCCAGGTTCATCTCTCTGTAGGTGATGGCTTTGTTATGGAAGGTTTGGGAATCGCTTCCTTTTAGGTGGTTGTAGAATTTAACGGCTCTTTTCTGGATGTTGATCATTAGCGGGAATCAGCCTAATTCTGCTCTGCATGCATTATTTGGTGTTTTACGTTGTACACATAGGATATTTTTGCAGAATTCTGCATGCAGTCTCAATTAGGTGTTTGTCCCATTTTGTGAATTCTTGGTTGGTGAGCGGACCCCAGACCTCTCTCAGATCGTTCACAGCTTTGTGGAAGTACCTGTGGTGCTGATGTTTAGGCCGAGGTATGTATAGTTTTTTGTGTGCTCTATGGCAACGGTGTCTAGATGGAATTTGTATTTGTGGTCCTGGCAACTGGACCTTTTTTGGAACAACATGATTTTTGTCTTACTGAGATATACTGTCAGGGCACAGATCTGACATAATCTGTGCAGAAGATCTAGGTGCTGCTGTAGGCCCTCCTTGGTTGGGGACAGAAGCACCAGATCATCAGTAAACAGTAGACATTTGACTTCAGATTCTACTAGTAGACTGAGGCCGGGTGCTGCAGACTGTTCTAGTGCCCTCGCCAATTCGTTGATATATATGTTGAGGGTGGGGCTTAAGCTGCATCCCTGTCTCACCCTAAAGCCCTGTGGAAAGAAATGTGTGTGTTCTTTGCCAATTTTAACCGTACACTTGTTGGATTTTATAATGCTGTATGTTTTTCCCCCAACAACACTTTTCATAAATTTGTATAGCAGAACTCATGCCAAATTGAGTCAAACGTTTTTTTTTTAATCAACAAAGCATGAGAAGACTTAGCCTTTGTTTTGTTTTGTTTTTTTGTCAATTAGGATGTGCAGGGTGAATACGGTGTCTGTCGTACAGTAATTTCGTAAAAAGCTGATTTGACATTTACTCAGTACATTGTTTTCACTGAGGAAATGAACGAGTCTGCTGTTAATGATAATGCAGAGGATTTTCCCAAGGTTGCTGTTGACGCAAATCCCACGGTAGTTATTGGGGTCAAATTTGTCTCCACTTTTGTGGATTGGGGTGATAAGTCCTTGGTTCCAAATATTTTTTGATTTGATAGGGAAGCTGACAGGTCAAATATACTGTTTAGGTTTTCTACTGCCAAGTTTACACCTTCACTATTACATTGAAATGTTTTGTCCAGGAAGTTGTCTAAAAGGGATTGAATTTGTTGTTGCCTAATTGTTTTTTGTTAGGTTTCTACAATACTTTCCTTCCATCTATAGCAGTTCTTAATATTGTGCAGTTCCTTTGGCTTTGATGCCTCATGATTGAGTATTGCTCTGTTCAGGACTGTGATTTTGCTGTGATCTGATAGGGGTGTTAGTGGGCTGACTGTGAACGCTCTTAGAGACTCTGGGTTGAGGTCAGTGATAAAGTAATCTACAGTACTACTGCCAAGGGATGAGCTGTAGGTGTACCAACCATAGGAGTCCCCTCGAAGCCTACCATTGACTATGTACAGACCCAGCGTGCGACAGAGCTGCAGGAGTTGCGACCCATTTTTGTTGGTTGTTTTGTCATAGTTGTGTCTAGGGGGGCATATTTGGGAGGGAATACTGTCACCTCCAGGTAGGTGTTTGTCCCCCTGTGTGCTGAGAGTGTCAGGTTCTTGTCCAGTTCTAGCATTTAGTTCGCCACAGACTAATACTTATTCCTGGGCCTGGAAATGGAAATGGTTGATCTCCCCCTCTAGGATGGAGAAGCTGTCATTGTTAAAGTTTGGGGATTCTATTGGGGGGATATACAGTGGGGGAAAAAAGTATTTAGTCAGCCACCAATTGTGCAAGTTCTCCCACTTAAAAAGATGAGAGAGGCCTGTAATTTTCATCATAGGTACACGTCAACTATGACAGACAAATTGAGAAAGAAAAATCCAGAAAATCACATTGTAGGATTTTTAATGAATTTATTTGCAAATTATGGTGGAAAATAAGTATTTGGTCACCTACAAACAAGCAAGATTTCTGGCTCTCACAGACCTGTAACTTCTTCTTTAAGAGGCTCCTCTGTCCTCCACTCGTTACCTGTATTAATGGCACCTGTTTGAACTTGTTATCAGTATAAAAGACACCTGTCCACAACCTCAAACAGTCACACTCCAAACTCCACTATGGCCAAGACCAAAGAGCTGTCAAAGGACACCAGAAACAAAATTGTAGACCTGCACCAGGCTGGGAAGACTGAATCTGCAATAGGTAAGCAGCTTGGTTTGAAGAAATCAACTGTGGGAGCAATTATTAGGAAATGAAAGACATACAAGACCACTGATAATCTCCCTCGATCTGGGGCTCCACGCAAGATCTCACCCTGTGGTGTCAAAATGATCACAAGAACGGTGAGCAAAAATCCCAGAACCACACGGGGGGACCTAGTGAATGACCTGCAGAGAGCTGGGACCAAAGTAACAAAGCCTACCATCAGTAACACACTACGCCGCCAGGGACTCAAATCCTGCAGTGCCAGACGTGTCCCCCTGCTTAAGCCAGTACATGTCCAGGCCCGTCTGAAGTTTGCTAGAGTGCATTTGAATGATCCAGAAGAGGATTGGGAGAATGTCATACGTCAGATGAAACCAAAATATAACGTTTTGGTAAAAACTCAACTCGTCGTGTTTGGAGGACAAAGAATGCTGAGTTGCATCCAAAGAACACCATACCTACTGTGAAGCATGGGGGTGGAAACATCATGCTTTGGGGCTGTTTTTCTGCAAAGGGACCAGGACGACTGATCCGTGTAAAGGAAAGAATGAATGGGGCCATGTATCGTGAGATTTTGAGTGAAAACCTCCTTCCATCAGCAAGGGCATTGAAGATGAAACGTGGCTGAGTCTTTCAGCATGACAATGATCCCAAACACACCGCCCGGGCAACGAAGGAGTGGCTTCGTAAGAAGCATTTCAAGGTCCTGGAGTGGCCTAGCCAGTCTCCAGATCTCAACCCCATAGACAATCTTTGGAGGGAGTTGAAAGTCCGTGTTGACCAGCGACAGCCCCAAAACATCACTGCTCTAGAGGAGATCAGCATGGAGGAATGGGCCAAAATACCAGCAACAGTGTGTGAAAACCTTGTGAAGACTTACAGAAAACGTTTGACCTGTGTCATTGCCAACAAAGGGTATATAACAAAGTATTGAGAAACTTTTGTTATTGACCAAATACTTATTTTCCACCATAATTTGCAAATAAATTCATTAAAAATCCTACAATGTGATTTTCTGGAGAAAAAAATCTCATTTTGTCTGTCATAGTTGACATGTACCTATGATGAAAATTACAGGCCTCTCTCATCTTTTTAAGTGGGAGAACTTGCACAATTGGTGGCTGACTAAATACTTTTTTTCCCCACTGTAGGTAGCACTCAGGAGGAAATTTCTCTGTTGAGATCATTTACTTATTAATTTCTAGCCAGATGTATAATGTTCCTGTTTTTACTAATTTAATAGAGTGGGTTAGGTCTGCTCTATACCAAATTAGCATACCTCCTGAGTCTCTTCCCTGTTTCACACCTAGTAGTTTGGTGGATGAGACTACCAGCTCTCTGTAACCTAGAGGGCAACCAGTGGGTCCATCTCCTCTATACCATGTTTCTTGTAGGATGACAATGTCCAATTTCTTTGACGAAGTATGGGTTCCTGCTCTTTAGGTCAAAGGCAGATGACCTCAGACCTTGTATATTCCAGGATGAGATAGTAAAAGCTTTGTGTTCCATAGTGTCTAGTGTTTTTGTGTGGTTTAGGCCCGGACCATCCCAGTAGGTGTGAGCAGAGCATGTTGAGCATCTGATACATAGCTCTTAGGTCGCAGTAGGCTTGGGCGGGTGTATTAGTGTGGGGTTGGGCCTGTTGCTCTGCTGACGGCCTGGGATTATGTTCAGCAGTCATGTTGAGGTCTGGGGGGCGGCTAAATAGGGTGTAGCCAGGGTTTGTTTGGGGTGGTCTCAGCTGGTTGGGGTGTGGCTGGTGAAGCTGTGGTCTGGGTGTAGGTCCTCTCGGTGCAGGTCCTTTGGGAGGGTCTCGCAGGTCTGGGAGGGTGTCTCGCTGGTCGGGGCAGGGTGTCCGTTGCTCCTGTGTGAGGTGCTGGGGCTGCGGTTGAGGGCGACATCCTTCAGGGTCCTGGCAAAAGTTGGGATAGCTGCCTTGTAGAGGTGGACCTGGTCGTAAAGGCTATTCAAGTCCAGGGTGGAGTGGTGGGCCAGGTAGACATTAGGTTTTGAGGCACAGTCCCGGGAAATGCTTGCATTCACCCGCTGTATGGTGGCAAGATGAATGTATTTTCGTGGGAGGAGGGTGGAGATAACCCCTTGTGCGTTGGGGAAAGTAGAAGAAGCTTTTTCAATCACTCCCTTAAGTGCTGGGGCCACCCTTTCCTGCTGGGCCCTCCGGTCGTTTGTGCCCGTGTGAAGTATGATGTGGCTGGGGGACCCTAGTCTGTCCTCTGACAACGGGCTCCAGGGCATGCCTAGTATTTGGGCCCCAGAGTTTAGCCACTTTGTGTTTGGGAAAAAGTGTATCCTCTTGAATGTATTTGCCATTTGAGTCAATGAGGAGCACAATTTCTGGTTTTGTGTGTCCTCAGTGGATTTGTGGGGGTTGTCAGGAGGGCTATCAAGGGATCTGACAGGGGGGCTGTTAGGAGGGGGTGGGGTCTGTTGGGTTGGTGGGTCCTGTGTTGTCTGTCCCATTGTGGTGTTGAGGTTGTGGTCCGGGTCTGAGATGGGCTGGTCTGCTGGCTTCTCTGGGGGAGTGTCCTGCTCTCTGTCACACCTCAGCTTTCTCACCTCCTCCTTCAGTGTTGTTATCTGTGCCATGTGTGCCTCTCCATCCCTCTCAATGCTGGAGGAGCAGTGCAGTTATGGGACCTGGGTGTGTTCAGTGCTGGGGGGGGGACTATCCTCGTCTGCAGAACAGTTTGAAGAGGTGTGATCAGACTCAGAGAAAAGTACCATTACATTTACATTTCAGTCATTTAGCAGACGTTCTTATCCAGAGCGACTTACAGTTAGTGAGTGCATACATTTTTTTTTTTCATACTGACCCCCCGTGGGAATCGAACCCACAACCCTGCCGTTGCAAACGCCATGCTCTACCAACTGAGCTACATCCCTGCCGGCCATTCCCTCCCCTACCCTGGACGACACTGGGCCAATTGTGCGCCGCCCCATGGGTCTCCCGGTCGCGGCCGGCTACGACAGAGCCTGGATTCGAACCAGGATCTCTAGTGGCACAGCTAGCACTGCCTTAGACCACTGCGCCACTCGGGAGACACATTACTCTCCCAGACTTGTACACGTTGACAGAGGTTGTTTCAATTTCCTCACTATCTAGTAT
Organism: Coregonus clupeaformis; assembly: GCF_020615455.1. Taxonomy (NCBI): domain Eukaryota; kingdom Metazoa; phylum Chordata; class Actinopteri; order Salmoniformes; family Salmonidae; genus Coregonus; species Coregonus clupeaformis. The sequence continues at coordinate 451,910 of NW_025533616.1, forward strand.
TCTGAGTTTCCACCCTGGGCCAATACCTTCTCTCTTGACATAGGGGTAGTGTGCTCTTATAGCACTGTGCCATGCCAGGGGATGGTCTGTGTGGAAAATTAACTCGCTCACGTTCCCCTCTTTGTAGCAGTCAGCAAATAGTGTCTCTGGATTGTCCATGAGGAGGTTCTATCTGTACTTAATTCCGTGCAGGGTTATTTTTAATATCCATGGGGTACTGTATTGTAATGACCTCTGCACATAGGGATGGGGGCTTCAAATGCCTCTGCATTTGGGTGGGGGAGGCTGTGAAACTCTCCTGCCATTGGGGCTTCAAATGCCTCTGCATTTGGGTGGGGGAGGCTGTGAAACTGCATTTGGGTGGGGGAGGCTGTGAAACTCTCCTGCCATTGTTGGGCTCAAGCGTTTCCACACATCTGACTTCCCACTTCAGTGCTAACTTGGAGTTGCATTCAGGTCTGTTCTGTCCTAGCAGCTTGGTAGCTTTGTAGCCTTATTTACTTAGCTTTATATAACCAAATTACCTAGAGATTATTGTCTTTTTGCTTTTTGGTTTCAGAAGTAGGTTCAGACTGAATATTACTCAGTCAGTTTTGTGTTGGATGGTATTTCTAGGTTTCCGCTGTGTTTCTTCTTTAGATTTTGGTTTGTTAGACGTTTTTACTTGATAGTCCTTTGTAGTAATAATCAATTTAGGTAATTTTGTCCAAAACAAGGTTTTAGGTATGGAATTAGATTTGGATTGAAGGTTTTGATGTAGAGGGTAGTATCCTGTATAAGTCATTGCGCAAAAAATCCAAGTTTATCTACATTTATCCAACTCTAATTCCATTTTTTTGGCAGAAGAACTCAAGAGCCCATGAGCTCATGACCTCTCTCTCTCTCTCTCTCTCTCTCTCTCTCTCTCTCTCTCTCTCTCTCTCTCTCTCTCTCTCTCTCTCTCTCTCTCTCTCTCTCTCTTTCTCTCTTCTTCTTCTTTGTATGTATGTATGTATAGTATCTCTCTCTCCCCCCTCTATCAATTCTCTCTCCCCCCCCTCTCCATCCTCTCTCTCCCCCTCTCTCTCTCTCTCCCTCTCTCTCTCTGCCCCTCTCTCATCCTCTCTCTCTTTCTCTCTCTCTCTCTCTCTCTCTCTCTCTCCCTCTCTCTCATCCTCTCTCTCTCTGCCCCTCTCTCATCCTCTCTCTCTTTCTCCTCCCCTCTCTCCATCCTCTCTCTCTCTGTCCCTGATGAATTCCCATTTAGTCTTTCTGTATTGCACGTCCAAGAAAGCACAGCACACAGCGAATCCACTTACTGACAATGGATGTAAGGATTACTATAAGAGAACGGAGGAGCCATCACCATCTCCTATCGATCTCTCTCTCCAACTCTGAGGACCTCTCTCTTTCTCCCTTTCTCTCTCTCTCCCTCACCTCCCTCTTTCCCCTCTCTCTCTCTCCCTCACCTCCCTCTTCCCCCCCTCTCTCCTTCTCCCTCACCTCCTTCTTTCCCTCTCTCTCCCTCACCTCCCTCTTTCCCTCTCTCCCTCTACCTCACCTCCCTCTTTCCCTCTCTCTCTCTCTCTCCCTCTCTCTCTCTCTCTCTCCCTCACCTCCCTCTTTCCCTCTCTCTCTCCCTCACCTCCCTCTTTCCCTCTCTCTCTCTCTCTCTCTCTCTCTCTCTCCCTCATCTCCCTCTTTCCCTCTCCCCCCTCTTTCCCTCTCCTCCCTCTTTCCCTCTCTCTCTCTCTCCCTCACCTCCCTCTTTCTCTCTCTCTCTCTCTCCCTCACCTCTCTCTCTCACCTCCCTCTTTCCCTCTCTCTCTCTCTCTCTCTCTCTCTCTCTCTCTCTCTCGCTCTCTTTCCCTCTATCTCTCTCTCTCTCTCTCGCCCCATCTCTTCCTGGGTATCATTCTCGCCTGCTGCTCACCAATAAAACTGTGGCATTGTGGCACAGCAGTAGTATGTGCGTGTTTGTGCGCGTGCGTGCGTGTGTATGTGTGTGCGTTTGTGATGAGAGTGTGTTTGGAAGCTAGCTGTCTCATAGGATTAGTTAAACCAGGTTGGAAGCTGACTGTGGGTTGATAAGAAGCCACGCTATAATCTAAGGGTTTATTGTATTGCCTGTGTCCCAAATGGTCGGAAGTAGTGCACTATATAGGGAATATGGTACCATTTGGGGATGCAGCTTATGTAGCCTATACCTCCCCTACATCCCCCTATACATCTGAGATACCACTATGAAGGGTTGGGGAGTATCTGATTACACGTAGAAAGTAACCCTAGTAACTGTAACAGAAGGTAACCTACCCAACCGTGCCACTGTGCTATGCTGTGCGTCAACACGTTTTGCGAGGTCTTGACAATGGGATGTTGAAGGGCTAACAAACAAGAGCACACACACTCACTCACTCACTCACTCACTCACTCATTCACTCACACATCACACTCACACACACACACACACACACAGGAACTCTGAATGCAACAAATTGCTTGACACAGTCAATAATGAATCTGTCACTGAGCCCATGTTCATTATGATGCTGAAATGAAATGTTTGGCTCCTGAAGCCTGATTGGTTGCTGTGGGCTGTGGGAGGATGAATGGGGCTGGATGACAGCTCTGTGTGGGTGGAGATAAAACACATAAAAAAGAAAAAACAGAAGAAAAATAGTTCGGATGTGTCCCAAACAGCACCATATTCCCAACAGGACTCTGGTCAAAAGTAGTGCACTACATAGGGAATAAAGTGCTGTTTGGGATGCAGCTGTAGCTGCACACTATCGCTCCGGTGCAATACAGTTTGGACAGCAAGCTGCCGTTATCAGGGTTCCTCTGAAGATTAAAGTACAGTCACATCCCACATAACTAACACCCACGCCATCCCTAACCCATATTTCGGATACATCACTACAATAAAATGGTATTAGGGTTGATTTTTAAGGTTTTACTGCTTAACCTACAAAAAAGCATTACATGGGCTTGCTCCTACCTATCTCTCCGATTCGGCCCTGCCGTACATACCTACACGTACGCTACGGTCACAAGACGCAAGCCTCCTTATTGTTCAAAATCAAATGGGGATCCATAATAAATACAAATCAAATTTTATTGGTTGCATACACGTATTTAGCAGATGTTATTGCGGGTGTAGCGAAATGCTTGTGTTCCTAGCTCCAACAGTGCAGTAATATCTAACAACGCAATGCGGAGTGCCTGGATACAGCCCTTAGCTGTGGTATATTGGCCATATACCACAAACCCCAGAGGTGCCTTATTGCTATTATAAACTGGTTACCAACGTAATTAGAGCAGTAAAATAAATGTTTTGTAATACCTGTGGTATACCACGGCTGTCAGCCAATCAGCATTCAGGGGTCGAACCACCCAGTTTATAATATGTAGTATACAGTATCTGAATAATAGTATATGTACAGCAATAGTTTAAATAGGATGGGCCTTGACTAGAATAAAATGTATACATATGAAGTGGGTAAAACAGTATGTTAACATTAATAAAGTGACCAGTGATTCCATGTCTATGTACATAGGGCAGCAGCCTCTAATCAAATCAAATCAAATTTTATTGGTCACATGCGCCGAATACAACAGGTGCAGACATTACAGTGAAATGCTTACTTACAGCCCTTAACCAACAGTGCATTTATTTTAAACAAAAAAGTAAGAATAAAACAACAACAAAAAAGTGTTGAGAAAAAAAGAGCAGAAGTAAAAATAAAGTGACAGTAGGGAGGCTATATATACAATAGAATAAAGTGACAGTAGGGAGGCTATATATACAGGGGGGTACCGTTGCATAGTCAATGTGCGGGGGCACTGGCTAGTTGAGGTAGTTGAGGTAATATGTACATGTGGGTAGAGTTAAAGTGACTATGCATAAATACTTAACAGAGTAGCAGCAGCGTAAAAAGTATGGGGTGGGGGGGCAGTGCAAATAGTCCGGGTAGCCATGATTAGCTGTTCAGGAGTCTTATGGCTTGGGGGTAGAAGCTGTTGAGAAGTCTTTTGGACCTAGACTTGGCACTCCTCTAAGGTGCAGGGTTGAGTAACCGGGTGGTAGCCGGCAGGTGACAGTGACTAAAGTTCAGGTCAGGGTATTGGCCAGCTAGAGGTGGCTATTTAACAGTCTGATGGCCTTGAGATAGAAGCTGTTTCTCAGCCTCTCGGCCCCAACTTTGATGTACCTGTACTGACCTCTCTTTCTGGATGGTAGCGGGGTGAACAGGCCGTGGCTCGGGTGGCTGAGGTCCTTGATGATCTTCTTGGCCTTCCTGTGACACCGGGTGCTGTAGATGTCCTGGAGGGCAGGCAGTGTGCCCCCGGTGATGCATTTGGGCAGACCACACCACCCTCTGGAGATCCCTGCGGTTGTGGACAGTGCAGTTGCCATACCAGGTGGTGATACAGCCTGACAAGATTCTCTCAATAGTGCATCTGTAGAAGTTTGTGAGGGTATTAGGAACCAAGACAAATTTCGTCAGCCTCTTGAGGTTGAAGAGGCGCTGTTGCACCTTCTTCACCACCCTGTCTGTGTGGGTGGACCATTCCAGATTCTCAGTGATGTGTACACCGAGGAACTTGAAGCTTTTCACCTTCTCCACTGCGGCCCCGTCGATGTGGATGGGCGCGTGCTCCCTCTGCTGTCTCCTGAAGTCCAACGATCAGCTCCTTCATTTTGTTAAGGTTGTAAGGAGAGGTTATTTTCCTGGCACCACTCTGCCAGGGCCCTCACCTCCTCCCTGTAGGCTGTCTCGTCATTGTTGGTTATCAGGCCTACCACTGTTGTGTCATCTGCAAACTTGATGATTGAGTTGGAGGCGTGCGTGGCCACGCAGTCATGGGTGAATGTCACGGTTTCGGCCGAGGCTGCCTCTCTCCCTTGTTCGGGCAGGTTTCGGCGTTCGTCGTCTCCGGAATTCTAGCTGCCACCGCTGTATGTTTCATGTTCGTTTGCTTTTGTCTGTTTGTTTCCACACCTGTTTCTGTTTTGGCGTAATTAGTGTCCTATAAGTTTCTCGTTGTGTTTGTCTAGTGTTGTGTGTAATTATTTTCCGTCAGTTGTGTGTATTGCTCCGTTGAGCTTCTCTCCACTACGCTGGAGTATTATCGCACCTGTTTGTGCGCGGTTACATTTTGTCGCACCTGTTTGTGCGCGGTTACATTTTGTCGCACCTGTTTGTGCGCTGTTTCTTTTCGCCGTTGTGCGTAATTTTTCGCCTTCGGGCCAAGTTGTCCTTTTTGCCTATGTATGGGCAGTAATACAAGAGATTGGAATATCGTTCTGAGTCCTGCGTTTGATTCCACCATTACACCTACAGCACGCCCTGACAGAATTACACACCATCTATGGAATCAGCAGGAGCCGAAGCAGCCCAGACGAGACTGGAGGCCCAGGTTCGGGACCAACAAGATCAGCTCCTGCAGATGGGGACCGCCCTGCAGGAGGTGATTTCCACCCTCCGAGGCTGGGGTACGCCTCCACCGCCTCCCGCCCTGCCAGCACCATCGGCCAGCCCGCCCATTCCAGCGCCGGAACCTCGAGGAGTCCGACTATCTCTCCCGAGGGCCTACGACGGAACCGCGGCTGGGTGTCAGGGATTCCTACTCCAGGTGGAGCTATACCTGGCCACAGTGCACCCGGCACCTTCAGGGCATGAGAGCGTGTCCGCCCTGATCTCCTGCCTGGCCGGAAAAGCGTTGGAGTGGGCCAACGCGGAGTGGAGGAAGATCGACGCCACGACGATTACTTACAACGAGTTCTCCCGCCGCTTCAGGGCGGTGTTTGACCATCCCCGGAGGGAAAGCGGCGGGGGAGCGTCTGGTCTTCCTCCGGCAGGGAGGAGAAGTGCCCAGGAATTCGCGCTCGAATTCCGTACTCTAGCGGCAGATGCAGGGTGGAATGATCGGGCCCTCATCGATCTATACAGATGTAGCCTACGAGAGGACGTCCGTCGGGAGCTGGCTTGTAGGGACACCAGCCTCTCTTTCGACCAGCTGGTTGACATGTCCATCAGGCTGGATAACCTACTGGCTACCCGCGGGACGTCCTGCGGAGGGTCCGTCCATTTCACCCTCCAGCGCCTCCGAGCCGTGTCCTATGGAGCTCGGGGCGCTGGCGGTAGAGAGAGGAGGAGTCGGCAGGCTGGGGGTCCATCCACTGCACCAACTGTGGTCGGGGAGGACACACCGCGGCTAGGTGCTGGGGATGGCCTCCTAGGGGAGATGACGACAGGTCCCGCACTGGGGATTCCCTCCAGGTGAGTAGGCGCCCCACTCACCCAGAGCTCACTGTTGCCCATTTTTGTATGCCTGTACGTTTTCCACAGGTAGCACCTCATTCCCAGCATAAGGCGCTGGTAGATTCAGGCGCGGCTGGGAATTTTATTGATAAAAAGTTTTGTTTAGCGTTAGGGATTCCCCTCATTCCTGTTGATGTTCCTTTTCCCGTTCACGCCCTAGATAGTCGTCCGTTGGGTACGGGCTTAATCAGGGAGGTCACGGCGCCACTTAGGATGTGTGCGCAGGGGGGATCATCAGGAGATGATTCAGCTGTTCCTGATTGACTCTCCTGCGTATCCGGTGGTGCTGGGCATGCCCTGGTTGAGTACCCATAACCCAGCTATTTCGTGGCAGGAGAGGGCTCTGATGGAGTGGTCTGCTCAGTGTGTGGGTAGATGTTTGGGCGTTTCCGTAGGGGCTACCTCGGTGGAGAGTCCAAACCAGGTGCCCGCATTGCACGTTCCACCTGAGTATGGGGATTTGGCTATTGCGTTTAGTAAGGCGAGGGCGCGCGGTTGCCACCCCATAGGCAGGGAGATTGTGCGATAGACCTCCAGGCAGGAGCTGCGCTCCCACGGAGCCATGTGTATCCTCTGTCTCAGGAGGAGAAGAAAGCTATGGAGATTTACATAGACGAATCGCTGAGACAAGGATACATACGGCCTTCCACTTCCCCTGCGTCCTCGAGTTTCTTTTTCGTGAAGAAAAAGGATGGTGGTTTGCGCCCGTGCATCGATTACCGTGGTCTCAATCAGATTACGGTGAAGTATAGTTATCCACTCCCGCTGATTGCGACCATGACTGAGTCGTTGCATGGGGCGCGTTTCTTCACGAAATTAGATCTCAGGAGCGCGTACAACTTGGTGCGCATCAGGGAGGGTGATGAATGTGTGTGTGCAGACTCGGGTAAGACGAGGGGTGGCGGTCTCTGTATATTTGTAAACAACAGCTGGTGCACAAAATCAAATACTAAGGAAGTCTCAAGGTTTTGCTCGCCTGAGGTAGAGTATCTTATGATAAGCTGTAGACCACACTATTTACCAAGAGAGTTTTCATCTATATTTTTCATAGCTGTCTATTTACCACCACAAACCAATGCTGGCATTAAGATTGCACTGAATGAGTTGTACAAGGCCATTAATCAACAGGAAAACGCTCATCCAGATGCAGCGCTCCTAGTAGCAGGGGACTTTAATGCAGGGAAACTTAAATCCGTTCTACCTAATTTCTACCAGCATGTTAAATGTGCAACCAGAGGGGAAAAAACTCTAGACCACCTTTACTCCACTCACAGAGACGCATACAAAGCTCTCCCTCGCCCTCCATTTGGCAAATCTGACCATAACTCTATCCTCCTGATTCCTGCTTATAAGCAAAAACTGAAGCAGGAAGCACCAGTGATTCGGCTAATAAAAAAGTGGTCAGATGACGCAGATGCTAAGCTACAGGACTGTTTTGCTAGCACAGACTGGAACATGTTCCGGGATTCTTCAGACAGCATTGAGGAGTACACCACATCAGTCACTGGCTTCATCAATAAGTGCATCGATGATGTCGTCCCCCACAGTGACCGTACGTACATACCCCAACCAGAAGCCATGGATTACAGGAAACATCCGCACTGAGCTAAAGGGTAGAGCTGCCGCTTTCAAGGAACGGGACTCTAACCCGGACGCTTATAAGAAATCCCGCTATGACCTCCGACGAACCATCAAACAGGCAAAGAGTCAATACAGGTCTAAGATTGAATCATACTACACTGGCTCTGACGCTCGTCGGATGTGGCAGGGCTTGAAAACTATTACAGACTACAAAGGGAAGCACAGCCGCGAGCTGCCCAGTGACACAAGCCTACCAGACGAGCTAAACCACTTCTATGCTCGCTTCGAGGCAAGCAACACTGAAGCATGCATGAGAGCACCAGCTGTTCCGGACGACTATGTGATCACGCTCTCCGTAGCCGATGTGAGTAAGACTTTTAAGCAGGTCAACATTCACAAGGCCGCAGGGCCAGACGGATTACCAGGACGTGTACTCCGAGCATGTGCTGACCAACTGGCAAGTGTCTTCACTGACATTTTCAACATGTCCCTGACTGAGTCTGTAATACCAACATGTTTCAAGCAGACCACCATAGTCCCCGTGCCCAAGAACTCTAAGATAACCTGCCTAAATGACTACCGACCCGTGGCACTGACGTCTGTAGCCATGAAGTGCTTTGAAAGACTGGTCATGGCTCACATCAACAGCATAATCCCAGAAACCCTAGACCCACTCCAATTTGCATACCGCCCCAACAGATCCACAGATGATGCAATCTCTATCGCACTCCACACTGCCCTTTCCCACCTGGACAAGAGGAACACCTACGTGAGAATGCTATTCATTGACTACAGCTCAGCATTCAACACCATAGTGCCCTCAAAGCTCATCACTAAGCTAAGGATCCTGGGACTAAACACCTCCCTCTGCAACTGGATCCTGGACTTCCTGACGGGCCGCCCCAGGTGGTAAGGGTAGGTAACAACACATCTGCCACACTGATCCTCAACACGGGGGCCCCTCAGGGGTGCGTGCTCAGTCCCCTCCTGTACTCTCTGTTCACCCATGACTGCATGGCCAGGCACGACTCCAACACCATCATTAAGTTTGCCGACGACACAACAGTGGTAGGCCTGATCACCGACAACGATGAGACAGCCTATAGGGAGGAGGTCAGAGATCTGGCCGTGTGGTGCCAGGACAACAACCTCTCCCTCAACGTGACCAAGACAAAGGAGATGATTGTGGACTACAGGAAAAAAAAGAGGACTGAGCACGCCCCCATTCTCATCGACGGGGCTGTAGTGGAACAGGTTGAGAGCTTCAAGTTCCTTGGTGTCCACATCACCAACGAACTATCATGGTCCAAACACACCAAGACAGTCGTGAAGAGGGCACGACAAAGCCTATTCCCCCTCAGGAGACTAAAAAGATTTGGCATGGGTCCTCAGATCCTCAAAAAAATTCTACAGCTGCACCATCGAGAGCATCCTGACTGGTTGCATCACCGCCTGGTATGGCAACTGCTTGGCCTCTGACCGCAAGGCACTACAGAGGGTAGTGCGTACGGCCCAGTACATCACAGGGGCAAAGCTCCCTGCCATCCAGGACCTCTATACCAGGCGGTGTCAGAGGAAGGCCCTCAAAATTGTCAAAGACTCCAGTCACCCTAGTCATAGACTGTTCTCTCTGCTACCGCACGGCAAGCGGTACCGGAGTGCCAAGTCTAGGTCCAAAAGACTTCTCAACAGCTTCTACCCCCAAGCCATAAGACTCCTGAACAGCTAATCATGGCTACCCGGACTATTTGCACTGCCCCCCACCCCATACTTTTTACGCTGCTGCTACTCTGTTAAGTATTTATGCATAGTCACTTTAACTCTACCCACATGTACATATTACCTCAACTACCTCAACTAGCCGGTGCCCCCGCACATTGACTATGCAACGGTACCCCCCTGTATATATAGCCTCCCTACTGTCACTTTATTCTATTGTATATATAGCCTCCCTACTGTCACTTTATTTTTACTTCTGCTCTTTTTTTCTCAACACTTTTTTGTTGTTGTTTTATTCTTACTTTTTTGTTTAAAATAAATGCACTGTTGGTTAAGGGCTGTAAGTAAGCATTTCACTGTAATGTCTGCACCTGTTGTATTCGGCGCATGTGACCAATAAAATTTGATTTGATTTGAATGGAAAACAGCCTTTAGTACCACCTCGGGCCATTACGAGTATCTGGTCATGCCATACGGGTTGATGAACGCTCCGTCAGTTTTCCAATCATTTGTGGATGAGATCTTCAGGGACATGCAGGGGCAGGGGGTGGTGGTGTACATTGATGACATTCTCGTGTACTCACCTACCCGTGTCGAGCATGTGGCCCTGGTGCGTAGAGTGTTGCGGAGGCTGGTGGAGCACGACCTGTATGTGAAGGCAGAGAAGTGTCTGTTTTTCCAGGAGTCGGTCTCCTTTTTGGGTTATCAGTTGTCTGCGTCAGGGGTAAAGATGGAGGTAGACCGGGTGTCGGCCGTGCGTAATTGGCAAACACCAACCACTGTGAAGGAGGTGCAGCAGTTTTTGGGGTTTGCAAATTACTACAGGAGGTTTATCCGGGGGTTTTGGACAGGTGGCAGCTCCCATCACGTCTCTGTTGAAGGGGGGTCCGGTGCGTCTGCAGTGGTCGGCCGAGGCGGACAGGGCGTTTGGGAGGCTGAAGGACCTGTTTACCTCGGCCCCGGTGCTGGCGCATCCGGATCCCTCTTTGCCGTTCCAGGTAGAGGTGGACGCGTCGGAGGCCGGTTTAGGAGCCGTGCTTTCACAACGGTCTGGCGCGCCACCTAAACTCCGCCCCTGTGCTTTTTATTCTAAGAAGCTCAGTCCGGCGGAGCGGAACTATGACGTAGGGGACAGGGATCTGTTAGCCGTGGTACAGGCTCTAAAGGTGTGGAGGCACTGGCTTGAGGGGGCTCAACACCCTTTCCTCATTTTGACGGACCACCGTAACCTGGAGTACATCCGGGCGGCGAGGAGGCTGAACCCTCGCCAGGCAAGATGGAGTATGTTCTTGACCAGGTTTACTTTTAAGATCACGTACATCCCTGGGTCACAGAATGGCAAGGCAGATGCGCTGTCTCGGCGGTATGACACGGAGGAGAGGTCCGTGGAGCCCACTCCCATACTGCCTGAGTCGTGTCTGGTGGCACCGGTAGTGTGGGAGGTCGATGCTGAACTCGAGCGGGCGGTACGCACCGACCCTAGTCCACCACAGTGCCCGGAGGGTCGGAGGTACGTTCCGCTCGAGGTTCGGGATCGATTGATCTATTGGGCTCACACGTCACCCTCCTCTGGACATCCGGGTATCGGCCGGACAGTGCACTGTCTTAGTGCCAAGTACTGGTGGCCCACGTTGGCAAGGGATGTGAGGGTTTATGTTTCCTCCTGCTCGGTGTGCGCCCAGTGTAAGGCGCCTAGACATCTACCTAGGGGTAAGTTGCTACCCCTGCCCGTTCCACAACGACCATGGTCCCACCTCTCAGTGGACTTTATAACAGACCTTCCCCTCTCCCAAGGGAATACTACCATCCTGGTCGTTGTGGACCGGTTCTCTAAGGCCTGTCGTTTGCTCCCCATGCCGGGTCTTCCTACTGCCCTACAAACTGCCGAGGCACTGTTTACCCATGTGTTCCGGCACTACGGGGTACCCGAGGACATTGTGGCTGATCGGGGTCCCCAATTCACCTCCAGAGTCTGGAGAGCGTTTATGGAGCGGTTGGGGGTCTCGGTGAGCCTCACCTCGGGTTACCACCCGGAGAGTAATGGGCAGGTGGAACGCGTAAACCAGGATGTGGGTAGGTTTCTCAGAACATACTGCCAGGACCGGCCGGAGGAGTGGTCAAGGTACGTTCCCTGGGCCGAGATGGCCCAGAATTCCCTACGCCATTCCTCCACTAACCTAACTCCATTTCAAGTGTGTTAGGTTACCAGCCGGTTCTGGCACCCTGGCAGCAGAGCCAGATCGAGGCTCCTGCGGTGGATGAGTGGGCGCGGCGCTCGGAGGAGACTTGGAACGCTGCACACGTCCACCTGCAGCGGGCCCTCCGACGTCAGAAGGCGAGCGCTGATCTCCACCGCAGTGAGGCACCGGTGTACGCACCTGGTGATCGAGTCTGGCTCTCTACCAGAAACCTGCCCCTCCGCCTGCCCTGTCGGAAACTGGGTCGGCGGTTTGTAGGGCCATTTAAAGTCCTGAGAAGGTTGAACGAGGTATGTTATAGATTACAGCTACCTGTGGAGTATAAGTGTATTAACCCCCTCGTTCCATGTGTCCCTTCTCAGGCCGGTGGAGAGGGCCCACTCCAAGAAAATGAGATCTTGGAGACTCCTCCGCCCCGTTGGACATCGAGGGGGCACCGGCGTACTCCGTGAGATCCATCTTGGATTCGAGACGTCGGATGGGGGTCTCCAGTATCTAGTGGAGTGGGAGGGGTACGGTCCGGAGGAGCGGTGCTGGGTGCCGAGGAGAGACGTTTTGGACCCGTCGCTCCTGACGGAATTCCATCGGGGGCATCCGACGCGCCCTGCTCCGCGTCCTCCTGGTCGTCCCGAGGCCGGAGTCGGCGCACGTCTGGAGCCGCGCGTCAAGGGGGGGTACTGTCACGGTTTCGGCCGAGGCTGCCTCTCTCCCTTGTTCGGGCAGGTTTCGGCGTTCGTCGTCTCCGAATTCTAGCTGCCACCGCTGTATGTTTCATGTTCGTTTGCTTTTGTCTGTTTGTTTCCACACCTGTTTCTGTTTTGGCGTAATTAGTGTCCTATAAGTTTCTCGTTGTGTTTGTCTAGTGTTGTGTGTAATTATTTTCCGTCAGTTGTGTGTATTGCTCCGTTGAGCTTCTCTCCACTACGCTGGAGTATTATCGCACCTGTTTGTGCGCGGTTACATTTTGTCGCACCTGTTTGTGCGCGGTTACATTTTGTCGCACCTGTTTGTGCGCGGTTACATTTTGTCGCACCTGTTTGTGCGCTGTTTCTTTTCGCCGTTGTGCGTAATTTTTCGCCTTCGGGCCAAGTTGTCCTTTTTGCCTATGTATGGGCAGTAATACAAGAGATTGGAATATCGTTCTGAGTCCTGCGTTTGATTCCACCATTACACCTACAGCACGCCCTGACAGTGAACAAGGAGTAAAGGAGGGGGCGGCCCATCAGGAAGTCCAGGACCCAGTTGCACAGGGCGGGGTTTCAGACCCAGGGCCCGATCTTAATGATGAGCTTGGAGGGTACTATGGTGTTGAAGTCTGAGCTGTAGTCAATGAACAGCATTCTTACATAGGTATTCCTCTTGTCCAGATGGGATAGGGCAGTGTGATGGCGATTGCATAATCTGTGGATCTATTGGTGCAGTATGCAACATTTAAGTGGGTCTAGGGTATCGGGTAAGGTGGAGGTGATATGAACCTTAACTAGCCTCTCAAAGCATTTCATGATGACAGAAGTCAGTGCTACGGGGCGATAGTTCTATTGCCTTCGCTTTCTTGGGTACAGGAACAATGGTGGCCATCTTGAAGCATGTGGGGACAGCATACTGGGATAGGGAGAGATTGAATATGTCTGTAAACACTCCAGCCAGCTGGTCTGCGTATGCTCTGAGGACGTGGCTAGGGATGCCGTCTGGGCCGGCAGCCTTGCGAGGGTTAACATGCTTAAATGTCTTTCTCACGTTGGCCACGGAGAACGAGCGCTCACAGTCCTCAGGAGCGGCGGTGGCCCATGTCGGCGGCACTGTGTTTCCTCGAACTGGGCAAAGAAGGTGTTTAGCTTGTCCGGGAGCAAGACGTCGGTGTCCAACATGGCAGGTTTTCCCTTTATAATCTGTGATTGTCTGGAGTCCCTACCACAAACGTCTCGTGTCAGAACTGTTGAATTGCGACTCCACTTTGTCTCTGTACTGACGTTTTGCCTGTTTGATTGTCTTATGGAGGGCATAACTGGACTGTTTGTACTCAACCATATTCCCAATCACCTTGCCGTGGTTAAATGCGGTGGTTCGCGTTTTGCGCGAATGCTGCCATTTATCCACAATTTTTATTGTCACAGTGGGAACAACATCCCCTATACACTTCCAGGGGTAACTTTGGACAGGGCCACAGTGTCCCCTGAATCCCCCCGTCTCAGTCTCCAGGGCTAGGGTCAGTCTGTCGTATCTAGTGTAATTCTCCTGTCGTATCTGGTGTCCTTTGTGATCTTAGCTATGCTCCATCTAATTCTCCCATCTCCCCCACCCTGACCTGTTCACCGGACGTGCTACCTTGTCGTGCTGCTGGTCCAGTTTCTGATGTTCTGCCTGCGGCTATGGAACCCTGCCCTGTTTACCGGACGTGCTGTTTCGACCCTCTCCCTCTCTCTCTCTCTCTCTCTACTGCATCTGCTGTCTCGAGTCTCGACCTCTGAATGCTTGCCTATGAAAATCCAACCGAAATTTACTTCTGAGGTGCTGACCTTTTGCACCCTCTAAAACCACTGTGATGATTATTTAAACCTGCTGGTAATCTATGAACGTTTGAACATCTTGAAGAAGGATCTGGACTTAATGGTCATGTAGTCTTATCAGTGGTGATTTTAGCATGTAAATCTTGGTGGGGCAAGCTCCCCAAAAATTTTTTTATACATGCCAGCAAAGCCACTACACTACACAACACAACACTAAACAATACATTAATTGCACTATAACGGTGACAAGCGGTGCCCACAAACTGTTTGGGCCTACATAAAGCATTCCCAACAGCAGAGCTTTCTTTTCAGCATCATGGGGTGAATCCTTACCACTGCTACACCTGGCTATCAGCGGAACCTTATCTGGCAGCGAAACAGTTCATTCAGCCTCATTTACTGCCTTTTTTAAAAACATAGCTGATATGGCTGACTGGCTTAAACAAATGTGGTTTCTACTGATAATTGAGATGTACAAACTATGGATTAGAGGCAATCCGTAATTTCGATTAAGACATTAATGAGTGAGCTAAGACGGACGTAGTCGATATAACTATTTGTTTAGCACTTCTGAAATGTACAGCGACAGAATTCAGAACATGGGCCGTTCTTACAGTGTTCTCCCTGTACACCAAGTCAGAACCATAGAATAAATAAAGGGGGGATATAAGCAGACAATGAAAGCTCTTACAATATTCGATGATTACATTTCTCTAAAACAGGCTATAGGCTACATGTGCACAACCAAGTCAGAACAGTAGGCTAAGTTATGAGGGGGGAAGGGACCAAATTATTAGGGTGAGGCACATGGGCTACTAACAGCTTACTACACAACATACACTTAGTATTACTTTCTTAGCTACTGTATACATATCTCCCTGGCATATTACATCATTTATGCAGCAGCATACAATATATTTTTGGACTCACCATTGTGCTGTACTCACTTGAACACCTTGCCCACAGGAAGGTGGCGCAGCGGTCCTTCTTATGGGCAAATTTTGTCATGAGACTTTGCCGTCAAAGTCTGTCATTCTCTGGATTTATGGTGCTTTCAAGACAACTGGGAACTCTGAAAAAAACAAGGTTGAATCATGACGTCAGTTTTCTTCAGGTCAGAGCTCTAGAAAGAGGCCGGAGTTCCCGACTTGGAATTCCAAGTTGGATGACCGTTCAAAACGTATTTTCCCAGTCGGAGCTCGTTTTATTCCGAGTTCCTAGTTGTCTTGAACTCACTGAAGTCTGAGATTTCCCAGTTCCGAGTTTCCAGTTGTTTTGAACGTGGCAGAAGTCATGCTGGATTGACAGCATGGCCAATGTATTCCAAATTTTCTGGCTTGGTTCCTCTCTAGGTTCCTCTCTAGGTTTCTTCCTGGGTTCCTGAATTTTTAGGGAGTTTTTCCTAGCCACTGTGCTTCTACATCTGCATTGCTTGCTCTTTGGGGTTTTAGGCTGGGTTTCTGTATAAGCACTTTGTGACAACTGCTGGTGTAAAAAGGGCTTTATAAATAAATGTGATTGATTGATTGATTAGTTGCTTCCCTAATAAATAGCATAGCTATATGTTTGCAATGTGATTTGATTTTCTCAAAATAAGACGGGGTTATGAAAAACCTACATATTACGGTAATTATACTGTAATGATACTGCGCTCACTTGTGCGTACCTCACATTACGGTACCTGCATACATCCGTCGGATTCTCCACCCCACTGTTTGCAAACCAAGACAGCACAGCTCAAAAGCCGCCTTGCTGCTGTTCAAATACTATTGAAAGGAGAACTCTGGATTGTCTTCGCTTTCTACACTGTAAGTAGACACAAACTTCAGTTTATTCCGCTCAACATTTCTTTATGTTATTTTAATTTATCAATAACTCTTTTTAGTTGAAGAACAGTCGGTTTGCATAGTTGAATGTGATTTTTATTTGAATGATATGTTAACTTCTGTGGACAAATAACACATTTATTAAGTTGGTAGATTGATGGAAAATGAGTTAACTATGTAGCGTCTGTCGTCTGGTGGAATTTGTGTTTTGATGATAGAATTTCAAGAATCACGCATTGTTAAGTTCAACCGCGCAAAGCGCAAAGTGCCCATTTGACGCTTCTGATTATGATTATTCCTTGTTGTGACAGTCTCCACCAGTATTCCGGATAATAGCTCATATCCCGGTTAAGGTCTTATTCAGGATAAACTGATAAGCACTTTTGATATCTCGCTCACAAGTATCCCTGTAGCTAGGAATAAACAGAATATTCCTAATTTGTCCAGGGACAGCGGAACGATTTTTTGACAGGGGGTTGCGGAAAAAATAAGCTACTTTTCTGCTTATAATTTCCGACATTAGGTAGGCTGTTAATCAACTTGTATACAATTAGATGCATGCAGCTTATCTTCTGTCATTACTTGACGCTTTAGAATAACCTACTAAATAAAGCCCTTGCTTACCCGAATGTCATAAATCGATAGAATGAATGTATCATCAACTTTGACATCGGTAAAGTTCTCTTTTAATTTCTGCCTCTCTTGCGGAGCGGAAGACGATTACACTGGAAATCCATCTAGCACGTTGGGTGCGATGGAATAACAGAGCCCCATTCATTTTCAATGAAGCGAAGTGGGCGAGGGACAGTTGAGCAATGCGAGGGAGTTGAACAGAGCAGGACTAAAGTTGGGGAAAACTGAAGTTTTGACTCATACTCCGCGACATCGCGTTTATATTGACCAATCGAAGCTCGCTATAGCTTCCAGCCCCTACTGGATTGGCTGACAATGGCTGTTGATAGCTACCTTGCTAGCCCGAGGCAAGCATGGCGGTTAGGGGACAGGGGAGATTTTCCTTGCAAATCTTCGAAATGACGTCAGTTTAATAACTGGTTGTAAGGAAATGAAAAAGCTGTGAAAACGATTCCATATGTTTCTGCTAGTCTTTCAATTCGTCTTGGATGCATGTTTTATGTTATGTGGTTGAAAGTGAAATACTGTCAACTTTTATGTTGGTGAATAAATGGCATGTTTACACAACAATGTCCACTAGCGCACTTTCACATTTTCTCAAGATTAAATAAATAAATCACATTTCTCCACTCCTGTTACCCGAGACAAAATAAACATTTGGTCTGTAATTTTACTGCAAGAAACACTTACTTCTGCAGGAATAAATATTATAATAGGCTACATGTCAGGCCTACAGTCAGCGTCCTGACTTCAGTTAGTATTCAAACTATTACTCTTTCCAACTGAACTGCAAAGGTGACTCTATGCGAAACTGAGCATGGCATACTTTGCTGGTGAATTATTTTATTGAGGAAAAATCGACTTACTATGCCTGCGATATATGGTTGTCCCACCTAGCTATCTTAAGATGAATGCACTAACTGTAAATCGTCTGGATAAAAGCGTCTGCTAAAGGACGAAAATGTAAAAACAACAGTAAACGGGATAAGATGTTTACATGCCACAGTATCCCGTCTAAAATCGGCATATATCCCAGGCATCTTATTCTGGATTCTCATAACCGGGATACAAGTTTATTCGGGTTATTGTAAACGGGATATGATGATTATATGTGTCACCTCAAACAGAATACTTGAGTATCCCGAATAATAACGGGATATTGGCATGCATGTAAACGTGGTCATTGTAACAGCTGTTGGCACCACGGTATGAGTCAACTCTGCAGGTTAGTAATACGCCTCTGTGTAGCACTGCAAAAACTTGGAAAGTTTCCTTATGAGACAGAATGTTGAATATAATTACCTTTGAATTTACTCTACCTGTTGTCATAATCCATTGGAAGACAGTGGATTACGTGGCGCAATTATCAGAAACTACGTATTGCAGCACCCAAAGAAAATAACCCCTTTACACAGGACAAACATACAGTTGAAGTCACCTTAGCCAAATACATTTAAACTCAGTTTTTCACAATTCCTGACATTTAATCCTAGTAAAAATTCCCTGTCTTAAATCCGTTAGGATCACCACTTTATTATAAGAATGTGAAATGTCAGAATAATAGTAGAGAGAATGATTTATTGCAGCTATTATTTCTTTCATCACATTCCCAGTGGGTCAGAAGTTTACATACACTCAATTAGTATTTGGTAGCATTGCCTTTAAATTGTTTAACTTGGGTCAAACGTTTCGGGTAGCCTTCCACAAGCGTCCCACAATAAGTTGGGTGAATTTTGGCCCATTCCTCCTGACAGAGCTGGTGTAACTGAGTCAGGTTTGTAGGCCTCCTTGCTCTCACACACCTTTTCAGTTCTGCCCACAAATGTTCTATAGGATTGAGGTCAGGGCTTTGTGATGGCCACTCCAATACCTTGACTTTGTTGTCCTTAAGCCATTTTGCCACACCTTTGGAAGTATGCTTGGGGTCATTGTCCATTTGGAAGACCCATTTGCGAACAAGCTTTAACTTCCTGACTGATGTTTTGAGATGTTGCTTCAATATATCCACATCATTTCCTTCCTCATGATGCCATCTATTTTGTGAAGTGCACCAGCCTCTCCTGCAGCAAAGCACCCCCACAGCATGATGCTGCCACCTCCGTGCTTCACGGTTGGGAGGTGTTCTTTGGCTTATAATAAGCCATTTAGCAGACGCTTTTATCCAAAGCGACTTGTGCATACATTTTTACGTATGGGTGGTTCCGGGGATCGAACCCACTACCCTGGCGTTACAAGCGCCATGCTCTACCAATTGAGCCACCCCCTTTTTCCTCCAAACATAATGATGGTCATAATGGCCAAACAGTGCTATTTTTGTTTCATCAGACCAGAGGATATTTCTCCAAAAAGTACTATCTTTGTGTCCCATGTGCAGTTGCAAACCGTAGTCTGGCTTTTTTATGGTGGTTTTGGAGCAGTGGCTTCTTCCTTGCTGAGCAGCCTTTCAGGTTATGTCGATATGGGCAGCGCACAATTGGCCTAGCGTTGTCCAGGGTAGGGGAGGGAATGGCCGGCAGGGATGTAGCTCAGTTGATAGAGCATGGCGTTTGCAACGCCAGGGTTGTGGGTTCGATTCCCACGGGGGACCAGTATAAAAAATAAAAATAAAATAAACATATGTATTCACTAACTGTAAGTCGCTCTGGATAAGAGCGTCTGCTAAATGACTAAAATGTAAATGTAAATATAGGACTTGTTTTACTGTGGATATAGATACTTTAGAAAAACAAGTTTTAATGACTCCAACGTAAGTGTATGTAAACTTCCGCCTTCAACTGTACGTACAAGGTACGCATTAAAGTATGGACTGATCGACTGATACCGACTCAATGTAGTAGGAGGTATACTCTGCCAAAACTCATCGCCACTCAACTCCATTGAGATGTGAAGTACATATCGTGGCGTTGAGAATTTTCAGCTAAATGACTGAACTGCTACCTGCTAGCAGCATGTGACCCGCATCCGAAGCTACATCCATAATCGGTAGACATGTCTGATTTAGAGAATCGCTGTTTGCATCACAGAGCAATGAACAAAAAGCTATTAAATCCAATTTTGAGATGCTACCCACCTTCCCAAATCAAAATCTAATATGAATGCCAATGTTTTGTTTTTGCTTTGCACGCACACCTGGGGTGTATTCATTACACCGATTCTGTTGCAAAACGTTTTTTTCTTTTGCAAAACCGTTTACTCCGAACGCTGTTGAGTTCCGTTCCGTTTTGATCTTTAACATTAGTTATAGTTCAGTCATGTCTCTCTTTAAAAAAAAAAAAAATAAGCGTCTGGAAGAAGTTTTAAGGAACCCCACAGACGTCACTCCGCTGTAGCACAAGTTTGGTGGCTTGTGCCGAACACAGCGTGGAAACCTGAACCATACAATTAAAATGAACTACAACTTCTGTTTTAAGAACTCAACAGCTTTTACGTCACGTTGAAGAGTGTTTGGACAACGTTTTACAACAGATGAAATATTTTGCAACAATCGGCGTAATGAATACATTCCTATCTAGTTCACACCTGTCTGTTAGCTAATGAGTCCCGTAAAACAAGCAGGTGCTGCCCCAGATGGGAAGTAAAATGAACGTATGCATGCAAAGATATAACAAAACATTGGCATCCATATTAGGTTATGATTTGGGGAGGGGTTTAGCATCTAAACTGGATTTAATAGATTTTTGTTGCTGTGTTACAGTAGCCTAGCCTACAGCACATTTCTCTGCTTGTTGTTTTCTGTCATTCCTCTTCATGCTTCAACATGATCCATCAATGTGTGAACTGCAGATGACCAACTATACTTAAAAGGAAAAACCACCTTTTTCACAGATAAGGGAAATGTAATGCCTTTTCAGTACAAAAATAAACATGGATTGCTTCTAAACCATTATAGGAAGAAGCTATTTTAAAGTGCTTTAAAAAGAGCTGGAACCACTTAAAAGAAAATAACCTTTCCCTTTTAACGAACTGAAGGATATAAAATGATGGAATGATTGAAAGACTGAAGGAAACCGTTTTTGAAGGATAGAGGGATAGGACTGCAGGATTGAGGGACTGGGGGCTAGCGGGATAGGACTGAGGGCTAGAGGGCTAGAGGGACAGAGGGACAGAGGGCTAGAGGGACAGAGGGCTAGAGGGACAGAGGGCTAGAGGGACAGAGGGCTAGAGGGACAGAGGGCTAGAGGGACAGAGGGCTAGAGGGACAGAGGGCTAGAGGGACAGAGGGCTAGAGGGACAGAGGGCTAGAGGGACCGAGGGCTAGAGGGCTAGAGGGACAGAGGGCTAGAGGGACAGAGGGCTAGAGGGACAGAGGGCTAGAGGGACAGAGGGACAGAGGGCTAGAGGGACAGAGGGCTAGAGGGCTAGAGGGACAGAGGGCTAGAGGGCTAGAGGGACAGAGGGACAGAGGGCTAGAGGGACAGAGGGCTAGAGGGACAGAGGGCTAGAGGGCTAGAGGGACAGAGGGCTAGAGGGACAGAGGGCTAGAGGGCTAGAGGGCTAGAGGGACAGAGGGACAGAGGGCTAGAGGGACAGAGGGCTAGAGGGACAGAGGGACAGAGGGCTAGAGGGACAGAGGGCTAGAGGGCTAGAGGGACAGAGGGCTAGAGGGCTAGAGGGCTAGAGGGCTAGAGGGCTAGAGGGCTAGAGGGCTAGAGGGACAGAGGGCTAGAGGGACAGAGGGCTAGAGGGACAGAGGGCTAGAGGGCTAGAGGGCTAGAGGGCTAGAGGGCTAGAGGGCTAGAGGGACAGAGGGACAGAGGGACAGAGGGCTAGAGGGCCAGAGGGCTAGAGGGCCAGAGGGCCAGAGGGCCAGAGGGCCAGAGGGCTAGAGGGCCAGAGGGCTAGAGGGCTAGAGGGCTAGAGGGCTAGAGGGCTAGAGGGCTAGAGGGCTAGAGGGACAGAGGGCTAGAGGGACAGAGGGCTAGAGGGACAGAGGGCTAGAGGGACAGAGGGCTAGAGGGACAGAGGGCTAGAGGGACAGAGGGCTAGAGGGACAGAGGGCTAGAGGGACAGAGGGCTAGAGGGACAGAGGGCTAGAGGGACAGAGGGCTAGAGGGACAGAGGGCTAGAGGGACAGAGGGCTAGAGGGACAGAGGGCTAGAGGGACAGAGGGCTAGAGGGACAGAGGGCTAGAGGGACAGAGGGCTAGAGGGATAGAGGGATAGGACTGTGGGACAGAGGGACAGAGGGATAGCGGGACTGAGGGACTGAGGGACAGGACTGCGGGATAGAGGGATAGGACTGCGGGATAGGACTGAGGGATAGGGGGATGGGACTGAGGGATAGGACTGAGGGATAGGGGGATGGGACTGAGGGATGGGACTGAGGGATAGGGGGATGGGACTGAGGGATAGCGGGATGGGGCTGAGGGATAGCGGGATGGGGCTGAGGGATAGCGGGATGGGGCTGAGGGATAGCGGGATGGGGCTGAGGGATAGCGGGATGGGGCTGAGGGATAGCGGGATGGGGCTGAGGGATAGCGGGATGGGGCTGCGGGATAGAGGGATAGGACTGCGGGATAGGACTGAGGGATAGGGGGATGGGGCTGAGGGATAGGGGGATGGGGCTGAGGGATAGCGGGATGGGGCTGAGGGATAGCGGGATGGGGCTGAGGGATAGCGGGATGGGGCTGAGGGATAGCGGGATGGGACTGCGGGATGGGACTGCGGGATGGGACTGCGGGATAGCGGGATGGGACTGCGGGATGGGACTGCGGGGTAGCGGGACTGAGGGGTAGAGGGACTGCAGGTTAGAGGGACTGCGGGATAGCAGGTTTGGGATAGAGGTTTGGCCAATAACAGTAGTGTTTCAGGGTCTTTCATGGCAGAATGGTATAAAATGTTCCTGCCATAATGTTATCAACACTCTTGCAGGAGGAGGAAGAGAATAGACAAAGGGACTGTGTGTGTGTGTCCCTGTATGCACTTGGATGTTTTCTGAGCTTGAAGTGAGGATTATTTTAAGGAAATCTGGATAGATACTATGCCTGGGAACGGGGGCCTCTTTCCTGTTCCTCCCTAAAATGTGTGTGAGCATGCAAAGATTACCCTCCTACTTCTTGAAGCAACCTTCTAGTTTTGAACTGCCTTGTAGAGGCCAGGCTTGGGACCATGCCAGTAGGAGCAGTAGGGTGTGTTTAGATGGACCTCCTCCTCTCTCTCTCCTTTTTATGTGAGCATTAGATCACTCCCTAGTCCCTACAGGCCTGTGGACACATAGCTACTGGTGTTTTGAGTACACATTGAACTGATATGTAGAGAGAGACCTGCCTTATGACTTGGTTCTGTAGAGATATATGTTGGCAATTCGTGTAGGGCAGGCTTATTGTACGTAGAGATGTTATTGGAACTATCGCTGCAGCATTTAATATAAAGATAAGGCCGTCTGGATACAGTAGATGCAATGCCTGACGAGAAGTTCTTGAAAGTGGAGTCTTTCTCTGTCCCTACCTACAGAGCCGGTGTGTGTGTGTGTGGTTTGTATAAAAGCTGAAGGCCTACATAAATGTCAGCTGACTGAACGCAGGGATTGTGTTGTGAGTCAAACAGTAACAGGAAAAATGACACCCTCCTTGACCTTTCTTCACCCATGACAACCGTTCGATCACTGTAAACACTCGACATGTAAACAAAGGCTAAGTCAAGGGGGCTGGTTCGTGGTTCCAGAGACATATTAAGACATTTCCCGAAAGGGACACAAATCATTTTAATATAAGCCAATTCTTGGACTAGTAAAGCACTTTCAACTGAGAATCTCAGAATTTACTTGTAGTCCAGGACTAGGCTGAATCTGCGTCTGGAAAACAGGCCTGATGTTTTTCATGATTGGTGGATGTTGGAGCCAATCACATCCCAGCTTCTACATCAGGGGTGTCAAACTCATTCCACGGAGGACCAAGTGTCTGCAGGTTTTTGGTTTTTCCTTTCAATTAAGACCTAGACAATCAGGTGAGGGGAGTTCCTTACTAATTAGTGACCTTAATTCCTCAATCAAGTACAAGGGTGGAGCGAAAACCCGTAACACTCGACCCTCCGTGGAATGAGTTTGACACGTGTTCTACATGCTCTTTCCATGACATAGACTGACCAGGTGAATCCAGGTGAAAGCTATGATCCCTTATTGATGTCACCTGTTAAATCCACTTCAATCAGCGTAGATGACGGGGAGGAGACCGGTTAAAGAATGATTTTTTTGTTTTTTAGCTTTGAGACAATTGAGAAATGGATTGTGTATGTGTGCCATTCAAATTGCAGTATCAAATCACAATACATTGAGAATCTCATATACATATCGTATCGGCACCTAAATATCGTGATCATATCCTAACGTGAGGTCCCTGGCAATTTACAGCCCTAGCTACGTAACTGTACTATTTTCATTTCTAATTAACCTACCACCAAGAGTGTAAATCGGCCTTCCGGGTCAGGAATGAATCATAAGGATTGTCAATATGGATTATCATACATCTTGTTAAAGAAATATGCGGTGAGACTATTTTGTGTAGACCCGCGAACGTAATTTTTTTTTTCCTTTCTCGGCTCCCATGGAGCTTTATTGATTCATCATTGAGATCGTTGATATGATGATGTAGGTGAGGAGTTGGTGGGCTATAAAATAACAGGTTGTTTTTGGGGGCCTTCGCCAGAATGAGGACAACCCTGTGGGCAACCTTCCTAACGCCGCCTAGCCACTAGCCTCTGCGTGGAAAAAAGTACTCTTAGCAGTGGATCGCTCGTGCGTCGATGAAAAACGCAGCTAGCTGCGAGAACTAATGTGAATTGCAGGTCACGTTGATCATCGACACTTCGAACGCACCTTGCGGCCCCAGGTTCTTCCTGGGGCTACGCCTGTCTGAGGGTCGCTTTGCCATCAATCGGAACCCCCCGGTTTTCCGTGGCTGGGGCAGTCACAGGCAGCCTCCGTGCGGCCTTCGTCCCCCTAAGTGCAGACCAGGACGGCTCGGTGGGCGGGAGATGGGCTCTGATGGTTCTTATAAGCATCTTTTTGAAGATGGTCT
The DNA here is from genome assembly GCF_020615455.1 of Coregonus clupeaformis. NCBI lineage: Eukaryota > Metazoa > Chordata > Actinopteri > Salmoniformes > Salmonidae > Coregonus > Coregonus clupeaformis. Next base: position 476,693 of record NW_025533616.1, read on the forward strand.
TTTCATTAGCTGTCCGTTAGCTGTTTTAAAAGGGATACTGCGAGATTCTTTCTACTTACAGAGTCCGATGAACTCGTGGATACCATTTTAATGTCTCTGCGTGCAGTATGAAGGAAGTTGGGTAGGTTCACGAGCCAATACTAACTAGGATTAGCGCAATGACTTGAAGTCTACGGGTACGGTAGCATACGTGAAATGCTTACTTACAAGCCCTTAACCAACAATGCAGTTTTAAGAAAATAGAGGAAAGAAAATAAATGCACAAGAATGCTACTACGCTACGTGAGAATGCTATTCATTGACTACAGCTCAGCGTTCAACACCATAGTGCCCTCAAAGCTCATCACTAAGCTAAGGATCCTGGGACTAAACACCTCCCTCTGCAACTGGATCCTGGACTTCCTGACGGGCCGCCCCCAGGTGGTAAGGGTAGGTAACAACACATCTGCCACCCTGATCCTCAACACGGGGGCCCCTCAGGAGTGCGTGCTCAGTCCCCTCCTGTACTCCCTGTTCACCCATGACTGCATGGCCAGGCACGACTCCAACACCATCATTAAGTTTGCCGACGACACAACAGTGGTAGGCCTGATCACCGACAACGATGAGACAGCCTATAGGGAGGAGGTCAGAGACCTGGCCGTGTGGTGCCAGGATAACAACCTCTCCCTCAACGTGACCAAGACAAAGGAGATGATTGTGGACTACAGGAAAAAAAAGAGGACTGAGCACGCCCCCATTCTCATCGACGGGGCTGTAGTGGAACAGGTTGAGAGCTTCAAGTTCCTTGGTGTCCACATCACCAATGAACTATCATGGTCCAAACACACCAAGACAGTCGTGAAGAGGGCACGACAAAGCCTATTCCCCCTCAGGAGACTGAAAAGATTTGGCATGGGTCCTCAGATCCTCAAAAAATTATACAGCTGCACCATCGAGAGCATCCTGACTGGTTGCATCACCGCCTGGTATGGCAACTGCTTGGCCTCTGACCGCAAGGCACTACAGAGGGTAGTGCGTACATCACTGGGGCCAAGCTTCCTGCCATCCAGGACCTCTATACCAGGCGGTGTCAGAGGAAGGCCCTCAAAATTGTCAAAGACTCCAGTCACCCTAGTCATAGACTGTTCTCTCTGCTACCGCACGGTAAGCAGTACCGGAGTGCCAAGTCTAGGTCCAAAAGACTTCTCAACAGCTTCTACCCCCAAGCCATAAGACTCCTGAATAGCTAATCATGGCTACCCGGACTGTTTGCACTGCCCCCCCACCCCATCTTTTTACGCTGCTGCTACTCTGTTAATTATTTATTCATAGTCACTTTAACTCTACCCACATGTACATATTACTTCAACTACCTCAACTAGCCGGTGCCCCTGCACATTGACTCTGCACCGGTACCCCCCTGTATATATAGCCTCCCTACTGTTATTTTATTTTACTTCTGCTCTTTTTTTCTCAACACTTTTTTGTTGTTGTTTTATTCTACTTTTTGATTAAAAATAAATGCACTGTTGGTTAAGGGCTGTAAGTAAGCATTTCACTGTAATGTCTGCACCTGTTGTATTCGGCGCATGTGGCCAATAAAATTTGATTTGATTTGACAATAAGTAATGATAACTTGGCTATATATACGGGGTACCAGTACCGAGTCGATGTGCAGAGGTACGAGGTAATTGAGGTAGATATGTAAATTATATGCATTGATTTGAAGCTCAATGTTAAATATAATTCTCCCATCATATCTTAGCCAACATGACACCAATGTCGATGAGCATTTGGAAATCAACTTGATTAGAGGTACACAACACACTCTCGTCATGATTTGTCCGTCCGTTACCGAGAACCACTATAGCAGATTTTTTGACAGGGTCGTTGGCATTAGGGTTCTTTTAGACAATTATTTTTGCCCAAACCTGGCTCAAATTCTAGACGTCAGATTAAAACAAGGCTACAGAGTCCACAAGGGGACAGTTAGACTTGGATCCATTTGGGTTGAATACATTTGTAGGTGCAACTGTTTTTATTACATTTGATAATTTATCGCTCTCACATGCACATTTCCGTCCATTAAGAACCAACGATGTCCTGCCTTTTTTATTGTAGCATTTCTGACAATGTTAACATATTTTCAGCCGAATCTGAGTTCTAAAACCGGTTCTCATTTTGAACCATTTCATGTGTCTGAAGGTACAAACTCTGCCTTCCTGGAGGGCCCGGAGAGCAAATCAAGTGCACTGTATGCCTACCGCTGGCCAATCGGAAGAAGAGACTTGCTTGGGCCAAGAAACATGAGCAATGGACATTAGACTAGTGGGAATCTGTCCTTTTTGGTCTGATGAGTCCAAATTTGAGATTTTTGGTTCCAACCGCCGTGTCTTTGTGAGACGCAGAATAGGTGAACGGATGATATCTGCTTGTGTGGTTTCCACCGTGAAGAATGGAGGAGGTGGTGTGGGGGTGCGTTGCTGGTGACACCGTCTGTGATTTATTTAGAATTCAAGGCACACTTAACCAGCATGGCTACCACAGCATACTGCAGCGATACGCCATCCCATCTGGTTTGGGCTTAGTGGGACTTAGTGACCAAGGAGTGATGGAGTGCTGCATCAGATGACCTGGCCTCCACAATCTCCTGACCTCAACCAAATTTGAGATGGTTTGGGATGAGTCGGACCACAGAGTGAAGGAAAAGCAGCCAACAAGTGCGACGAACCGGGATTCGTCGGACCAGGCAATGTTTCTCCACTCCTCAATTGTCCGGTGTTGGTGATCGCGTGCCCACTGGAGCCACTTCTTGTTTTTAGCTGGTGTGTGAAACCCGGTATGGTCGTCTGCAATAGCCCATCCGTGACATGGACCGACGAGTTGTGCATTCCGAGATGCCGTTCTGCACACCACTGTTGTACTGCACTGTTATTTGCCTGTTTGTGGCTCGCTTGTTAGCATGGTTCTTGCCGTTCTCCTTTGACCTCGCTCATCAACGAGCTGCCACTGACTGGATGTTTTTTGTTTGTCACACCATTCTCGGTAAACCCTAGACACTGTCGTGTGCGAAAAGCCCAGGAGGCAAAGCTGGTTGCAATTAGGGCTGTTAAGGTGGTCGTATTACCCCAACACTAGCAGTCCCGAGTCATGGCGGCAGTCAAATTCCACGTGCCCGTTGAGTCACGGTTACTAGGCATCTCCAAAACCGTGAGAGGTTAGCATGTCTTGGGGGTATGATATTTCTGTCTAACTTTCTCACTCATCATTATTCACGATTTCATTCAGGACTATCCGTAATCATGGTATTATCCACATTAATGTAGAAGTATTAAACATTCTATTCTTATTTACAATAAAAGTGACTCCAAAATGACACATTATTTACCATTCATTTCTGTTGGGCACAAAATAATCTGAAAGACAACCAAAACAAACCACAAATGCATCCAACAAGTTTGTAGAGTCACAAGCTTGGTGTAATCATTGCGTGCTAGGAATTTGGGACCAAATGCTAAACTTTTGACTACTTTAATACACAAGTGAATTTGTCCCAATACTTTTGGTCCTCTACAATGGGGGTGTGACACTCTGGCTCTATGGACTTTTATTTTTGAGCCAGGGTTGTTCATTTCACTTGGGTGTATTTCTATGTTGGTTAGTCTAGGTTGTTTTTTCTATGTTTGGTTGATGACTCCCAATCGGAGGTAACGAGTGTCAGCTGTCGGCTCGTTATCTCTGATTGGGAGCCATATTTATACTGTGTGTTTTCACCTTGGGGTTGTGGGTTTTTGTTCCAGTGTTGTATGTTCTGTCGGTGTCACAGAGGACTTCACGTATCGTCATTTGTTGTTTTTCGTGGTTGCTTTAATTAAATAAAGTCATCATGTTCACTCCACGCGCTGCGTATTGGTCCGCTCCTTCAGACGATCGTGACAGGGGGACTATGTACAAAATTGTATGTAATTTCTAAACGGTTCACCCGATTATGGAGACAGTCTGCACTCTAACCTCCATATTCATTGTATATTTTCAAATCCAAAATGTCACTGTCCTTATTATTATGGAGGGCACTGTATATACATTTTTGCGCATAAAAGCGTTTCCACCGCCATTTCTCGTATAATAAATTTTCCGACACACAAAGATCCCACCTTGTCTGAAGTGTTTTTTTCTTCTCGAAATTTGGAAAGTTTACGACAAATTTAGCTGTTTCCATCATGCCTGTCTTGACGTATTTTTTTTTCTTCTTTTATCCGACATGTACTTTACTCGCATAAAAAGGTTGGAATGGAACTAGTTTGTAGGTTTTTCCTGCAGTAAAATGACTTAGTGGCGCCATGGGTGGAATGTTATTAATATTTGTCATAATTTCATAACTAATAAACATGATAGAAACACTGTATTTTCAGTTTTTTTAAAATGTCAAACGATTTTGTTATATTTCAGTCTTCTGTGAGGTGTGTGTGTATATAAAGTATAATACTGGGATGCAAACTCCAAAAATGGAATACATCTTTAAGCCCATAACCGTGTGTATACTTTTGTTTTCAAAGTAGATTTGTTTTAAGACTACCAAGAAACTCTGGGTGACCCTGATTTTAGCCCACTGCAGTAAAAGGTTAATGTCGCATGCATCATGTAGCGTAGTCCATAGGCCTGTATGTTGATTTAAGGTTTGTATCACAACTAACTAATAACTTGTAGCCTACAGTATAGACCTAGTACCCTTGGAACAGGGTTGGAGTACAGTAGACCTAGTACCCTTGGAACAGGGTTGGAGTCCCCATAGCCTTCAGCGCTTAGTGAAACGTGTTCTTATAAAGCCCAGTCATTGTGCAATTGCATGTGGAAACAACAGAGTTTTGACTGGCCACTATTTAAAAGAGGATCCCAGTTTTCTCATGCTGCTATATTTATTGCTAAATTCTTAAAATTAAGCTCATTAATCCGCTTTACAACCGGTGAAACCGGCTACGGATGATTAAAAAAATAAAAATAAAATCTTAAATCTAAAATAATTCCACATATATTAGTAGGCTATATGTAAAGACCAAATTATATTGAAAATTTAATTGAGAATAGTCTGATGGGTGAGAATATTATCAAGTGATTTGTCAAATTGTGAATGAGAGACTGATGAAGTGTGTGCAGCCTGCGCAAGAAACTGAGCAGAGCGAATGCCCTTCATGTGACCTTTTTCAAATCATTAGTCGTATCATGCAGCCTTAAAATGTATTAGAAATTGTTATGAGTTTCTCGGGTATCAAGTAATTCATGATGCAAGAAGATATTTAACACTTAGCTGGGGAGTTCATTTTAATATTTAATAGGTACCATGGTTCGTTATAACAGAAGGACAGGGCTCTGCCTCTTGCCATTACTGAACTACTGAACAATAATAATAATAATAATATGCCATTTAGCAGACGCTTTTATCCAAAGCGACTTACAGTCATGCGTGCATACATTTTTGTGTATGGGTGGTCCCGGGGTTCGAACCCACTACCATGGCGTTACAAGCGCCGTGCTCTACCAGCTGAGCTACAGAGGACCATCTCACTTATATACCCTCTGTTACAAGCCACTTATCTACTAACTCTAACCTGGTTCCCACAACACTATGAAAACCTCTTAACAGAAATCAAAACATAAATTGCATAAATCTCTAAATTAAGCATATAGGAGGACCTGTTTCAAATGATCAATTTGTTAACCGCGCAACACAGAATAGCCGCATGTGCGCACTCCCTCAGGAATCGTTTAGGAAAAATATCCTTTATTTTATTCAGCTATGTTCAGTTGTATTCTTCTTATAAAATAATGCCACGGGAATTATAAGCAAATCTTGTCTGTTAAATGAACTAGTGTTAGCCCACAGGCCTTGATCTGGTTATGCCATATGGCTAACATAAGGACGACTCAGAATGTTCTTCTGAAATAGGCTGCCTTTTCTAAATATCATAATGTTTCTTTAGACCTGACTAAAATAAGTAATATATTTATTGTGCTGGTGTAGGCAATTTTTAATTGATTTATTAGACTTTTTAAAATGTAGATGTTCCAAAGGTCCGCACCAGGGGCTTGTAGGCTATGCTAGGAAGACTCTAAACATGTTTTATGTTAATTGACAGTCCGTTACCATGAGACCGGCAGTTATTATTTGCATAACAGTTACCGGCTGACACAATTTTCATGAGCCACAGCCCTAGTTGCAATGACATCAATACTGGTTGTAATCTGGTGGTAATGGTGTATATTCAACTGTAGAATGTGTCACATAGGGGAGCTTTAGACAATATGATACAGTAGCCTTCTGGTTGTCTAGCTACAGAAGAGTTATGACCTTACATAAGCCCGGGTCTTCTATATGGTGCATAGGACATTTGACAAATGTCCTCCATCTCACATTGCTGGTGCAAATATTAAAGGGGCATTTTCGGACTTCTAAATGAATGATATGTAACCCTTTTGATTCTTGAAGAATATTACTTATAAATGCCTCATGAGCTGAGTTCAACTGTCGTCCCCCATCAGAACCCAAAATGTAATCCTGTTTTACTCCAATGTTTGTAAACAAAGTAAATGTAAACAAACACTGTATAGCCTCAAAACCTGGTTAAAACGATCATTTTTATATCATGGATGGTCAGTCCTCGCATCCATAGCTCGGTCTATGAATTTGATTGAGGTTACATTTCTCCAGCCCCATCCCTCCGCTTTTTTACCGAGACGACAGGGAGGATGCTTTATTGTTTCAACTACTGATTTGCCGCTTTAAATCCTTAGCGACCTGTGAGGACCAGTCATTGTCAAGGGCAGCCTGAAGGTGGAATGTTCTTGGAATGGGAACCAGCCAATGAGGCGCTTGTCAACATGATTATCATCATAATGTTGTAGATTCAAATAGGGTCTGTCAGCGAGAACCACGTGAATAATATATTGCTCAGGGGACTGAGACATTTTCTGCACTAGTGAGTTTGATTTAATGGTTGGATATAGAAGATGAGCCTATCTCAGTGGTAGGTGGTTGTGTTTGCGGTGTTTGCCCTTAGTTTAGCTTAGTGGGGTCCATTTGATGGTATAGAGATGTTTTTATATTCATGTGAATGGCTGGATGTAGAGTAGATGGAAGCATCTGGAAGTGCGGCATTTAGCTTAGTTGGGTCCGTTGATGGTATAGAGTTGCAGAGATGTTTTTATGTTCATGTAAATGGCTGGGTGTAGAGTATCTGGAAGAGCGGCATGCAGTAGTAGCCTATGGTTGACATTCATTTGGTCTCTCCATAGTGTTGGCTTCATTTCAAAGTGACTTAAGGTACAGTCAATGCATCTATTTTTAGTTTGTAACCCCTGTGGAAATTGAACCCGTAACCTTTGTGTTCTAGCACCACGCTCTTATAAACCAAGCCACACAGGACGACTGGTTGAGATTTAGTGGTTGGCATCTCTCACTATGTTAAAATGCACAGTGGAGAGGAAGTATAGTACTGCAGCTGTGGTAGATGTTTTGAGATTCAGATGATCGGCCTCTGTCTAGGGTTGGCTATGATGGGCTACTGATACAGTGCAGGGAGCGACTCAGCCCTGTGACCTCAGCCATCCCAGAGGCACACAGATGGATGCGCATGTGTATACTGCATTCAAATGTATTCAGACACCTTTCCTTTTTCCATTTTGTTACATTACAGCCTTATTAACAGTGGATTAAATAAATAAAAACTCCTCATCACTCTACACACAATACCCCATAATAACAAAATGAAAACAGGTTTTATAAATGTTTGCACATTTTATATATAAAAAGTATTTACATTAAGGATTCAGACCCTTTGCTATGAGACTCAAAATTGAGCTCAGGTGCATCCTGTCTCCATTGATCATCCTTGAGATGTTTCTACAACTTGATTGGTGTCCACCTGTGGTAAATTTCAATTGATTGGACATGATTTGGAAAGGCACACACTTGTCTAAGGTCCCACAGTTGACAGTGCATGTCAGAGCAAAAACCAAGCCATGAGGTCGAAGGAATTGTCCGTAGAGCTCCGAGACAGGATTGTGTCGAGGCACAGATCTGGGGAAGGGTACCAAAAACATTTAAGCAGCATTGAAGGTCCCCAAGAACACAGTGGCCTCCATCATTCTTAAATGGAAGAAGTTTGGAACCACCAAGACCGTTCCTAGAGCTGGCTGCCCGGCCAAACTGAGTAATGGCGGCGCACAAACGGCGGCGCACAATTGGCCCAGCGTCGTCCAGGGTAGGGGAGGGAATGGCCGGCAGGGGATGTTGGTAGAGCATGGCGTTTGCAACGCCAGGGTTGTGGGTTCGATTCCCACGAGGGGGCAGTATGAAAAAATAAAAAAATATAATGTATGCACTCACTAAACTGTAAGTCGCTCTGGATAAGAGCGTCTGCTAAATGACTAAAATGTAAATGTAAATGTAATCGGGGGAGAAGGGCCTTGATCAGGGAGGTGACCAATAACCCGATGGTCACTCTGACAGAGCTCCAGAGTTCCTCTGTGGAGATGGGAGAACCTTCCAGAAGGACAACCATCTCTGCAGCACTCCACCAATCAGGCCTTTATGGTAGAGTGGCCAGGCAGAAGCCACTCTTCAGTAAAAGGCACATGACAGCCCGCTTGAAGTTTGCCAAAAGGCACCTAAGGACTCTCAGACCATGTGAAACAAGATTCTCTCATCTGATAAAACCAAGATTGAACTCTTTGGCCTGAATGCCAAGTGTCACGTCTGGAGGAAACCAGGCACCATCCCTACGGTGAAGCATGGTGGTGGCAGCATCATGCTGTGGGGATGTTTTTCAGCGGCAGGGACTGGGAGACCAGTCAGGATCGAGGGAAAGATGAACGGAGCAAAGTACAACGAGATCCTTGATGACAACCTGCTCAGGACCTCAGACTGGGGAGAAGGTTCACCTTCCAATAGGACAACGACCCTAAGCACACAGCCAAGACAACGCAGGAGTGGCTTCGGGACAAGTCTCTGAATGTCCTTGAGTGGCCCAGCCAGATCCCGGATTTGAACCCGATCGAACATCTCTGTAGAGACATGAAAAATAGCTGTGCAGCGACACTCCCCATCCAACCTCACAGAGCTTGAGAGGATCTGCAGGGAAGAATGGGAGAAAATTCCCAAATATAGTGGCTTGCAAAAGTATTCACCCCCCTTGGCATTTTTCCTATTTTGTTGCCTTACAAACTGGAATTAAAATGGATTTTTTGGGGCTTTGTATCAGTTGATTTACACAACATGCCTACCACTTTGAAGATGCAAAATATATTTTCTTGTGAAACAAACAAATAAGACAAAAAAAACAACTTGAGTGTGCATAACTATTCACCCCCAAAGTCTATATACTTTGTAGAGCCACCTTTTGCAGCAATTACAGCTGTAAGTCTCTTGGGTTATGTCTCTATAAGCTTGGCACATCTAGCCAGGTGCTTCAACAAAGTACTGTGTGTGTGTGTGTGTGTGTGTGTGTATATACACACAAACATACATGCATACATACACACACTATGTATGTATAAACATACATACATGGGGGATTAGAAGTGATGCAGACAATTACATTGATGGAAGTTACAATCTATCTGCAATATTAAAGCTGATCTACCCCCTAAAAAAAACAAAGTACTGAGTAAAGGGTCTGAATACTTATGTAAATGTTATATCCGTTTTTTTTTTTTTATACATTTGCCAACATTTCTAAACCTGTTTTTTGCTTTGTCATTATGGGGTATTGTGTGTAGATTTGAGGGGGAAAAAACTATTTTTAGAATAAGGCTGTAACAAAATGTGGAAAAAGTGAAGGGGTCTGAATACTTTCCGAATGCACTGTACATCTGTAAGGTACCTCCGTCAAGTATTGAATTTCAAGCACAGAATCAAATAAAGCCTCGTAAAGAAGGGCAGTGATTTGGTAGATGGGTAACAATAACAAATCAGACTGAATATCGCATTAAGCATGGTCAAGTTAATAATTATGCGGTGGATTATGTATTAAACTACCCAGACACATCAAAGATTGTCGTCCTTCTGAACTGAGCTGCAGGACAGGAATGAAACTGCTCAGGGATGTCACCGTGAGGCCATTGGTGATTTTTTAAAAATGCCTACAGAGTTCAATGGCTGTGATGGGAGAGAACTGAGGATGGATCAACAACATTGTAGTGACTTCACAATAATGACCTAAATGACAGAGTGAAAAGAAGAATACAAAATATACACAATACAAAATATTCCAAAACATGCATATGTATGCAACCAAGGCACTACATTTTATACTGAAGTTTGGGAAAAAAACTCCATCACTAAAGTAATACTGCAACAAAAAAAACACATCAAAGGAATACACTTTTGGCCTAAATGCAAGGCCCTACGTTTGGGGCAAATCCAACACAACACATCACTGAGTAACTGCCTGGTGGTGGCTGCATCAGATAAAAATAAATGGGATGGAGCTAAACACAGGCAAAATCCTAGAGGGAAAACCTGCTTCAGTCTGCTTTACACCAGACACTGGGAGAGGAATTCACCTTTCAGCAGGACAATAACCTACAACACCAGGCCACATCTACACTGGAGTTTCTTACCAAGAAGACAATGAATTTTCCGGAGTGGCCCAGTTAGTTTTGACTTAAATCTGCATGACAATCTATGCAGGGTTTGAAAATATCGAAAAGAATAATGGGCAAATATTGCACAATTCAGGTATTCAAAGCTCTTAGAGACCTACCCAAGAAGACTCACAGCTGCAATCGACGCCAAATGTGTTTCTAACATGTATTGACTCAGGGAGGTGAATACTTAATCAACGACTATATTTTAGTTATTTAATTTGTATTCATCTTTAGACATTTTTTGCGTTTTTCTTCCACTTTGACATTCCACTTTTGACATTAATCCCACTTTGTAACAATACAATTTTGAAGAAATCCAAGGGGTCTGAATACTTTTGCAAGGCATTGTATAGGATCGGGTGCAGCGCAAACATCAAATTGTAGGGATTTCCATAATACTGTAAATATGCAGCTTCAAAAATTGTTTAGTGATCAAGAATATTAACTGTTTTACTTTGCAACCTCACCAGCAATGGGGCATCAAGCAACAATTACTAGCATAGGTCTAATGGTATTTTGGTATGTCATAATTGCTTGAAATTTATAATTTACTTAACGCTTGCATTTGGAATTTGTTGTTTAAAATTTAATTATTACGTAATCAAAATTTTTTTGTAGACAGAATAATGAAAAGGGTTGGCTAGTAGCCTCAATAGCCACATTGAGTGGGCAGGGCAATTCCGTCACAATGTTCCAGGTGTAGGCTGAAAGCAGACAAATGTCAGTGTCGCATACACACACACACCGTGTGACTGGCTGAAATGTCAGGCTTTGTTGTCAGTAATCTCTCAGGTTATTTCTGTCATGTTGTGTGTGTGTGGTAGTGTTGTTTTTGTAGTCTTGTGATAGCCTTAGTTTCTCTTCCCTGACACATTGTGGACCTCTGTAGCTCAATTGGTAGAGCATGGCGCTTGTAACGCCAGGGTAGTGGGTTCGATCCCCGGGACCACCCATACGTAAAAATGTATGCACACGTGACTGTAAGTCGCTTTGGATAAAAGCGTCTGCTAAATGGCTTATTATTATTATTATATTATTATTATTATTATTATTATTATTATATATTACATTCCCAGCTGTTGGCTTTATATCACTTGAGGATGTGAGGAATGAAACCTTTTTTTTAAACTTGAAGATTTTAACTCTTGTATCTCCAACAGGATTCAGAAGTCAATCTAGTCAGTCAGAAACAGCATTTTTACTTGGCGCTTCATGAATGCTTGTCATTCACATGACCACCAAAACAATGTTGCCTCACAAAAATGTGCAGAGCTGGAATTTGTGACATTCCAGAAGCTGTCAGACGTGTGTGTGTGTGTGTGTGTGTGTGTGTGTTTAAATGGAGCATCTTAGTTACTTTAGGTCAACCTGTCAGTATTTGTTGTTTTTCACAGTGTGTGGACAATCACTGTCTAACACTGCCTAACTCCACTACAGGTGAGTTCTGCAGGGGCCACCACGGCAGGATATCTGGCCAGAGAAGAGCATTGCAGGCTGGGTTAGGAGCTAGGCCGTGGACCCAACTCCCAGACCCTCCAGATTCCTATACATTTTGAGTAAGTCTCAGCTCTCTCTTTCTTAGGTTAGTTTTCTTTTAGTTCTACTCTAGCCTCAGTATCATGTACTGTGCGGTATCAATAGTTGAGATTCAGTGGCTGGAACATTTCTATCAGTAAGTCACTCTTTTTTTTTCGATTCTAATCTAGCCAGTACAATCTGTCACTAAGTCACTGCTCTCTCTTTTTTTTAGTTCTCTTTTGTTCTTCACTATATTAGCCAGGATTCTACAGTACAGTTCAGCAGCAGCATGTGGAGTTACTCAATAATGATTTTATTGACAAGCTCATTGAAATGAGCATTGGCCAGTTCTGGTGGGCCTTGAGGCTGATTCGCTGCTAAGGGAGCGGGAGTGTGTGAAGGGAGCGGGAGCTGATGTTCACAGTAGTAGTGTGTGTGTGTGTGTGTGTGTGTGTGTGTGTGTGCGCTGCACATGCAACACTATTTTGTGACTTAGTTGGTGTCACATTTCCCGTCACCACTTGGACAAAAGCTCTCTTTCAGGTCTCTGTCACCAGGGCTTTACTGTACGTCAGACACTAGATTGATTTGGGTCTTACGTCTGAGGGCTCATTGTTGACCCATAATGGCATGTTGTTGATCGACCTCCCAGTGACCTGTTAGCGTGTGTGTGTGTATTATTACACACAGGCAGGAGGATGACAGAGGACAGCCTGGAAGGATGGCTTGTCGGTCCCTCTCTCTTTTTATACATTAAGACATTGACAAGGGGAAAGTTTTGCGAACGTCTCACAACGCAACTGTTTTCTACTCTAATCAGCTGTTGTAATTTCCCTTTTCGTCAATACGCGTCTCTCTCCAGCGGAGAGCTGCCACAGCCCCTGTTCCGTTCCTTTATCCCTATTTCATCACGATGTTGATGGGTCTGACCACAGACTGGTGAACGGACCATTTACGTCAGGGGTTCCCCAAAAAATGTTGTCGGTCAATTCAATTCAGTTGTTATGTTTTATCATAGAACTAGTGATAAAAAATAATAAAAATAAATCGATTGGTTTCATGATATTGTAATGTAAATCAGTGAGAAGATGGCCACTATTGTAACAGTATGTTTCAATATTCCCGGAATACACACCCACAGGACTAAGACCCCTAGACCTAGTGGTAGTAAAAACCTATAGGACCCCTAGACCTGGTGGTGGTGGTAGAAACCAATAGGACCCCTAGACCTGGTGGTAAACTCTACTCCCCTTCTACAGGTTAATGTGTTTTCCCTTGTTGTCGTGTCATGTTGGAAGCACACCGTGTCACATTTAATCTTGGTTGCTGGTGTTTTGTGATGCGAATTAAGTTTCACGTTTAACATTTTGTAATGTTTTCTGCCTGAAAGTGTTTTTGTCTCCTGGAGGGTTTCTGGAGCAATTGAGGATAATGAGCTACATTCCTCCTGTGCGTCAACGCACACACACACACACACACACACACACACACACACACACACACACACACACCACACGCAGGCAGGAACGCACACACAATAATAATGACTAGATTCCTCCTGTGTGTTTTGCGTGCCCCACCTCCTGTTTTAATGTTAATGCTGGAGATAGCAAGCTCAGGGGAGAGGCTGAACAACACCAACATATCATCATGGTCCACCTCCATTGTGCCAGGTTCAATCTCTTCTCTTTCATCCCCTGGTTCTTTCAGGAATTAATCATTTTTCACCGACAGATAGAGGTTGGAGGCTAGTGTCAAACAGTGCTAATGTCCAGTCCAACCCCCCCCCCACCCCCCTCAAGGACGAGAACTATAACGATAACTATGATGATAAATTATACAGAACTATAGAAAATGTTAGCGAGCATCCACACTAGAGGAAAGTGTATCGTTTTATAGTTCTACAGTAGCCTAAGCCTGTCAATCAACTGATCAACACATCCTGCAAGCAGTAGACCTATTACTAAGGTGGTAACACAGAGCTTTCAGTACTTTCGGGGTGTGTTCATTGTCATAGTAATTTTTTTTTTCTAATGGTCGTCAATTCGCTTGATAGTTAGCGACACCGTGTGCTAGCTAGCTAACTAGCTAGCTTGATAGTTAGCGACACCGGGTGCTGGTTAGCGACGCCGTGTGCTAGCCAGCTTGCTAGTTACTAGCACATGGTGTCGCCCACGCCCTCCTGCCTGATGTGTACCAGAGTCCTCCTTAGGACTAGCTGGCTAAGCTAGCATATTTTTTATTTTTTCATTTTAGTCATTTTAGCAGACGCTCTTATCCAGAGTGACTTAGTGAGTGCATACATTATTCGATTTTTTCATACTGGCCCCCCGTGGGAATCGAACCCACAACCCTGGCGTTGCAAACGCCATGCTATACCAACTGAGCTACATCCCTGCCGGCCATTCCCTCCCCTACCCTGGACGACACTGGGCCAATTGTGCGCCGCCCCATGGGTCTCCCGGTCGCGGCCGGCTACGACAGAGCCTGGAAGACTGAAACAGGTTTCCCTCAAGAATTTCCCTGTATTTAGCGCCATCCATCATTCCTTCAATTCTGACCAGTTTCCCAGTCACTACCGGTGAAAAACATGCCCACAGCATGATGCTGCCACCACCATGCTTCACTGTGGGGATGGTGTTCTCGGGGTGATGAGAGGTGTTGGGTTTGCGCCAGACATAGCGTTTTTCTTGATGGCCAAAAAGCTCAATCTTAGTCTCATCTGACCAGAGTACCTTCTTCCATATGTTTGGGGAGTCTCCCACATGCCTTGTGGCGAACACCAAATGTGTTTGCTTATTTTTTTCTTTAAGCAATGGCTTTTTTCTGGCCACTCTTCCATAAAGCCCAGCTCTGTGGAGTGTACGGCTTAAAGTGGTCCTACAGACAGATACTCCAATCTCCGCTGTGGAGCTTTGCAGCTCCTTCAGGGTCATCTTTGGTCTTTTTGTTGCCTCTCTGATTAATGCCGTCCTTGCCTGGTCTGAGTTTTGGTGGGCGGCCCTCTCTTGGCAGGTTTGCTGTGGTGCCATATTCTTTCCATTTTTTTAATAATGGATTTAATGGTGCTCCGTAGGATATTTTTTTTATAACCCAACCCTGATCTGTACTACTCCACAACTTTGGGTCTGACCTGTTTGGAGAGCACCTTGGTCTTCATTGTGCCGCTTGCTTGGTGGTGCCCCTTGCTTGGTGGTGCCCCTTGCTTAGTGGTGTTGCAGACTCTGGGGCCTTTCAGAACGTGTGTGTGTGTGTGTGTGTGTGTGTGTATATATATATATATATACTGAGATCATGTGACACTTAGATTGCACACAAGTGGACTTTATTTAACTAATTATTTGACTTCTGAAGGTAATTGGTTGCACCAGATCTTATTTAGGGGCTTCATAGCAAAGGCAGTGAATACAGTTGAAGTCGGAAGTTTACATACACTTAGGTTGGAGTCATTATAACTTGTTTTTCAACCACTCCACAAATTTATTTTTAACAAACTATAGTTTTGGCAAGTCGGTTAGGACATCTACTTGTGCATGACACAAGTAGTTTTTCCAACAATTGTTTACTGACAGATTATTTCAATTGTGATACAGTAAATAATAATTCCAGTGGGTCAGAAGTTTACATACACTAAGTTGACTGTGCCTTTTAAACAGCTTGGAAAATTCCAGAAAATGATGTCATGGTTTAGAAGCTTCTTAATTAATTGACATCATTTGAGTCAATTGGAGGTGTACCTGTGGATGTATTTCAAGGCCTACCTTCAAACTCAGTGCCTCTTTGCTTGACATCATGAGAAAATCTAAATAAATCAGCCAAGACCTCAGAAAAAGAATTGTAGACCTCCACAAGTCAGGAAGGAGACGTGTTCTGTCTCCTAGAGATGAACGTACTTTGGTGCGAAACGTGCAAATCAATCCCAGAACAACAGCAAAGGACCTTGTGAAGATGCTGGAGGAAACGGGTACAAAAGTATCTATATCCACAGTAAAACAAGTCCTATATCGACATAACTTGAAAGGCCGCTCAGCAAGGAAGATGCCACTGCTCCAAAACTGCCATAAAAAAGCCAGACTACGGTTTGCAACTGCACATGGGGACAAAGATCGTACTTTTTGGAGAAATGTCCTCTGGTCTGATGAAACAAAAATAGAACTGTTTGGCCATAATGACCATTGTTATGTTTGGAGGAAAAAGGGGGATGCTTGCAAACCTAAGACCACCATCCCAACCGTGAAGCACGGGGGTGGCAGCATCATGGTGTGGGGGTGCTTTGCTGCAGGAGGGGCTGGTGCACTTCACAAAATAGATGGCATCATGAGGAAGGAAAATTATGTGGATATATTGAAGCAACATCTCAAGACATCAGTCAGGAAGTTAAAGCTTGTTTGCAAATGTGTCTTCCAAATGGACAATGACCCCAAGCATACTTCCAAAGTTGTTGCAAAATGGCTTAAGGACAACAAAGTCAAGGTGTTGGAGTGGCCATCACAAAGCCCTGACCTCAATCCTATAAATAAATCATTCTCTCTACTATTATTCTGACATTTAAAATTCTTTAAAATAAAGTTGTGATCCTAACTGACCTAAGACAGGGAATTTTTGCTAGTATTAAATGTCAGGAATTGTGAAAAACTCAGTTTAAATGTATTTGGCTAAGGTGTATGTGAACTTCCGACTTCAACTGTACGTATGCACACACCACTTTTCCGTTATTTATTTTTTAATTATTCTTTGAAACAAGTGATTTTTTTTATTTCACTAAACCATTTTTTACTATTTTGTGTATGTGCATTACATGAAATCCAAATAGAAATCCATTTTAAATTACAGGTTGTAATGCAACAAAATTAGGAAAAACGCCAAAGGGGATGAATACGTTTGCAAGGCCCTGTAAGTCCAGGTAGCTCCTTCAGTCTGTTGTTCTCCTGTTTGATCATGACCCCTCCCTGTGTGCACACGCTGACCACTAGAGTGGTGGTGGAATCTCACACACAGGCTGGACTCACAGCCATGGTCAGGACAAGAGGCACCGTTGGCACACACTTGGCATCCTGTCGCACTCCCCTGTGACACACAGATACACACTCTCCCCTGGTATGCACGGGGAATGACGTTGAACTGATGCCTGATGACCCAATCCTGATGTGAAAGCCAACTGCCACGTACAGACGGACGGAAAAGTACGAACAAGTCGTCGCTAATGTCTGCTGCCAACGTGCCTGCTTTTTGTTTTTGTGCAACAACAAAAAAAAACAAGACCTGACTGACCAGCTCAATAATAACAGCAGGGCTAGAATTTATTGGTTTGATTTCTGGGTGTGCAGTGTAAAAACAGTGTGACGTGTTGATCAGTTGTTTTTAACCGAAGGACATCCAATCTTATTTATTGTAGGCAACTTCAGGGAAAATATGTTAGCTAGAAGCTTTATTCATGGACGTCGTCAACACATTGCTCATTCTGCCTTAAGGTGTGTGTTTTGAGACGGGCAGTAAGCTGTGATCTATTATCTAACATGTTATTTATTTATTTATTTATTTATTTATTTATTTATTTCCAAGTAACAAATTCAGAATAACTTTTGAAGGGCTTCGGCTTGAGTGACTGTGTTCCTGATAAACACTATTATTCTGAAGGACTAACACCACTGTTGTGTTCCAGATACACACTATTATTCTGAAGGACTAACACCACTGTTGTGTTCCAGATAAACACTATTATTCTGAAGCCATGGACTAACATCACTGTTGTGTTCCAGATAAACACTATTATTCTGAAGCCATGGACTGAATGGATGAATGCAGACACGAACAACCTGATCACCTGCTGGGACAAATCATTCAAACCCCTTGTGGTTACATAATGCTGCGGCTTTAAAACGCAGCAGAGACAACCCTGCAAACCAGAGCCGCCATCACATTGGCACTAAGTAGTTCAAATCGAGGCTCTACAGTGCCACCATTTTACTCGCATTTGCGCCTTTTAAAATATGTTGCTGTACAACCTGGAATTTTAATTTAAGAGCACCAGTGCGCCTTGGAAAATAATTATTACCTCAAATATTTGTTATTGTTCTCCTACATACCAGGAGCCCTGGTTGAAATGCAGTGTGTGTGTGTATGTACTGTGTAGAGATCAAGCGGTTTGTGACCGTGCTGTCAAGGAATTTTCCTTCTGATGTGTCTATGGAAGCATTATGGTTAGATCCTGAGATCTAGGAGACGGGTTGGTTATCAACACAAATCTTTAAGCTTTCCACACACTGTGACGCAACACATTAGATTGTTCATTCAATGTGCTTGTGTCTATCTTTCATTCAAATAAATCATGAATGCATGAATGTCAACCCCACCTAATGGGTTCGTAGCTTGAACCCCGCAGCGCGCACACACACGTGAACGGTGTGGCTGTTGAACAAGTTGAGACTAAATTACTTGGCGTTACCTTAGATTGTAAACTGGCATGGTCAAAACATATTAGATTCAATGGTTGTAAAGATGGGGAGAGGTCTGTCTGTAATAAAGAGATGCTCTGCTTTTTTGACACCACACTCCACAAAGCAAGTCCTGCAGGCTCTAGTTTTGTCTAATCTTGATTATTGTCCAGTCGTGTGGTCCAGTGCTGCAAGGAAAGACCTAGTTAAGCTGCAGCTGGCCCAGAACAGAGCGGCACGTGTTGCTCTTCATTGTAATCAGAGGGCTGATATAAATATTATGCATGCCAGTCTCTCTTGGCTAAGAGTTGAGGAGATTCTGACTGCATCACTTCATCTTTTTATTAGATACATTAATGTGTTGAAAATCCCAAATTGTTTGCATAGTCAACTTACACACAGCTCTGACACACACTCTTACCCCACCAGACATAACACCAGGGGTCTTTTCACAGTCCCCAAATCCAGAACAAAATCAAGAAAGTGTACAGTATTAGATAGAGCCATTATTGCATGGAACTCTGTTCCATCTCATATTGCTCAAATAAACAGCAAAACTGGTTTAAAAAAACAGATAAAGCAACACCTCACGGCACAACGCCTCTCCCCTATTTAACCTAGATAGTTTGTGTATGTATTGATATGTAGGCTACGTGTGCCTTTAAACATTTTTTAAATCTAGTTCTGTCCTTGAGCTGTTCTTGTCTATTAATGTTCTGTATTATGTCATGTTTCATGTTTTGTGTGGACCCCAGGAAGAGTAGCTGCTGCTTTTGCAACCGCTAATTGGGATCCTAATAAAATACCAAATACCACTTCTTTCACCCATAACATTTTAAAGATGCACTATGTAGAAATCGCTCCGCCATTTCCTGGTTGCTTAAATTCTAATAGATCACCTAATTTCAGTTTAATAGATCACATAACAAGCAAGTATAGTTTAGAGAATCAATGTACTATCTAAACCGCTGTGAAATATATACAGTATTTTCCTTAACCACAAATATTGTACTTTCAGCTGTATGAAGCTGGTGTACAAAACCGAAAGTGAAAGACGTAAGAACGGGAAGCATAGAAATAGCACACATAGAACAGATCTACCGCTTCTTAGACTTGCTTTCAATGAGAATGACAGATCTACAGTGGGGAAAAAAAGTATTTAGTCAGCCACCAATTGTGCAAGTTCTCCCACTTAAAAAGATGAGAGAGGCCTTTAATTTTCATCATAGGTACACGTCAACTATGACAGACAAAATAAATAAAAAGAAACCAGAAAATCACATTGTAGGATTTTTTATGAATTTATTTGCAAATTATGGTGGAAAATAAGTATTTGGTCAATAACAAAAGTTTCTCAATACTTTGTTATATACCCTTTGTTGGCAATGACACAGGTCAGACATTTTCTGTAAGTCTTCACAAGGTTTTCACACACTATTTTGGCCCATTCCTTCATGCAGATCTCCTCTAGAGCAGTGATGTTTTGGGGCTGTCGCTGGGCAACACGGACTTTCAACTCCCTCAAAGATTTTCTATGGGGTTGAGATCTGGAGACTGGCTAGGCCACTCCAGGACCTTGAAATGCTTCTTACGAAGCCACTCCTTCGTTGCCCGGGCAGTGTGTTTGGGATCATTGTCATGCTGAAAGACCCAGCCACGTTTCATCTTCAATGCCCTTGCTGATGGAAGGAGGTTTTCACTCAAAATCTCACGATACATGGCCCCATTCATTCTTTCCTTTACATGGATTAGTCGTCCTGGTCCCTTTGCAGAAAAACAGCCCCAAAGCATGATGTTTACACCCCCATGCTTCACAGTAGGTATGGTGTTCTTTGGATGCAACTCAGCATTCTTTGTCCTCCAAACACGACTGAGTTGAGTTTTTACCAAAAAGTTCTATTTTGGTTTCATCTGACCATATGACATTCTCCCAATCCTCTTCTGGATCATCCAAATGCACTCTAGCAAACTTCAGACGGGCCTGGACATGTACTGGCTTAAGCAGGGGGACACGTCTGGAACTGCAGGATTTGAGTCCCTGGCGGCGTAGTGTGTTACTGATGGTAGGCTTTGTTACTTTGGTCCCAGCTCTCTGCAGGTCATTCACTAGGTCCCCCTGTGTGGTTCTGGGATTTTTGCTCACCGTTCTTGTGATAATTTTGACCCCACAGGGTGAGATCTTGCGTGGAGCCCCAGATCGAGGGAGATTATCAGTGGTCTTGTATGTCTTCCATTTCCTAGTAATTGCTCCCACAGTTGATTTCTTCAAACCAAGCTGCTCACCTATTGCAGATTCAGTCTTCCCAGCCTGGTGCAGGTCTACAATTTTGTTTCTGGTGTCCTTTGACAGCTCTTTGGTCTTGGCCATAGTGGAGTTTGGAGTGTGACTGTTTGAGGTTGTGGACAGGTGTCTTTTATACTGATAACAAGTTCAAACAGGTGCTATTAATACAGGTAACGAGTGGAGGACAGAGGAGCCTCTTAAAGAAGAAGTTACAGGTCTGTGAGAGGCAGAAATCTTGCTTGTTTGTAGGTGACCAAATACTTATTTTCCACCATAATTTGCAAATAAATTCATTAAAAATCCTACAGTGTGATTTTCTGGATTTTTTTTTATTAATTTGTTTGTCATAGTTGACGTGTACCTATGATGAAAATTACAGGCCTCTCTCATCTTTTTAAGTGGGAGAACTTGCACAATTGGTGGCTGACTAAATACTTTTTTTCCCCACTGTATATCACACATTTCCATGTGAATTTGGTCAGGTTGCCCAAAAAGTTACATATGGCAGCTTTTAATGCTGGAATTCCTCTTAAATACTTTTTGCTAATATTGAGCTAAAGCAGCTAATATTGAGCTAAAGCAGCTAATATTGAGCTAAAGCAGCTAATATTGAGCTAAAGCAGCTAATATTGCGCTAAAGCAGCTAATATTGAGCTAAAGCAGCTCTCAGTACAGGTTCGGTCTCCTCTAAGAAAATGACAATTCTGGATCCCTGAGGGTGCTACTGTCTGTAGGGGACACCTTCTGTCTGCTGCTGATTCCAAACCAATCAAATCTCCCAGCATACCTCTGTCTGACTGGATAAGGACACATGGCATTTCTCGCCTGTGGTGCAGCAATTATTATTTAGCGCGTGTGTGTGTGTGTGTGTGTGTGTGTTCCCCATCTGTAACCTTTCCCTTCACCGAATGCGAACACATTCGGGGGCGTCTGATTGGTCCAGAAACCGAAGGGTTGAGCAAGAGCCAGGGTGAAAATTCGTTATTGGCTTTGGTACTCTGATTGGTTGGAAAAAATCGAATTGCTGATGACTTTGATTTGTACAACGCCCCTCGTCACCACAAACTACTTCAACGATGGCAGTCTCAGACTTATGTATGTAGCGAGTGATAGAGCAGCGGAAAGATTTTGGTGTCAGTTGTCAGGCTAACCTTTCCCTGATTTTGAGACGAGTTTATCATTCACAGAGGTCAACCATGCAGACACACACACAAACACACACTCAACGGGAGAGTGTGTTTAGCGCTTTTGTTGCTGTGTAAACTCACCTGTGCCCTGATGGCGTTTGTTGCTCACTGAAACCTGATTAGCGAGCTCTTACAGGCTGACGTGTCTTTTTGGTAGAGCAACATTTTTTGTGGAAGGTACAGGTACACAAATGTGAAGCCAGTTGTACAGTCTATTGCCAGTTTTTTGTTTCTGAGTCTTTTATTAAAGAAAACAATGTTTCTGTTTGCTCCTTTTCATTACGTCATGCATAGCTGTTATTTATATGGCCTAAAATAAATGTTAATTATCTATAGGTTATAGCATACTGAATTTGTGTAAGTTTATCAGAAAATACACTACATGACCAAAAGTATGTGGACACTCGTCGACCATCTCATTCCAAAATCATGGGCATTAATATAGGGCTGGTCCCCCCTTTGCTGCTATAACAGCCTCCACTCTTCTGGGAAGGCTTTCCACTAGATGTTGGGACATTGCTTCGGGAACTTGCTTCCATTCAGCCACAAGAGCATTAGTGAGGTCGGGCACTGATGTTGGGGGATTTAGGCCTGGCTCGCAGTCGGCGTTCCAATTCATCCCAAAGGTGTTCGACGGGGTTGAGGTCAGGGTTCTGTGCTGGCCAGTCAAGTTCTTCCACAACGATCTCGACAAAGCATTTCTGTATGGACCTCGCTTTGTGCACGAGGGCATTGTCATTTGAAACAGGAAAGGGCCTTGTCCAAACTGTTGCCACAAAGTTGGAAGCACAGAATGGTCTAGAATGTTGTTGTATGCTGTAGCGTTAAGATTTCCCTTCACTGGAACTAAGGGGCCTAGCCCGAACCATGAAAAACAACCCTAGACAAATTCCTCCTCCACCAAACTTTATAGTT
Source organism: Coregonus clupeaformis (assembly GCF_020615455.1). Lineage (NCBI taxonomy): Eukaryota > Metazoa > Chordata > Actinopteri > Salmoniformes > Salmonidae > Coregonus > Coregonus clupeaformis. Next base: position 499,657 of record NW_025533616.1, read on the forward strand.
GGCACTATGCATTCGGGCAGGTAGCATTCTTCTGGCATCCGCCAAACCCAGATTTGTCCATCGGACTGCCAGATGGTGAAGCGTGATTCATCACTCCAGACCACCATGCGCAATGCCAAGCGTTATCTAAGGCTTGTGTGCAGCTGCTCGGCCATGGAAACCCATTTCATGAAGCTCCCAACAAACCGTTCTTGTGCTGACGTTGCTTCCAGAGGTAGTTTGGAACTCCTTAGTGAGTGTTACAACCGAGGACAGATGATTTTTACGCGCTAAATTTGATTAATTGACTTGTTGGAAAGGTGGCATCCTATGACGATGCCGCGTTGAAAGTCACTGAGCTCTTCAGTAAGGCCATTCTACTGCCAATGTTTGGCTATGGAGATTGCATGGCTGTGTGCTCGATTTTATACACCTGTCAGCAAATAGCCGAATTCACTAATTTGAAGGGGTGTCGACATACTTTTGTGTATATACAGTGTAAAAGACTGATGGCTTCGAATGTCAAGTCGTTCATATGCTAATAATCCAAATATTCTACTTTAAAAAGATCTTGCACTTCTACCCTCAGCATTCATTCATCTCAGAGGAGCAGAACAAGCAATGGAACCCGAATTTATCCTCTCTGTGCGTGGGAAGAAATATCCTAAAGCTACACCTATAGACTGGAACGACCGACTGCAAATAAGTCCTTCTGGAAGTGCACCGAATATGATGGATTTGAATGACGAGGTCTCATAACCCTCACTAATGGTGTTATCTCCAAGTTGTCTGGAGAACGCAACCATAAGCCGGACAATGCTCTGATTCGGATCCGAAATGTGATGATTTGAGGATATCGACGCCCACCATCTGTAGTTAGAAACAGCTGAGATTAGCATTCCTGCAACATTATTTTGTTTAAATATAATTTGATCTCTGAGAAATTAAGCTAATTGATTGCTGTCGAATTGGCAATTTTTTTATTATAGGATTCATATAACATTCACATATATATATAAATTACAGTGGAGAGAACAAGTATTTGATACACTGCCGATTTTGCAGGTTTTCCTACTTACAAAGCATGTAGAGGTCTGTAATTTTTATCATAGGTACATTTCAACTGTGAGAGACGGAATCTAAAACAAATCCAGAAAATCACATTGTATGATTTTTAAGTAATTAATTTGCATTTTATTGCATGACATAAGTATTTGATCACCTACCAACCAGTAAGAATTCCGGCTCTCACAGACCTGTTAGTTTTTCTTTAAGAAGCCCTCCTGTTCTCCACTCATTACCTGTATTAACTGCACCTGTTTGAACTCGTTACCTGTATAAAAGACACCTGTCCACACACTCAATCAAACAGACTCCAACCTCTCCACAATGGCCAAGACCAGGGATACAATTGTAGACCTGCACAAAGCTGGGATGGGCTACAGGACAATAGGCAAGCAGCTTGGTGAGAAGGCAACAGCTGTTGGCGCAATTATTAGAAAATGGAAGAAGTTCAAGATGACGGTCAATCACCCTCGGTCTGGGGCTCCATGCAAGATCTCACCTCGTGGGGCATCAATGATCATGAGGAAGGTGAGGTATCAGCCCAGAACTACACGGCAGGACCTGGTCAATGACCTGAAGAGAGCTGGGACCACAGTCTCAAAGATAACCATTAGTAACACACTACGCCGTCATGGATTAAAATCCTGCAACGCGCGCAAGGTCCCCCTGCTCAAGCCAGCGCATGTCCAGGCCTGTCTCAAGTTTGCCAATGACCATCTGGATGATCCAGAGGAGGAATGGGAGAAGGTCATGTGGTCTGATGAGACAAAAATAGAGCTTTTTGGTCTAAACTCCACTCGCCATGTTTGGAGGAAGAAGAAGGATGAGTACAACCCCAAGAACACCATCCCAACCGTGAAGCATGGAGGTTGAAACATCATTCTTTGGGGATGCTTTTCTGCAAAGAGGACAGGACGACTGCACCGTATTGAGGGGAGGATGGATGGGGCCATGTATCGCGAGATCTTGGCCAACAACAACCTCCTTCCGTCAGTAAGAGCATTGAAGATGGGTCGTGGCTGGGTCTTCCAGCATGACGACGACCCGTAACACACAGCCAGGGCAACTAAGGCGTGGCTCCGTAAGAAGCATCTCAAGGTCCTGGAGTGGCCTAGCCAGTCTCCAGACCTGAACCCAATAGAAAATCTTTGGAGGGAGCTGAAAGTCCGTATTGCCCAGCGACAGCCCCGAAACCTGAAGGATCTGGAGAAGGTCTGTATGGAGGAGTGGGACAAAATCCCTGCTGCAGTGTGTGCAAACCTGGTCAAGACCTACAGGAAATGTATGATCTCTGTAATTGCAAACAAAGGTTTCTGTACCAAATATTAAGTTCTGCTTTTCTGATGGTATCAAATACTTATGTCATGCAATAAAATGCAAATTAATTACTTAAAAATCATACAATGTTATTTTCTGGATTTTTGTTTTAGATTCCGTCCCTCACAGTTGACGTGTACCTATGATAAAAATTACAGACCTCTACATGCTTTGTAAGTAGGAACACCTGCAAAATCGGCAGTGGATCAAATTCTCGTTCTCCCCACTGTATATATAATATTACCAGGTTCTGAATGCGGTGATGTTCATGCTATTAGAGAATTTTCTTAGTTTTTAAGAATCTCCCCACGCCCCCCCCTTCTCAATGGGTTAGTTCACCCAAATTACAAAATGACATTGGTTTCCTTACTCTGTAAGCAGTCTATGGACACGTTTTTAGCATTTTGTGGCACAAATCCAATGCAAGTCAATGGTACCTAATATTAGCATTTTCACGCTTTATGTTCAAATCATCCTAAAGTATCTTAAAATGGACTCAATTATGTTACTTGAGATGATTTGCGTGAAAATGCTTCCTCAGCTAGCTAGCTAGCACTGCGGTGCATAAATGGTGGTGAGTAGTTGAGTCAATGCGAGGAAAGACAATAGAATAACTGTTTTGAACAAATTAATTTCTTCCAAAATGAAGAAGAAGCAGGAGCGAGAGAGAGCGCTAGATATAAAGTTGAAGTCGGAAGTTTACACACACCTTAGCCAAATACGTTTAAACTCAGTTTTTCACAATTCCTGACATTTAATCCTAGTAAAAATTCCCTGTCTTAGGTCAGTTAGGATCACCACTTTATTTTAAGAATGTGAAATGTCAGAATAATAGTAGGGATAATTATTTATTTCAGCTTTTATTTATTTCATCACATTCCCAGTGGGTCAGAAGTTTACATACACTCAATTGGTATTTGGTAGCATTGCCTTTAAATTGTTTAACTTGGGTCAAACGTTTCGGGTAGCCTTCCACAAGCTTCCCACAATAAGTGGGGTGAATTTTGGCCCATTCCTCCTGACAGAGCTGGTGTAACTGAGTCAGGTTTGTAGGCCTCCTTGCTCGCACACGCTTTTTCAGTTCTGCCCACACATTTTCTATAGGATTGAGGTCAGGGTTTTGTGATGGCCACTCCAATACCTTGTCTTTGTTGTCCTTAAGCCACTTTGGAAGTATGCTTGGGGTCATTGTCCATTTGGAAGACCCATTTGCGACCAAGCTTTAACTTCCTGACTGATGTCTTGAGATGTTGCTTCAATATATCCACATAATTTTCCTTCCTCATGATGCCATCTATTTTGTGACATGCACCAGCCCCTCCTGCAGCAAAGCACCCCCACAGCATGATGCTGCCACCCCCGTGCTTCACGGTTGGGATGGTGTTCTTCGGCTTGCAAGCGTTCCCCCTTTTACCTCCAAACATAACAATGGTCATTATGGCCAAACAGTTCTATTTTTGTTTCATCAGACCAGAGGAAACTTCTCCAAAAAGTACTATCTTTGTGTCACCATGTGCAGTTGCCAACCGTAGTCTGGCTTTTTTATTGCGGTTTTGGAGCAGTGGCTTCTTCCTTGCTGAGCGGCCTTTCAGGTAATGCCGATATAGGACTCGTTTTACTGTAGATATAGATACTTTTGTACCTGTTTCCTCCAGCATCTTCACAAGGTCCTTTGCTGTTGTTCTGGGATTGATTTGCACTTTTTGCACCAAAGTACGTTCGTATGTAGGACACAGAACGCGTCTCCTTCCTGAGTGGTATGATGGCTGCGTGGTCCCATGGTGTTTATACTTGTGTACTATTGTTTTTACAGATTAATGTGGTACCTTCAGGCATTTGAAAATTGCTCCCAAGGATGAACCAGACTTGTGGAGGTCTACCATTTTTTTCTGAGGTCTTGGCTGATTTCTTTTGATTTTCTCATGATGTCAAGCAAAGAGGCACTGAGTTTGAAGGTAGGCCTTGAAATACATCCACAGGTACACCTCCAATTGACTCAAATGATGTCAATTAGCCTATCAGAAGCTTCTAAAGCCATGACATAATTTTCTGGAATTTTCCAAGTTGTTTAAAGGCACCATCAACTTAGTGTATGTAAACTTCTGACCCACTGGAATTGTGATACAGTGAAATAATCTCTATTGTTGGAAAAATTACTTGTCATGCACATAGTAGATGTCCTAACCGACTTGCCAAAACTATAGTTTGTTAACAAGACATTTGTGGAGTGGTTGAAAAACAAGTTTTAATGACTCCAACCTAAGTGTATGTAAACTTCCGACTTCAACTGTATTTTCACTCACTCACTCACCGGTCAGAAGTTTTAGAACACTCACTCATTAATTCCAGGGTTTTTCTTTATTTTTTACTATTTTCCACATTGTAGAATAATAGTGAAGACATCAAAACTATGGAATCATGTGTGGTTGGAACCAAAAATCTCAAATTTGGACTCATCAGACCAAAGTACAGATTTCCACCGGTCTAATGTCCATTGCTCGTGTTTCTTGGCCCAAGCAAGTCTCTTCTTATTATTGGTGTCCTTTAGTAGTAGTTTCTTTGCAGCAATTCGACCATGAAGGCCTGATTCACGCAGTCTCCTCTGAACAGTTGATGTTGATGTGTCTGTTACTTGAACTCTGTGAAGCATTTATTTGGGCTGCAATTTCTGAGGCTGGTAACTCTAATGAACTTATCCTCTGCAGCAGAGGTAACTCTGGGTCTTCCTTTCCTGTGGCTTGTCCTCATGAGAGCCAGTTTCATCATAGCGCTTGATGGTTTTTGCGACTGCACTTGAAGAAACTTTTAAAGTTCTTCAAATGTTCCGGATTGACTGACCTTCATGTCTTAAAGTAATGATGGACTGTCGTTTCTGTTTGCTTATTTGAGCTGTTCATAATATGGACTTGGTCTTTTACCAAATAGGGCTATCTTCTGTATACTCCCCCTACCTTGCCACAACACAACTGATTGGCTCAAAGGCACACCTGTTAGTTGAAATGCATTTCAGGTGTCTACCTCATGAAGCTGGTTTTAGAGAATGCCAAGAGTGTGCAAAGCTGTCATCAAGGGTGGCTACTTTGAAGAGTCTGACATATAAAATATATTTTGATTTGTTTAACATGTTTTTGGTTACTACATGATTCCATATGTGTTATTTCATAGTTTTGATGTCTTCACTATTATTCTACTATGTCAAAATAAAGCAAAGCCCTGGAATGAGTAAGTGTGTCCAAACTTTTGACTGGGACTGCAAATGGGTTCGATTTCCTCCTAGCAGAAATCAAATCAAATCAAATTGTATTGGTCACATGCGCCGAATACAACAGGTGCAGACATTACAGTGAAATGCTTACTTACAGCCCTTAACCAACAGTGCATTTATTTAAAAAAATAAAATAAAACAACAACAAAAAAAGTGTTGAGAAAAAAAAGAGCAGAAGTAAAATAAAGTGACAGTAGGGAGGCTATATATACAGGGGGGTACCGTTGCAGAGTCAATGTGCGGGGGCACCGGCTAGTTGAGGTAATATGTACATGTGGGTAGAGTTAAAGTGACTGCATAAATAATTAACAGAGTAGCAGCAGCGTAAAAAGGATAGGGTGGCTATGTGAAGCGAACGTCTGTGCTTGCATACTCCCTAAAGACATTCACTTGAAAAACTATTTAAAAAATATTACCGTTTGTCCCCACCGTAGAAACAAGAGATGCACTTCCTCAATCTTTCAAATTAATCTAAGATGAATCATTCATAATTCATTTGGATGTTTTTGCTGAGGTCTTAGTGCAATTTTACATCTAGCTAAGATGGGTGGTGCACTACTTTTTAAGTGAAAGAATTTGCATGAAAACTAGTAGTGTACGTCAGACAGTAGGGGCTCGCTGCTGCTGCCCTCTGTCTCGTTGAATGACAGTTCCCGCCCCTTAGTGTTGACCAATCACCGACCAAAGGGCCGTAGACTTTGGCTACTGAACTACGACTTGCCTCAAGGAAAACACTGTGTGTGCACAAACACAGCAGAAAAAAAATAAACCTGCCGAACACCAAAACGTCACAACATTTTAGTTAGAAATTATGCACAAACTGTTTCGACTGGGAAGCATGCGACAGGCTTAACACAATCATTTTGCTACAACGGCTATAGAACAGTACAGGACCATAGCTGGATAAGAGTAACCCTACACTATAGATAGACACTGTACGTGACTAATAAACGTTTGTTTTTGTTCACGAACGAACAACTCTGGGAACTGAATCGCTTTTGTGAAGAAGCCATTAATTTGTCTGCCTGATTTGTATACTACTGCTTTTTGAGCTCCAAACAACGATTATCTGCAGGAAAGTTACAAAATCATTCTCTGAAGATGGTGAATCCTCACTGCAGAAACAACAAATAGTGGGGGGGGAGCACGTCATTCTGGTCCAAGCAAATCAAATTATTTGGCCACGTAATTTGTTTTGAATCGCACATTTCACAATCTGACATAGTGGTAGGGTACCTTTTTTTTTAGGCTTTACATTAGATATTAGCATTATTTATTTCATGGTTCTCGGTTATTTTTAAGCATTTTGAACGAAGATCCGTTTGGGCTCTTTTACATGAACGGAGCCAAATGATCCGGCTCACCGAAAAGCCAATCACAACTTTGCAGCCTACACAGGATGGTAAATCATGGGTGACAATCTGCCACAATATATATCTGTCAGCTATAAAGCCTTGTCCAACTAAGCCTACAATCTTAATGTACATTTACATTTACGTAATTTAGCAGACGCTCTTATCCAGAGCGACTTACAGTTAGTGAATACATATATATTTATTTTTTTATTCTGGCCCCCCGTGGGAAACGAACCCACAACCCTTATTATTTCATGGAAAAACATGTGACTGTGACTAAAATCACTGACTAAGATGACTGACTAAAACTAGACTAACATTTTCCAAAATGTAACACTCATAAACATAAAATACTGTTAAATACTGCCATACCGTGAAAAATATTTTGGCCATATCACCAGCCCTAGTTCAATCAATGACTTTAACAACCGATGAGCGCCATGGGCAACATGAAAACAACAGCAATGACAGATTTTGTTAGGAGAAAGCAATGGTTTTGGTGTTGCGGTAAGGAAAGTTAACTGAGTGAAATGGTAAACCTGGGTCTTGTTCATTAGGAAACAGCAAAGCAAAACGTTTCAAAGTAGTGTGTATTTGGAAACGATAGTTTCTAATTGGACAACTTCAATGAACATGACCACGGTGCTGTCAACAATCAGTCGAAATCCCTATCTCCCAGAGTATTTAACGCTGAATAGCTGACTTAACCAACAGCAAACACTAAACACTGATTTTATTGGTCATTAATACAGTTTGAGACCATCTCAGTTTCTCGCTTTACTAGGTTTATGGGTAGAGGAACAGAGCATTAGGAAATGTGTGGATGTGGGTATTTTTGTGTGGGTTGGGGGGACTTGTGTGTGTGTTTTTTTTGGTTTATATACTGACTGCATAATACATTCAATAGATCTCGGATGATGAAGCTTTTACATCGGCAGGAATGGCAATTACAGGTTCAAAAAATATGAGCCTAAGCCAATTTATGGCTTGTGTTCTGCAGACAAGTTTTATAGATTCGTTGATTTAATCACTTTATTGGTCCCTTGTGGAAAATCCATTAAAAGAGAGGATCGATTTTAAGAATAAAAATACTTATTCAATCAACACCTGTTCAGTGGATAACATATAACAGAACTTGTCGATTTCTTTTTTTTAAGGCATTGTATTACAGTGTAGAAGCTCCCCTGGATGTGCAGTAGCTTTTCAACAAGTGGTAAGAACAAACTAAAATACTGGTAGCGGCGATGGACCAACCCAGGACTCGATACGTGACAGACATGATAGACCCAGATCCTCTGGGGATCGAAACGCGACGACAGTCAGCCGTCTTGATTCTGTGTCTGACCTTTTATCAGCCAATTAATCCCGTTGATGAAGACCGGCTCGGTGACGCAGACTGAGCGTGCTCAATCGAACCCTGTCCGTCATCCAGCCGGGCTGCCTAGCAACCAGGTAGAGCCTCCGCACAGCAAGCAGGGATTGGATGAGACTGCGAGGAAGTGTGGGGGTAGGTGATTAGGGGAGGGGAGGAGGGGGGGGAGGACACCTCTGGCTCAATCTTCACTCCCCCCTTAGTTTCTTAGATTTTCTTAAAATAACTTGACCTAAAGATGTTGATTATGAACCTGGACTGTATGAAGAATGTGATGAACAGTAATATGTTTCAGGTTATAACCATTTGAAAGGCTATTCTACATAGCCCTAAGGCTCGCTTTGTGTACCCTGCTTATTCAAATGAAAACTCCAGGCTCAAAAGCATTGAAAAACACTTCAGGTCAGGGGTTAGTGTCACATTTTAGTTTTCCACAGCGGCAAGCGTCACACGACTTAAAAGATCATCCGTCCAAGGCAGTCATGGGGACAAGATGCTTTTGATGCCTTGGCTGTTCACGCGTTCAGGCGCATTAGTAGGAACAGACGCTCCGTGAGCTGTCAACAAGCTGCCGTGGTGGACTGGCAGTGGGACACTCTTCCCCCTCAGGCGCCGGCTGCCAGCATCCTGTCTGAGACTGTGGCTGCTGCAATTACTCATTCTTCATGGAAGACTAGGACTTCTGTTTGGGCTGAAACACAGGAAGGAGGGGGGCTCCTCCGCCCGTGGCCCTCAGTCCTGTTTGGGCTGAAACACAGGAAGGAGGGGGGCTCCTCCGCCCGTGGCCCTCAGTCCTGTTTGGGCTGAAACACAGGAAGGAGGGGGCTCCTCCGCCCGTGGCCCTCAGTCCTGTTTGGGCTGAAACACAGGAAGGAGGGGGCTCCTCCGCCCGTGGCCCTCAGTCCTGTTTGGGCTGAAACACAGGAAGGAGGGGGCTCCTCCGCCCGTGGCCCTCAGTCCTGTTTGGGCTGAAACACAGGAAGGAGGGGGCTCCTCCGCCAGTGGCCCTCAGTCCTGTTTGGGCTGAAACACAGGAAGGAGGGGGCTCCTCCGCCCGTGGCCCTCAGTCCTGTTTGGGCTGAAACACAGGAAGGAGGAGGATCCTCCCCCCCCGTGGTCCTTAGTCCTGTCAAAATGGACATGAAGCAAGTCACTCTCTCTTCAGACTTGCTGTTGACATACTGTATGTGTGTTGCATGTCAACGTAGCTAGCTGGGTGTGATTGGGGATGGGGTGTATATATACACACACGTTGCAGACCGGATGCTGTGTGAATCAGGTGCCCTTGATTTTACATGATGTGTGGAAAGTTTGTGTCGATCAGGTGATCTGTCTTTGTCTTTATCTGGGAGCGTCTCTACCCACTTAGTCTACTGGTGTAGGGTTACCTGAAGTGGTACAGTACTGGTCCTTTATCTAGTGTAGGGTTACTCTTATCCGGCTATGGTACTGTACTGCCCTAGTGTCTGTTTGTACAGTATACATTTGTGTATAGGGGATTGTATAGAGTGCGACTACATTTTTATAAAGGGGTTGTGCATTTAGTGTGTTTTGCCCTGTACTGGAGTTCCTCTGCCTCCTCTTATGTCATTATTAAACCATCTCTCATGTGGTCTAACGGTTAACACCACAACCCTCAGTACGCGTTATACCAGAGGTGGTGGTCCCTAACGGTTAACACCACAACCCTCAGTACACATTATACCAGAGGTGGTGGTCCCTAACGGTTAACACCACAACCCTCAGTACGCGTTATACCAGAGGTGGTGGTCCCTAACGGTTAACACCACAACCCTCAGTACGCGTTATACCAGAGGTGGTGGTCCCTAACGGTTAACACCACAACCCTCAGTACGCGTTATACCAGAGGTGGTGGTCCCTAACGGTTAACACCACAACCCTCAGTACGCGTTATACCAGAGGTGGTGGTCCCTAACGGTTAACACCACAACCCTCAGTACGCGTTATACCAGAGGTGGTGGTCCCTAACGGTTAACACCACAACCCTCAGTACGCGTTATACCAGAGGTGGTGGTCCCTAACGGTTAACACCACAACCCTCAGTACGCGTTATACCAGAGGTGGTGGTCCCTAACGGTTAACACCACAACCCTCAGTACGCGTTATACCAGAGGTGGTGGTCCCTAACGGTTAACACCACAACCCTCAGTACGCATTATACCAGAGGTGGTGGTCCCTAACGGTTAACACCACAACCCTCAGTACGCGTTATACCAGAGGTGGTGGTCTAACGGTTAACACCACAACCCTCAGTACGCGTTATACCAGAGGTGGTGGTCCCTAACGGTTAACACCACAACCCTCAGTACGCGTTATACCAGAGGTGGTGGTCCCTAACGGTTAACACCACAACCCTCAGTACGCGTTATACCAGAGGTGGTGGTCCCTAACGGTTAACACCACAACCCTCAGTACGCATTATACCAGAGGTGGTGGGTTGGAATCTGATCAACTGGCTTTCTGGTTCACTCTCCCCCCTACCCTTTCTGGTTCACTCTCCCCCCCCTACCCTTTCTGGTTCACTCTCCCCCTACCCTTTCTGGTTCACTCTCCCCCTACCCTTTCTGGTTCACTCTCCCCCTTCTGGTTCACCCCCCCTTTCTGGTTCACTCTCCCCCTACCTTTCTGGTTCACTCTCCCCCCTACCCTTTCTGGTTCACTCTCCCCCCTACCCTTTCTGGTTCACTCTCCCCCCTACCCTTTCTGGTTCACTCTCCCCCTACCCTTTCTGGTTCACTCTCTCTTTTTCCCCCTACCCTTTCTGGTTCACTCTCCCCCCTACCCTTTCTGGTTCACTCTCCCCCTACCCTTTCTGGTTCACTCCCCCCCTCCCTACCCTTTCTGGTTCACTCTCCCCCCACCTACCCTTTCTGGTTCACTCTCCCCCCTACCCTTTCTGGTTCACTCCCCCCCTACCCTTTCTGGTTCACTCCCCCCACCCCCTACCCTTTCTGGTTCACTCTCCCCCCTACCCTTTCTGGTTCACTCTCCCCCCTACCCTTTCTGGTTCACTCCCCCCTACCCTTTCTGGTTCACTCCCCCCCACCCCACCCCCTACCCTTTCTGGTTCACTCTCCCCCTACCCTTTCTGGTTCACTCTCCCCCTACCCTTTCTGGTTCACTCTCCCCCCCTACCCTTTCTGGTTCACTCTCCCCCTACCTTTTCTGGTTCACTCTCCCCCCTACCCTTTCTGGTTCACTCTCCCCCCTACCTTTTCTGGTTCACTCTTCCCCCTACCCTTTCTGGTTCATCTCCCCCTACCCTTTCTGGTTCACTCCCCCCCCTACCCTTTCTGGTTCACTCTCCCCCCCTACCCTTTCTGGTTCACTCTCCCCCCTACCCTTTCTGGTTCACTCCCCCTACCCTTTCTGGTTCACTCTCCCCCTACCCTTTCTGGTTCACTCTCCCCCTACCTTTTCTGGTTCACTCTCCCCCCTACCCTTTCTGGTTCACTCTCCCCCTACCTTTTCTGGTTCACTCTCCCCCCTACCCTTTCTGGTTCACTCTCCCCCTACCTTTCTGGTTCACTCTCCCCCTACCCTTTCTGGTTCACTCTCCCCCCTACCCTTTTCTGGTTCACTCTCCCCCCCTACCCTTTCTGGTTCACTCTCCCCCCCCTACCCTTTCTGGTTCACTCTCCCCCCTACCTTTTCTGGTTCACTCTCCTCCCTACCCTTTCTGGTTCACTCTCCCCCTACCCTTTCTGGTTCACTCTCCCCCTACCTTTTCTGGTTCACTCCCCTCCCCCTACCTTTTCTGGTTCACTCTCCCCCCTACCCTTTCTGGTTCACTCTCCCCCTACCTCTTCTGGTTCACTCCCCCTACCCTTTCTGGTTCACTCTCCCCCCCTACCTTTTCTGGTTCACTCTCCCTCCCTACCCTTTCTGGTTCACTCTCCCCCCTACCCTTTCTGGTTCACTCTCCCCCTACCCTTTCTGGTTCACTCTCCCCCCTACCTTTTCTGGTTCACTCCCCCCCCCCCTACCCTTTCTGGTTCACTCCCCCCCACCCCTACCCTTTCTGGTTCACTCTCCCCCCCTACCCTTTCTGGTTCACTCTCCCCCCCTACCCTTTCTGGTTCACTCTCCCCCCCCCCTACCCTTTCTGGTTCACTCTCCCCCCCTACCCTTTCTGGTTCACTCCCCCCCCCCCCCTACCCTTTCTGGTTCACTCTCCCCCCTACCCTTTCTGGTTCACTCTCCCCCCCTACCCTTTCTGGTTCACTCCCCCCCTACCCTTTCTGGTTCACTCCCCCACCCCCTACCCTTTCTGGTTCACTCTCCCCCTACCCTTTCTGATTCACTCTCCCCCCTACCCTTTCTGGTTCACTCTCCCCCCTACCCTTTCTGGTTCACTCCCCCCCACCCCCCTACCCTTTCTGGTTCACTCTACCCCCTACCCTTTCTGGTTCACTCTCCCCCCTACCCTTTCTGGTTCACTCTCCCCCTACCCTTTCTGGTTCACTCCCCCACCCCCCTACCCTTTCTGGTTCACTCTCCCCCTACCCTTTCTGGTTCACTCTCCCCCCTACCCTTTCTGGTTCACTCCCCCCCCTACCCTTTCTGGTTCACTCTCCCCCTACCCTTTCTGGTTCACTCTCCCCCCCCCCTACCCTTTCTGGTTCACTCTCCCCCTACCCTTTCTGGTTCACTCTCCCCCCCCCCTACCCTTTCTGGTTCACTCTCCCCCACCCCCCCCTACCCTTTCTGGTTCACTCTCCCCCCCCCCTACCCTTTCTGGTTCACTCTCCCACCCCCTACCCTTTCTGGTTCACTCTCCCCCCTACCCTTTCTGGTTCACTCTCCCCCACCCCCTACCCTTTCTGGTTCACTCTCCCCCTACCCTTTCTGGTTCACTCTCCCCCCCCCCTACCCTTTCTGGTTCACTCTCCCCCCCCCTACCCTTTCTGGTTCACTCTCCCCCCTACCCTTTCTGGTTCACTCTCCCCCCCCCTACCCTTTCTGGTTCACTCTCCCCCTACCCTTTCTGGTTCACTCTCCCCCACCCCCTACCCTTTCTGGTTCACTCTCCCCCCTACCCTTTCTGGTTCACTCTCCCCCTACCCTTTCTGGTTCACTCCCCCCCACCCCCTACCCTTTCTGGTTCACTCTCCCCCCTACCCTTTCTGGTTCACTCTCCCCCTACCCTTTCTGGTTCACTCTCCCCCTACCCTTTCTGGTTCACTCTCCCCCCCTACCCTTTCTGGTTCACTCTCCCCACCCCCTACCCTTTCTGGTTCACTCTCCCCCCTACCCTTTCTGGTTCACTCTTCCACCCCCCTACCCTTTCTGGTTCACTCTCCCCCCTACCCTTTCTGGTTCACTCTCCCCCACCCCCCTACCCTTTCTGGTTCACTCTCCCCCTACCCTTTCTGGTTCACTCTCCCCCCACCCCCTACCCTTTCTGGTTCACTCTCCCCCCCTACCCTTTCTGGTTCACTCTCCCCCACCCCCTACCCTTTCTGATTCACTCCCCCTACCCTTTCTGGTTCACTCTCCCCCCCTACCCTTTCTGGTTCACTCTCCCCCCCTACCCTTTCTGGTTCACTCTCCCCCCCCCCTACCCTTTCTGATTCACTCTCCCCCCTACCCTTTCTGGTTCACTCTCCCCCTACCTTTTCTGGTTCACTCTCCCCCTACCCTTTCTGGTTCACCCCCCCCCTCTGGTTCACTCTCCCCCTACCTTTTCTGGTTCACTCTCCCCCTACCCTTTCTGGTTCACTCTCCCCCCTACCTTTTCTGGTTCACTCTCCCCCCTACCCTTTCTGGTTCACTCTCCCCCTACCTTTTCTGGTTCACTCTTCCCCCTACCCTTTCTGGTTCACTCTCCCCCCTACCTTTCTGGTTCACTCTCCCCCTACCCTTTCTGGTTCACTCTCCCCCCTACCTTTTCTGGTTCACTCTCCCCCTACCCTTTCTGGTTCACTCTCCCCCCTACCCTTTCTGGTTCACTCTCCCCCCTACCCTTTCTGGTTCACTCTCCCCCTACCCTTTCTGGTTCACTCTCCCCCCTACACTTTCTGGTTCACTCTCCCCCCTACCCTTTCTGGTTCACTCTCCCCCCTACCCTTTCTGGTCACTCTCCCCCTACCTTTTCTTTCCAGTCTGTCCTTCTCTTTTTTTTTATCCGTTCAAAGAAGATAAAAATAAAAACAAAAAGGAGGAATTAAAAATATGAATTCCTCATTATGAAAAAGTTTCATTAGGTCCATTCATTAGTGTCTGTTATTCAACGGTTACCTCGGGCAACAGTTGACATCTGACATTTCCACAGCAACCAGGTTTTTCTACTACATCAGGGACAGAGTGTATTGGGAAGGCTATTTTTCTTTTACAGATGGTTGCTGTGCAGATGGATGCGTTTCAGCCTTGCTCATTACTCCTGTGTTATAGCACCCAGCAGTGTATTTACAGAAGTTGATAGGAGTTGAGCACCTCCGACGTGTATCCTCTTTCTGCCTTCTCTTATGTCATCAAAACCAATGGTTACCCAGGCAACGGGTTGACATCTGACATTTCCACAGCAACCTAGGACTTCTATATCAGGGAGACCGTCAGGGACAGTGTATTGGAAAGCCTTTTTCTCTTCAGATGGTTGCTGTGCAAAGGCACGTATGTGTGTTTTGGCGTACTCTGTTATCGGATGTTGTCGTAGGCCATTGGGTTTTCCCTTGTCTGATCCAATTTGCACTGGGAAAAGCCGATGGGAATTCGATTGGGAATTGAATCATACGTGCAGCAGAGCGGGACAGAACGAGCCCTTAGAGACCTGCGCGTGTGTGTCAGACCTGAAAAATACTCTCAAATACAATCTGGTTGACTATTTGGTTTTTACAAATAACCCTTCAAATACTCAGTTATTGTTTTGGGCTGTGTATTTCAACATACTCCTACACAGAAAAAAGTATTTTAAATACCAGGTACTCAAATACACGTGTGTGTGTGTGTGTGTTCGTGTGTGTTGGAGATGAGATTGTGTAAGATGTGATCGTTGTGCTGAAGGACTATATGTGTACAGTACCAGTCAAAAGTTTGGACACACCTACTCATTCAAGGGTTTTTCTTTATTTTTTTTACTATTTTCTACGTTGTAGAATAATAGTGAAGACATCAAAACTATGAAATAACACATGGAATCGTGTAGTAACCAAAAAAGTGTTAAACAAATCAAAATATATGTTATATTTGAGATTCTTCAAATAGCCACCCTTTGCCTTGATGACAGCTTTGCACACTCTTGGCATTCTCTCAACTAGCTTCATGAGGTAGTCACCTGGAATTCAATTAACAGGTGTGCCTTCTTAAAAGTAAATTTGTGGAATTTCTTTCCTTCTTAATGTGTTTGAGTCCATATTATTGCAAGAACAGCTCAAATAAGCAAAAAGAAACGACAATCCATCATTACTTTAACACATGAAGTTCAGTCAATCTGGAACATTTCAAGAACTTGTCTTCAAGTGCAGTCGCAAAAACCATCAAGCGCTATGCTGAAACTGGTCTCATGAGGACCGCCACAGGAATGGAAGACCCAGAGTTACCTCTGCTGCAGAGGATAAGTTAATTAGAGTTACCAGCCTCAGAAATTGCAGCCCAAATAAATGCTTCACAGAGTTCAAGTCACAGACACATCTCAACATCAACTGTTCAGAGCGGACTGTGTGAATCAGGCCTTCACGGCAAATTACTGCTAAGAAACCAATACTAAAGGACACCAATAAGAAGAGACCTGCTTGGGCCAAGAAACACGAGCAAAGACATTAGACTGGTGGAAATTTGTCCTTTGGTCTGGAGTCCAAATTGGAGATTTTTGGTTCCAACCGCTGTGTTTTTGTGAGACGCAGTGTCTTTGTGAGACGTGGTGTGTGTGAACAGATTATCTCCGCATGTGTATTTCCCATCATGTGCTCAGTGTGAACCTGCTTTCATCTGTGAAGAGGACAGGGCGCCAGTGGCGAATTTGCCAATCTTCGTGTTCTCTGGCAAATGCCAAACGTCCTGCACGGTGTTGGGCTGTAAGCACAACCCCAACCTGTGGACGTCGGGCCCTCATACCACCCTCACGGAGTCTGTTTCTGACCGTTTGAGCAGACACATGCACATTTGTGGCCTGCTGGAGGTCATTTTGCAGGGCTCTGGCAGTGCTCCTCCTGCTCCTCCTTGCACAAAGGCGGAGGTAGCGGTCCTGCTGCTGGGTTGTTGCCCTCCTACGGCCTCCTCCACGTCTCCTGATGTACTGGCCTGTCTCCTGGTAGCGCCTCCATGCTCTGGACACTACGCTGACAGACACAGCAAACCTTCTTGCCACAGCTCGCATTGATGTGCCATCCTGGATGAGCTGCACTACCTGAGCCACTTGTGTGGGTTGTAGACTCCGTCTCATGCTACCACTAGAGTGAAAGCACCGCCAGCATTCAAAAGTGACCAAAACATTAGCCGGGAAGCATAGGAACTGAGAAGTGGTCTGTGGTCACCACCTGCAAAACCAGTCCTTTATTGGGGGTGTCTTGCTAATTGCCTATAATTTCCACCTGTTGTCTATTCCATTTGCACAACAGCATGTGAAATGTATTGTCAATCAGTGTTGCTTCCTAAGTGGACAGTTTGATTTCACAGAAGTGTGATTGACTTGGAGTTACATTGTGTTGTTTAAGTGTTCCCTTTATTTTTTTGAGCAGTGTATATATCCTGATTGCCTAGTCACTTTTACCCCTACCTACATGTACATATTACCTCAACTACCTCCTCGGTACCGGTACTGCTTGTATACAGCCTCATTATTGTTATTTATTGTGTTTCTATTTTATATTTTTATTTATACATTTTCGTACTTTTTTTACATTGTTGGGAAAGGGCTCGTAAGTAAGCATTTCACGGTAAAGTCTACACCTGTTGTATTCGGTGCATGTGACAAATTATTATTTTTATTTGAAGGTGGGAGGCAAAGAGACCCAGCTGGGATTGTTGGGCTCAGGCTGAGCTCCCTGCTCTCCCTCGCCAGTCCTGTCGCTCTCCCTAAGCCCAAGTGACGACCCTGAAATCGTGTTCAGAGGACAGGCAGAAGGAAACCAGTGTTCTTCCTCTGCCAACACACATGAGGTTAAACACATCACACACACTCTCTTTAATCCTCCCTCTGCCAATCATCAGCCATAACACAGCCATGTAACAGGAAGTAATACGCAGTAGTGAGTCAGTGTGCTACCAAAGATTTTCTATTATATTGACAAGATAGTCGAGTGACCGCTCTGACAATGGAAATACGTGTCCTTTAAATATGGAAGGCAGGCGGGAGGAGGCAAGATCAGGTGGGACCATTCTAGCCAATGAGAGGGCAGATACGCGTGTAAACAACAGGCAGAACTCTGATATAAAGTTATTTTTTTTCAAAGTTGCCATAATGCCACGTGTGTCAACCTATATCAGTGCATTCGTAACAACCTAACCATTACGAAACTTCTATTAGATCAAAATAAGCCTCTCGTAGCATATTAGGAATTACATTTGTTGTTGACCAAATTCCTCTCATTCGTGGACCGAGTTTGGGCGGAGTAAACCCTCTCGCGTCGCCTCTTCCTCTCTGGTGCTACTCATTTAACGCCTGCTGACTTGTGACTGATATTTTTGGGAAGAGCAACACAGTGTGTGCGCGTTGCTATGGTGGTACACAGTCTTTCACGTGCCTTTTTTGCAAACTCAAAGCGTGCGGTCATGTGCCTTTATCTCAGGAGTGGCTTCCGTCTGGCCACTCTCCCATAAAGCCCAGATTGGTGAAGTGCTGTAGAGACTGTTGTCCTTCTGGCAGGTTCTCCCATCTCAGCCAATGAACTCTGTAGTTCTGTCAGAGTGGTCATTGGGTTCTTGGTCACCTCCCTGACCAAAGGTCCTTTTTGCCCGGTTGCTCAGTTTGGTTGGATGGCCAGCTCTAGGCAGTCTGGGTAGTTCCATATTTTTTACAGTTCCCAATGATGGTGACCAGTGTGCTCTTGGAAACTTTCAACACTCTAGAAATGGTTTTATACCCTTCCCCAGATGTATGCCACAATTCTATCTCGGATATCTACAGACAGTTCCTTGGACTTCATGGTATAGTTTCTACTCTGACGTGCACTGTCAACAGGTGTTTCTAGCTAAATCATGTCTACAGGTGGACTCTAATTAAGTTGTAGTGACATCTCAAGGATGATCGAAGTTAAATTGGATGCACCTGAGTTCAATTTGGAGTGTCATAGCAAAGGGGTGTGAATACTATTTCTGTATTTCATTTTCAATACATTTGCAAACATAAAAAAAATAAATAAACATGTTTTGACTTTCTCATTATGGGGTTATTGTGTGTAGATTGGTGAGAAATATATTTAAATCCATTTTGAAATCGGGCCGTAACTCAACAAAATGTGATAAGTATGAATACTTTCTAAAGGCATTATATACGATTTTCTATCTGGGCATTTCAAAACGTTGTGTCCTGTTGATTACGGCTGGCTTCCCACCACACCATGTGCACATTGTTCCGGTCTCTGGTGTTGTGTAGGGCTGTAGTGGCCAGGCGCTGGTCTCTGTGATCTACCGTGTGCTGTATGTAACCTGCTCAGACTCTAACAGGGAATCCTCTGCCTTCCCATTTGTTTATAAGGAGTTGTCACAACACAGAGCGGTGTCTGTTTTCACTGCCCTCCTCAACCCCGCCATCATCAGTGGAGTCTAGCTGTCAGACAAAAGGCCTGTTGATGGGGGTGGTAATGAGTGGAGCTGTGGAACATTTTAACATTAGCTGGCTGTTAAGAGTTAGCCTGGTCCCAGATCTGTTTGTGCTGTAAGCCAACTCCTATGGCTGTTGTCATGACAAGACCGCACAATCAGATCTGGGACCAGGCTAGTAAAGACTGGCTGTCGGACGTACGAGGGCTGTCGATGGTGGTGAGTGGAACTGTGAACCTTCATCCTGATGAAGGCAGCTTGCTTATTAAAACATGTATTGCACTGGAGCGATAGTGTAGCTACCTTCTTTTCTTTCTAGGGGCCCCGGTTTCCCAGACACAAATTAAGCCTAGTCATGGACTGAAAATGTACTTTCGATGGCGTACTTCCGGGAAACTGTCCCCAAGTGTTCTGTACCTCTGCCTTGCACCTTGCTAACGTAGATGTGTTTTTCTACAGAGAACTGTGCAGCTTTAACATGATCTGGCTGTGCTTCCTGTTGATAATGGACGTTTTCACCTCTGATTTGAAATCCCTAGGACTGTGACTGCAGCGCTCACTGTGTGTGTGCTCTCTGCAGTTTAAAAAAATAATAATAATACCAGCCATTTCACCCAAGTCCACCTAAGTTAGACCACTGGCTCGGGGGCTGGCGTTACTAAAAACACAGTTTGCTATCCAAACACAGTCAGCTCCTCCTAACCTGGTAAAGCCAGCCAGAATTCAAGTAGGCTCCTATGATGCCTTCTGTAATTCCATCAGAGACTGTAGTTTCCTGTCGACACTCAGCCTGGCCCCATCCTACCAGTCAGTACAGGAGCCGCTGCTGGGAAAAATGTACCAGGAACCCACGTTGCTCCTGTAATCGTTTTGGCTTAAACATTAGCCGTGCGGCTAACTCCGTAACCTGGAAAGTTAATGTGTTTTGCTAGGCTAAATACACCCACACCCAGCGGCTTACAAATCTGTTACTGGGCTAAATATGCTAAGCTACACCCCCCAATAGTGGGCATCAACCAGACGGCAAGGCTTACAGAGAGTGTGGTGTGTGTGTGTGTGTGTGTGTGTGTGTGTGTGTGTGTGTGTCTGAGCGTTTGTCTGTTTAGTGTGACGAAACGCCCAGTCAGTCGTACTACAGGGACTTTTAATCTGGTTTTGGCAGTCGAGCAGCACTGCCAGAAGTCCCTAGCTGTGGTGGTGATGATTGGCGAAGTGATACCTTCTGATACAAGTAGCTGGCTCCCTCACTCTCGAACGAGGGCTCTGGTCTAAAGTAGTGCACTATGAAGGGAATAAGGTACCATTTGGGCCGCACCCTTCAGTGTAGGAGTTAGTGGACTGAGCTCACCTCCCATGTGTAGGTAGGAGCTTGAACACGCATGTACAGGCCATGAACACATGTAGTCACACACACACACATGCGTGCACACACACACACACACACACACACACACACACACACACACACACACACACACACACACACACACACACACACACACACACACACACGCTCAAGGGAATGATTGACACTCGGTTAATTGAAAATATTCAGTGCCTTCCTTGATTAGAGGAGAGAGAGAGATAATGAGTAGGGAGGGGAATACATAGAGAGAGGGTACTGTAGCTAGAGTGAGAGTAGAAAGAGAGAGGGGGTACTGGAGTTAGAGAGTGAGTAGAAAGAGAGAGAGGGTACTGGAGTTAGAGAGTGAGTCTGTCTGTGTCTGTCTCTTAATTTCAATTTAAGGGCTTTATTGGCATGGGAAACGTATGTTAACATTGCCAAAGCAAGTGAAGTAGATAGTAAACAAAAGTGAAATAAACAAATATTAACATTAAACATTACACTCAGTTCCGAAAGAATAAAGACCTCTCTCTCTCTCTCTCTCTCTCTCTCTCTCTCTCTCTCTCTCTCTCTCTCTCTCTCTCTCTCTCTCTCTCTCTCTCTCTCTCTCTCTCTCTCTCTCTTCCCACCCCACCCCACTCTACATGGATCACTGTCTCCATGCTATGTGAGCAATAGCCTCTCTCTATTGTATTTGGGCTCTCCTCTCCATTGCATTCCGCTTCAGTTAAATTAGAGTAAGACTGTACTTGGGCTCAACTGAAGCCAATGCAATCAAGAGAGCACTGCTGTCATAGCATAGCCATCCAACACTGATCCATGCAGAGGGCTCTGAGCGGCTTCCAGCTATAGGAAGACACCAGCACTCAGACATTATGGATTCCTATAGCTGGGAGCATCTCAGAGCCCTTTCTGGGAAGGCTTTTGGCTATTCTTTTTGTTTTGTTTTACAGATTCTTATTGGATCTCAATTCTGATCATTTGGGGGGTATAAATCATAAAGATAAATCATTGATAATTGAAAGAGCCCCATCTCAAACTGTATGAGTGCTGGTAGCTCATTTATGCTTTCCTGATCTGAGTATCTGAGTATCTCAGAGCCGCTTTCAGAGGAGGCCTACCAGGACGGGTGTCTAGAATAGTGGTTTCTCATGTATTCCTACCAGGACTGGTTTCTGGGATACCTGAGACCAGATGACTACTGTAGATATACTATATGGTGTTTTTGTTGGAGTCTGAATGGGGGCTATAAAGCATAGAGAGAAATCATTGATTTAGCTATTAAGTAAATGCTATCTTTTTGTAATTTGCATTAAATAATATTTTATCAGCTTCATTAAATAGCATTTATTAAAAGCATATTTCTATTCTATCATTCAATCCTAATTTCATTTGAGGCAGGAATGAAATGGGAGATTCACAGTGTTTCAATAAAGAGAAAGATGAGGGTAAGGGTGGTAATTTGGTATATCCATTAATCACTTTTATTACCTGATAATATGCTATTTCTGCCATTTCAAGAAAGGTGATATTTTAATTCCTGCAATCCAGTCACCATTTATTGGTGACTTATTCATCCCAGCTTGAGCTCCTTTCAATCTGTCAGGTGACTGTTTTCAAATGGCTTCCAAATTAATCAGCCTTGATGATATGGCAACCCAACCTTCAGAGCATTATGTCTGGTCACCTATGGTCACCAGCAGTTCTGAAATGAGATGCTGCTTTCTCTCACGATCTCCTTGCCTTCTCCACTCTCCTAGCTAGCTATCTAAACAGCTCAATTATTTATTTATTTAATCAAAACTAGGTCAGCCCTAAGTTAACGTTCCGTTCCATATCTTTGCTTTTCAGGGCTCACTTGAAAAATGAAATGTTTTGTCATATCTCAAGAGGACAGGGTTGCATTCGCTAGGAACCTAACGAAACCAGACGGAAGCAAACGGAATGAAACGTGGAAGGAACTACCTGAATTTGTCCAATAAAAACTTTGTTTTCATTGCAAAACATTTTCCATTTGGAGTAAACGGAATCTAATGAATACACCCCTGGTACCTCAGTCCGGTGGTGGCCAGCAGTGATGATGATGTTTGCTACACCACTAGAACAAATATCACACATGCTGTTTCTGTTCTAAAAGACACGCAGAAAGTGACATTTTCTTAACAGTTAAACTATCCCTTTTTAAGTTGAGATGAGTTTACACATCCTTCCTGACACCTGACTACTTATCCGCTTCAGACAGAGCAAAGAGGGTGTACTACAAAGCAGCATCAAGGAATTACACCGCTAACTTGCCTAAATATCTTGAAATAACTATATATTTTTTTGACAGATAAGCTTCAAATGGGATTGGTCTAATTGACACTGTAACCAAAAACACAGAAGTGTAGCTTTCTTAATCTGGTTGATTATCAAGGTTAGCTGTCTTACTCATTGTTTTATAGGATACTCCTCTGGCCATACCAGGCAGATGGGCTGGTAGTCCCGCTCAAAGCCCTTTATTCAGGGGAGCTCTAGGTAGATGGAACTCATCCACTCGATAGAGCGCAAAGTCGTTTTAATTTAAGATAAAGTATCACTTCTGACAGCAAGGCAGGAGAACACACACACACACACACACACACACACACACACACACACAACAAAAAGCAGCCAGGCGAGTCAGCCTGAGAAAATACCTCTGTTATCAAAAGGAGTTTCAATAGTGAAGAAGCAGCCATGGCATTCCATTGGTGGTTGCTAGGTAACTGCCTCAGCATCTCTGGTATAGTCAAGGAGAACTGTCTTGAGATTGAAGGGATGCATTTCATTCTACCCAACCCCTCTGAATCAGAATGATATGCAAGAGTGTTTTGTGTGGCGTTCGCGTGGCGTGTGTGTTCGTGTGTGTGGTCATGGGGTTAGATGTATAGATTAGTGGGAAGTGAACCTGAGGCACGTCCCATTTGCTGCTCTCCCTGATTGGGTCAGGGAACTTAGGCTGCGTCCCATATAGCACCCTATTCCCTGTGGGCCCTGGTCAAACATAGCGCACTACATAGGGAACAGGGTGCTATTTGGGATACAAGCTGAGATACACATGAGGTAATGACTCCGAAATATGTTATTAATGAAGCTCTGGCTCATCCAAGCTTCACTTTTGGGTCGGTCTGAAAGGGCACCCCTATTTCCTACGTAGTGCACTACTTTTGACCGGGTCTCTAGTCTCTCTGGTCAACAGTAGTGCACTATATATAGAGAGATGGGGTTCCATTTTTGGACGCAACCTGTGTCAGCGAGAGAATCGGAATAGTTCAGGGATTGGAAATGTCCACCGTCACAGACCATTTTGCCACCTGTACAGTTTTGGGTTAGGGTTTCTAACAGACAGGGAAGAGGTTGCAGCGTCGTCGGTGAGAGATGAGTCTTCACTTTGTCCTCTCCTTTAGAAGCTTCAAGATCGAAGGTCATTTGTCACCTGTACAGTTTTCTCCCAGTGGAAGAGGTGAGGGCGTTATTCAACAGGGTTTTGCTGGGCTGATTTGGAGGTGGATGTGGGGGGGGGGGGGGGAGAGCTGAGATTGGAGGGGGTTGGATGTGTGACGATTGGGGGTGGAAGTCATTGTTCAAGTCCAACTGATTTGGATTCCCTGCAGGCTTAACCCTTTACACTCGTGGAAATTGGCCTATATGGATAGGGCTAAATTGAAATGGTTTTTTTTACAGAAGAAATATGAAAAAAGCATATGCATAAGCATGGTAGTACTTGAACGTGAACAGTTTGGAGATGACGGGGACATTATTAAACCAAAGGTGAGGACACAACAGTTCACCTGACACAAGACTGGATCAAACATAACACTGTTGATTTTATGTACATTCTACATTTACGGTACTTTTCGCAGCATTAGTTGATAACGAAATCTGAAAATAATCTGCGTACATTCAGTGACATGATAAGAATATTCCTGGAAAATGTGGGGTAGGTGCAACATAAGACAAAAACATAACAAGGGTTTGAGTGAGAGGACGAACTGGTGTCTCCAAGTGGCCACACACCTCTCCAAAGTGTGCACTCTTCCTAAATCGTTTCAATGCCCTTTTTATGACTCAAAGAAGAGTCCTCAACTATAAGGTGTTTTTTCGTGCTCTCCTACAGTAGCTTTGCTATTGAGGAACTAGCGCACTTTATAGTTTAGTTTGGAGCAAAACCCTGCATCCCCGCCATCACACAATTTACTGTTGTGTACGCAATCCAAAAACAGTCCATTCTAAATCGCAATCTGGGTCAGGTGGGCATCCTTTGAAAGCTTGTTCCATTGCCAACATGACTAGCTAAATTATAAAATACGATCTTACAATGTTAGCCTTTCACAAGGCAATTCAGAGAAACCGAGCGTTATTTTGGTGCGCGTAGAAAGGAGTCATGAGTGCATTCAGGTGCGTGTTCCCTGGCGAATTTTCTTCAGTGTTCCCCCTTTTTAATTTCTCAATCAAAGAAGATCACTGCTGGCAGGCAGCACTGCTGTGGAATGTTTGTTGGCTCTAAGATGGCTCCCATTTTAAACCAATGGATGCAGTTACTATTAGAAGTTATAACATTAGAATCGACAGTGAGAAATGAATGGTGCTAGTCAAGGGGGGGGGGGGGGGATGGGTTGGGGTTATCTTTTTATATGCATTTATTTGATTTAGTTTTGTAACTATAACCCCCCTCCTAAAAAAGAAAAATGACAAAACTAAATAAAAAGTAGGTCACAAATTGTTTTTAATGTACACAGGCCCATTGTGTTCAGAACAACCCAGGGTATGACGCCATGTCATCTTGTAACTGGACATCAAACATACTGATATATAAATGTTGACACTGTATATGACATGAGTTTTATAATATGGAAATGTTGAAGTGCACATTTGGGCTCACGGGTGTTTGGCTTGCTTGTATGACATCAAAGCGATATTTATTTATTATATTCCTCAATGTCTCATCTTTCAAAATACATGGAGTCCTCTTAATTTACAGCATTTCCCTCACTGACAACAACAAATGTGCAAAAGTTGCCCCTTTACCAGGAGGGATGGGGGCAACTTCTATAATAATAATAATAATAATAATAATAATAATAATATGGAATACGCTTTTATCCAAAGCGACTTACAGTCATGCGTGCATACATTATAATTTTTTTTTTTGGGTGTATGGGTGGTCCCGGGGATCGAACCCACTACCTTGGCGTTACAAGCGCCGTGCTCTACCAGCTGAGCTACAGAGGACCTCTTGTCGCATGCGGTGCTCTAGTTCAGAACGTCTGTCAGTCAAAACCCAGACAGAGCTGTAACACGCAGAGCCAGAGCACAGCGTTCCAATTTAGGCGCTTATCAGTGCCCAAATCTGCAACTATCTCTCCTCTCTCTTCCCTCTCTCTCTTCCCTCTCTTCCTTCTCTCTCTCCTCTCTTCCCTCTCTCTCTCCCCTCTCTCTTCTCTCTCTCTCTCCCCCTCCTCTCCTTTCCCCCACTGTCTCCTTCTCTCCTTTATCACGAGGGTGCTGTTCTTGGTGGTAAAGCTAGTGAAATGCTCCCCTCTCAGTATCTGTTTATGTTCACTAAAATATTTCACATCAGGAAGCCTCAACACATGCTATTGAAGAGGAAATGTATGCATGCCATATTTACTGAGGTGTGTGTCACTGGAGGTTGGTGGCACCTTAAGTGGGGAGGACGGGCTCGTGGTAATGAGTGGAATGGTATCAAGTACGTCAAAGAAATGGTTTCCAGGTGTTTGATGCCATTCCATTTGCTCCGTTCCAGACATTATGATGAGCTGTCCTCCCCTCAGCAGCCTCTACTGGTGTGTGTGTGTGTGTGTGTGTGTTACAGTATTTATCAAGGAATGCCTGTGGTGTAAGTCACAGTGTATGTCCTTACGCTGTTGTTGTACGTCATATCATGGAATGCACCCTGTTCTGCTCTGTAGGGTTCCCACCTGTTTCAGCTCTGCTCAGCCTCCAGCCTCTGTGCATGTGCCTATTATCATTTCTGTCACCGCCAGGCTGCTAGATTACTAGCTTCTGGCTCAGTACGTTTGTCTCTGTGCTTTACTCCTCTGTGGTCGATTAACTCTCTTTCAGTCATCTATTCATTCCTCATTCCACAGCAGCCTTTTTCTCCTTGTCTCTTTTCTGTCCTGGCTCCGTTGCTTTCACTGATGGGTACCCTGTGTCCATCGAACTGGGTTGATACGCAATGTCTCCCACAATGCTTTGGGTTTAACCTCCTCAATAGAACATGGAGCCACTTTGTCTCCACCTCAAATGGTACCCTATTCCCTAAATAGTGGACTATGGGCCCTGGTCAAAAGTAGTATGTAAAATCTTCCTTTTGAATGTTTGGTTATTATTCTACACACTGGCTATTATTCAAAAAAAGAGACAGATAAACAGGCAGATAACAGCCAGCCATCCATCCATAACCCTGTTCTCTGCATCGAGTCTTCATCGTCGCCAGCCAGCCATCCATCCATAACTCTGTTCTCTGCATCGAGTATTCATCGTCAACAGCCAGCCAGCCATCCATCCATAACCCTGTTCTCTGCATCGTGTCTTCATCGTCAACAGCCAGCCACCCAGCCAGCCAGCCATAACCATGTTCTCTGCATCGAGTATTCATCGTCAACAGCCAGCCAGCCATCCATAACCCTGTTCTCTGCATCGAGTATTCATCGTCAACAGCCAGCCAGCCATCCATAACCCTGTTCTCTGCATCGAGTATTCATCGTCAACAGCCAGTCAGCCAGCCATCCATAACCCTGTTCACTGCATTGTCTTCATCGTCAACAGCCAGCCAGCCAGCCATCCATAACCCTGTTCTCTGCATCGTGTCTTCATCGTCAACAGCCAGCCAGCCAGCCAGCCAGCCAGCCATCCATAACCCTGTTCTCTGCATCGAGTATTCATCGTCAACAGGCAGTCAGACAGACAGACAGACAGACAGAAGTGGAGAGCCTTTGTAGCTGGGCAATTCCATGGTAACAGAGTGACGCTGAGACTCACGTTTTCACTTTAAAATGCATGCCAAGCAAAAGAAACATTGGTTGCATAGTTTAACAAACCATTTACCTATACGCAGAAGTCTATTAACTACTATTAACAATTGCCACTGAACATTTTTAATAAAACACATTTACTTGAGCAACAGTGCAGATGCAAAGGTTGGTAACAGAATGACAGAACATATTGTTAGGCTGATTATTTGGAAACGGTAGTCTTCCTGCCTTGTATGAGTTAGCCTACCTATAGTATTAAAATCACCTTCAATAGAGTCATCTTATAGCCTACGTATGGGTGGAGAAGCTCGGGGCAGTTATCTTTCCAAGGAAATTAACTTACTAAGTATGGTTAGGCTATAGTTTACTACATTGCCCGGGAATTAATATTTGATCAGCCATATGTCTCCGTCTGAAAGTCGTCCCGCTCCTAAAAGTTTGGCTAAATGTAAAAACGTAGCCCAAGAGAAGGCGCCGACAGTCCGCTCTCTCTCCTAATCTGCTCTCTTCAAACTATGCCTATCCTATTCGCTGATATAGCCCAGAAAATACAGATAGCCTATTGTAATGGTCCATGTAAGAATCTCTGGTAATTTAACCTATTTCTACGGTAATTT
The DNA here is from genome assembly GCF_020615455.1 of Coregonus clupeaformis. Taxonomy (NCBI): domain Eukaryota; kingdom Metazoa; phylum Chordata; class Actinopteri; order Salmoniformes; family Salmonidae; genus Coregonus; species Coregonus clupeaformis. Next base: position 527,713 of record NW_025533616.1, read on the forward strand.
TTGCGTATTTTGGCAAAATTGCTGGGACCATGGCTGGCATGCGAGCTGCGTCACATATGCCTAAAATAAATAACATTTGCGTTACTGCGGTTGGGTTTGGGACCAAACATCACAGTAGAGTACAGTAGAGTCGGGTAAAGTATATTATACTGTACTCTGCTCGTGTGCTATACTGTAGTGTACTGTACTGTACTGAACTCTACTTTTACTTTTCTTTTACTGCGTGGTACTGTACTGTGCTCTAATGCAACTGTGGTTTGTGACAATTGAATTGCAGTCATTCTGTTACAGATTTTCCGGTCAGTGTTACCGATTTTTTTGGTAACAGAGTGACACGTTTTAATCACTTAAGTCAAAAACAAAATTTGTTATCCCTACCTTTTTACTTGTTACTTCTGTGAACTTTCATAATCCTCCCCCATGAGGGAGAGAAATTAGACAAATATCTTAAAGATATGTGGGTTTTTGGTAACAGAATGGCCAGATACTAGGCAATTTTTCTTAAACTTACAGAAGGCAAATAATTTCTGCAAAACGAAATATAAATGTTGATATTAGTTGACAGTGCCTTTACTTCAACATTTATGTGTGTTGATCTATCTCTTATACCTTCTTTTTTTTTTCATCTGTGTAACCAGATATCAAAGCCTTTGCTTATTCTTAATTTTTAGGATGGAAAATGGTTGAAACACGTATCTTTGCCTTCATTTCCCAAAAATATAGACTCTTAGCTTTCACATGTTGGTGCTCATGGGTCCTTTTACATGGAAATGGTGTGAGTGATATAATCCAGATGTGATATAGATTATGGAAGGCGATCTTTAAGGATTGATCAATTTATTTTATTGAGTCATGTTTGATCCATAGGGGTTATATTAGCATGTTGGGCAAACTGTTCTCTAATTCTTAGTCTGGATTGATATCATTTGGCCAAATTGGGGATAGACGTGTGAAGACAGCACCCAGGATCCGACCCCTCGGAATGTTCCCCACTTGACCCAACGTGACATTCAGAGCAGTAGATGGTGAAAATACTAGTGTGGTAGCAGGTCAAGAAATCCAGATTCGGCAGGATACCACTTAAGGCCAGACTGCTCAGAATATGTGACTGTGAAATTAATTCAGTCTGAAGGAATAAATCCACCATTTTAGTCTGACAGGCTACTGATTATTCTGTATAGAATATTGTTGTGTGGAGACTTGAGGCTTCCTAGTTAGAGCTACTAAAGGCTTCCTAGTTAGAGCTACTAAAGGCTTCCTAGTTAGAGCTACTAAAGGCTTCCTAGTTAGAGCTACTAAAGGCTTCCTAGTTAGAGCTACTAAAGGCTTCCTAGTTAGAGCTACTAAAGGCTTCCTAGTTAGAGCTACTAAAGGCTTCCTAGTTAGAGCTACTAAAGGCTTCCTAGTTAGAGCTACTAAAGGCTTCCTAGTTAGAGCTACTGCATATGACGACACTGTGATGAATGAGTGGAGGTTGTTCCAGACCTGTTTTGTGCTTAACATTCCACTCCGTAATTTGTGTCATATGCCAAAACAATTGTTTGCATATCAAGGAGTGGCAAGGAGTGGAATGTTAGCACATACAGACTATTACCCAGGCTACGGATATTGGGGGGGGAAAGAGAAGTGAGTTGCTGTGGGCAATATACTGTCAGACCCTCAGTCGGAAGGAGTTGAGGCTGATTACTTTCAAGTGATGCAGGTTAACCTGTCAGGTGTGTGTGTGGAGTGAGGACTATGCTTCAGGATACTTACACACACACACACACAGTCACACCATCCACGTCGTTGTCTGCAGGCTGGCATAAGTGGAGCGGTCTGACACAAGCACATGCGCGCACACGGACACACCCCTGAGGACCACCCCTGGGCCCAGTCAGTCTCTCTGTCCCCAGCACCTCTCGTGTTGTCAGTGGAACCTGATCGAGCTAGACAGAGAGACCATTCTGCCTCCAGAGAGAGGCTCCACTGAGCCTGCCACCACACCTTGTGTGTGTGTGTGTGTGTGTGTGTGTGTGTGTGTGTGTGTGTGTGTGTGTGTGTGTGTGTGTGTGTCCTACTAGAATAAAATCTTGGTCGACCGAGAGGCGTCCTGTACTTTCGACCAATCGGTTGGTTGAAATGTTTTAAACTTATTTTTCCATATATAGACAGAAACACCCTATGTGTTTGAATAAAATCGACTACACATGCACTGAGCTTGTCTGATGCTTTAAGTACACTGTTTGATTAAATAATTAAGACACACAAATGACTCAAGGAAGAGCACGATGGTCACACTGTTTAAAAAAAAATAAACGTCAGTGAGTGCCTGTGTGACTGGTGCACGTTGTCTCTCTCTCCTCCCTACTGCAGCCAAAAGGCACCACAGCACAGCAAGAGATTATTGCGCTGTCCGTGGTGAATCTGCAACATCCTTTCAGCCATTTAGTTTCTTACTTGTTTCTGACTGAAACGTTCTGTTACCGAAATCCCAAATTTGTTTACGTAAAACATTCCATATATTCCCTCAACCATTGCTCTCTTTACGTAAAACATATCAACATCGCATGCATGTGACCAATAGGGCCTGATCTATAGCCTATCATAATCAATAAATTGGTTGTAACAAACTCCGAACACAGTAACACGTCACCGCAAAATGGGTGCAGAGGATGTGAAAAAGAAACTCGAAACGGGCGAATGTTTACTGGTTGCTCAGGAGGGAAAGACATTTGACTTAGTTGTGGAAACTACTGGAGATCAAGATAAAGGAGGGTATAGGAGAAAGCGTTGCGGGAGTATTATGTTTGCCAAACAGTTGCTGTTATATTACAATATTATATATTTTTTTCTGACCATTTGGAACAGTGTAAACAACACTATATAAATATGTGTACCAAAGTCTGTTCTAAATAAATAAATGTTATATATATATATATATACACACAGTGAGGGGAAAAAAGTATTTGATCCCCTGCTGATTTTGTACGTTTGCCCACTGACAAAGACATGATCAGTCTATAATTTTAATGGTAGATTTATTTGAACAGTGAGAGACAGAATAACAACAACAAAATCCATTTAAAAAATGTTATAAATTGATTTGCATTTATTATTCAAAGCTCCCGTTGTTGTTTAATTTTAAACCTAAAATGCTTGATTACATTTCAGAACGTTAATATCTCGTATGCTGTGTGATTGCATGAACGAATGAATGATTGATACTGTAGCCTATATATTGTAAGTTTAAACAGGATGCGCTCTTATGCCTACAGCTTGATGGTGGTTATACAAGGCTACGATTCAAAGCCTACTAACGATAATGACATTACTTATTGTTATGATCATAATAATTGTAATAACAATAAGAAGGAGATCTTGATAAAGGAGGGTATAGGAGCGAGAGCGGTGTGCATATTGTGTGTGACAAACAGGTGCTGTGAGGTGCTATAAACAACACTAAATAAATTATATGTAATACCATTCTGTTCTAACAAAGAAGAAAACATTTAAAGCCTTTATTACAGCGTAGCAAATATTTAAAACAGCCGATCCTGTGAAAATTGCTTTATCCGATTATTTTTTGCCGTACGGCCCAGTACATCACTGGGGCCAAGCTTCCTGCCATCCAGGACCTCTATACCAGGCGGTGTCAGAGGAAGGCCCTAAAAATTGTCAGACTCCAGCCACCCTAGTCATAGCCTGTTCTCTCTGCTACGGCACAGCAAGCGGTACTGCAGCGTCAAGTCTAGGTCCAAAAGGCTTCTTAACAGATTCTACCCACAACCCATAAGACTCCTGAACAGCTATCAAATGGCTACCCGGACTATTTGCATTGTCCCCCCCACCCCCTCTTTTTACACTGCTGCTACTCTCTGTTTATTATCTATGCATAGTCACTTTACCTCTACCAACATGTACATATTACATCAATTACCTCGACTAACCTGTGCCCCCTCACATTGACTCTGTACCGGTACCCCCTGTATATTGCCTCGCTACTGTTATTTTACTGCTGCTCTTTATTTTTTATTTTTTATATATATATTTTATTTTTTTACTTAACCAACAATGCAGTTAAGAAAAATAAGTGTTAAGGGCTTGTAAGTAAGCATTTCACTGTAAGGTTTACACCTGTTGTATTCGGCGCATGTGACAAATAAAATGTGATTTGACTGCCTGGATCTGTAGTGTGCTGGGTTGGGACTGCCTGGATCTGCAGTGTGCTGGGTTGGGACTGCCTGGATCTGTAGTGTGCTGGGTTGGGACTGCCTGGATCTGTAGTGTGCTGGGTTGGGACTGCCTGGATCTGCAGTGTGCTGGGTTGGGACTGCCTGGATCTGCAGTGTGCTGGGTTCGGACTGCCTGGATCTGTAGTGTGCTGGGTTGGGACTGCCTGGATCTGTAGTGTGCTGGGTTGGGACTGCCTGGATCTGTAGTGTGCTGGGTTGGGACTGCCTGGATCTGTAGTGTGCTGGGTTGGGACTGCCTGGATCTGTAGTGTGCTGGGTTGGGACTGCCTGGATCTGTAGTGTGCTGGGTTGGGACTGCCTGGATCTGCAGTGTGCTGGGTTGGGACTGCCTGGATCTGCAGTGTGCTGGGTTGGGACTGCCTGGATCTGTAGTGTGCTGGGTTGGGACTGCCTGGATCTGTAGTGTGCTGGGTTGGGACTGCCTGGATCTGTAGTGTATGAGCTCTACTGTAGGTTACCCTGTGTTTGCATGTCCTCATCTCAGTCCTACGTAATGTTACATAATAGTGGTGTTGCATAAGATACTGTACTCTCCCCCTATGGTAGTGTTATTAATACAGTATGGATGTAACGGTTGCTACGGTAGTGTTATTAATACAGTATGGATGTAATGGATTACTACAGTAGTGTTATTAATACAGTATGGATGTAACAGGTTACTACAGTAGTGTTATTAATACATTATGGATGTAACGGTTACTACGGTAGTGTTATTAATACAGTATGGATGTAACAGGTTACTACAGTAGTGTTATTAATACATTATGGATGTAACGGTTACTACGGTAGTGTTATTAATACAGTATGGATGTAACGGTTACTACGGTAGTGTTATTAATACGGTATGGATGTAACAGGTTACTACAGCAGTGTTATTAATACATTATGGATGTAACGGTTACTACGGTAGTGTTATTAATACAGTATGGCTGTAACAGGTTACTACGGTAGTGTTATTAATACAGTATGGATGTAACGGTTACTACGGTAGTGATATTAATACAGTATGGATGTAACGGTTACTACAGTAGTGTTATTAATACAGTATGGCTGTAACAGGTTACTACGGTAGTGTTATTAATACAGTATGGCTGTAACAGGTTACTACGGTAGTGTTATTAATACAGTATGGCTGTAACAGGTTACTACGGTAGTGTTATTAATACAGTATGGCTGTAACAGGTTACTACGGTAGTGTTATTAATACAGTATGGCTGTAACAGGTTACTACGGTAGTGTTATTAATACAGTATGGATGTAACAGGTTACTACGGTAGTGTTATTAATACTGTATGGATGTAACAGGTTACTACGGTAGTGTTATTAATACAGTATGGATGTAACGGTTACTACGGTAGTGTTATTAATACAGTATGGATGTAACAGGTTACTACGGTAGTGTTATTAATACAGTATGGATGTAACAGGTTACTACGGTAGTGTTATTAATACTGTATGGATGTAACAGGTTACTACGGTAGTGTTATTAATACAGTATGGATGTAACGGTTACTACGGTAGTGTTATTAATACAGTATGGATGTAACAGGTTACTACGGTAGTGTTATTAATACAGTATGGATGTAACGGTTACTACGGTAGTGTTATTAATACAGTATGGATGTAACAGGTTACTACGGTAGTGTTATTAATACAGTATGGATGTAACGGTTACTACGGTAGTGTTATTAATACAGTATGGATGTAACAGGTTACTACGGTAGTGTTATTAATACAGTATGGATGTAACTGTATCTCCTCCCTCGCTCTGCACATTCTCTATCTCTCCCCTCATTCTCTCTCTATCTCTCCCCTCATTCTCTCCCTCTATCTCCCTTCTTTCTTGTTGATTTTTCACAGGATTGTTCCGCGTCGAAGGACCATGCAAGCCAAGAGCTTTATATGCACTCCATAATTGCTAAAAGTGTCTCGCTCCAGGTTATTGGGCCATGGCCTCTAAGCCACATCCTCCTCTCTCTCTCTCTCGCTCCAGGTTATTGGGCCATGGCCTCTAAGCCACATCCTCCTCTCTCTCTCTCGCTCCAGGTTATTGGGCCATGGCCTCTAAGCCACATCCTCCTCTCTCTCGCTCCAGGTTATTGGGCCATGGCCTCTAAAGTGTGTCTCGCTCTCTCGCTCCAGGTTATTGGGCCATGGCCTCTAAGCCACATCCTCCTCTGATGAAGAAACACAGTCAGTCAGATCTGGTGAGCAGGCTGAAGACCAGGAAGATACTGGGGGTCGGAGGAGAGGACGACGATGGAGAGGTACATAGGTCAAAGGTCAGTAGTACGCGCACACACTAGAACAGGAAGGTACTGTGGGTCGTAGGAGAGGGCTAGGATGGAGAGGTGCATAGGTCAAAGGTCAGTATAATTTATTTCCCAAATATACAGAAAAGGTGTGCATTTGCTCATTCTTCATCATGGTGAATGAATCATTGGCTTTGTGCAAGCATTGACTGGATAAAGATTCTACCTTTGTTGAATCCATAATAAGTAGCGTGCATGTGGACAGAATGGAGATACTGCATTCATTGATGATTACCCATGCAACATGACAGCTCAATCAAACTGGCACGCTATTGTGAAGGTAATCATTCCTAATTAACTATTTGTTCATTAAGATAATCTATAGCGCTTTCACGTTTTAGGTAATATTGGTTTCTTGATTACTTGCTTATTGCAGCACAATGCACTGAATGATTGCATGCTCTCACTCTGTCTTTCATATTGCCTTGGCAATCAATCCATTGGCCCATCTCTGTATTTGTTCTATTGTGTTTACTGTCATCCCCTATCACAATCCATTGGCCCATCTGTCTTTGTTCTATTGTGTTTACTGTAATCCTCTATACAATCCAATGAATGTGGATCACTTAGAAAAGTACAGTAATATATATTTTCCTGCCTGCTGAGATGCTTCAGCTCAGTCCTCTGAGATCCTGTCTCTCTCCTCTTTCTCTCCTCACTCTTCCCTTCCCCTCACGTTCCATCTCTCTCCTCACCTCACGTTCCATCTCTCTCCTCACTCTCTCCTCCCCTCACATTCTCTCTCTCTCCTCACTCTTCCCATCCTTCACGTTCCGTCTCTCTCCTCCTCTCACGTTCCCTCTCTCTCCTCCCCTCACGTTCCCTCTCTCTCCTCACTCTTCCCATCCCTCACATTCCCTCTCTCCTCACTCTTCCCATCCCTCACGTTCCCTCTCTCTCCTCACTCTTCCCATCCCTCACATTCCCTCTCTCTCCTCACTCTTCCCATCCCTCACACATGATGCATGCACACATGCATTCTCACATGCCAGCCTACACACTTGAACACATGAACACACCCACTGATGTAACACATAAAAAGAAACAGAGGCTGTTTACACAGGCAGCCCAATTCTGAAAATTTGTATTTTGCACAATCTCTGAAAAAGATCTGATTTGAAAAGATCTGATGTGATTGGTCACCAGATTGAGCTGCCTGTGTAAACACCGACAGAGATGCCCTTTATGGATACGTTTAAGCACACATTTGTTGGACTCATAAGAACAGGATGATGCTTTTTTTTATTTCATCAAATAGCATTAGACACACACCACAGTCTGATCTCAGAGCTGAAATACTAATCACACACAAGGAGACCGAGCAGAGCAGGCTTTGTGTGTGTGTGTGTGGGGGGTAAAGGTTGGCCCCATCCACATCTTTCTCTCTCCCGCTCTCATCCCTCCCTGCCTCCTGAGTGTAAATGCTTTGGTAAGCAGGCAACTCCCCAGTGTTAAGGTTTTAGCAGGGTTGGAGCTGAGGACATCTGCCACTGTGATCCGTCTGTGTTAAGTCTTTGACACAGAGGCTTAGTGAGAGAGACAGATATTAGAGATGCACAAAACAGTCACTCAGTTCTCCTGGAGATGCACAAAACAGTCACTCAGTTCTCCTGGAGATGCACAACACAGTCACTCAGTTCTACTGGAGATGCACAACACAGTCACTCAGTTCTACTGGAGATGCACAACACAGTCACTCAGTTCTACTGGAGATGCACAACACAGTCACTCAGTTCTACTGGAGATGCACAACACAGTCACTCAGTTCTACTGGAGATGCACAACACAGTCACTCAGTTCTACTGGAGATGCACAACACAGTCACTCAGTTCTACTGGAGATGCACAACACAGTCACTCAGTTCTACTGGAGATGCACAATACAGTCACTCAGTTCTACTGGAGATGCACAATACAGTCACTCAGTTCTACTGGAGATGCACAACACAGTCACTCAGTTCTACTGGAGATGCACAACACAGTCACTCAGTTCTACTGGAGATGCACAACACAGTCACTCAGTTCTCCTGGAGATGCACAACACAGTCACTCAGTTCTCCTGGAGATGCACAACACAGTCACTCAGTTCTCCTGGAGATGCACAACACAGTCACTCAGTTCTACTGGAGATGCACAACACAGTCACTCAGTTCTACTGGAGATGCACAACACAGTCACTCAGTTCTACTGGAGATGCACAACACAGTCACTCAGTTCTACTGGAGATGCACAACACAGTCACTCAGTTCTACTGGAGATGCACAACACATATTCCCAGTCACTCAGTCACATTATGAGATACTGGAGATAGAGGGGAAACATATACATGCATAGTCACACTCTCTCTCTCTCCACTATGACATACTGTAGAATAATGCAGATGTTCTTAACTAGCTGTTTAGTCTCTGTTCTTAACAATCAATGAAATGTATTTATAAAGCCCTCTTTTTTTACATCAGCAGATGTCACAAAGTGCTATACAGAAACCCAGCCTAACTGCTTGTACAGAAACCCAGCCTAAAACGAGTTGTTTAGTCTCTGTTCTTAACTAGTTGTTTAGTCTCTAACCCAGGGGGCTTAGTGATGGAGGCACATATGGGAGTTGCACCTACAGCCACAGTCACTCACCCATACTATAGAGCAGTGGTCCTGGCTAAGTCTTCTGTCTGACTGTCGTCTTGTCTGTCGTCATGGATACAGAAATGGCCTTGGCTTTTCTGGGTCGGTGGTATTGACTGTCTGACTGTGACCGAGTGGAAATCATGCCCGTGAACACGACATATAAACTCACGACCCTCAGCACGTAACACAAAGTACTTGAGGAGCACCATCAATACCACCCGACCCAGAAAAGCCAAGGCCATTTCTGTATCCATGACGACAGTACTTGTAGGTCTCAGGAAGCGAAGCACTTAGCTATCCTCTACATATACACAAGGGAGACATGTAGGCCTACTGCAGATACATGTCATGTACATCTTCTGGCCTTTATGTAGTGTCCCTGGTTGAGTCTCTGCATGTTTCACACAGGTCACTGTTTCCTTCTCCCTATTTTAAATAGTCACAGATTTGACAAAGAACTATTCCATCACTTTATTCACACCCCCATCCTCAGTTTTCTCCTATCACAGCCATTAAACTCCGTAACTGTCTCAAAGTCACCATTGGCCCCCATGGTGAAATCCCTGAGCGGTTTCCTTCCTCTCTGGCAACTGAGTTAGGAACGGTGCCTGTATCTTTTGTAGTGACTGGGTGTATTGATACGCCATCCAAAGTGTAATTAATAACTTCACCATGCTCAAAGGGATATTCAATGTCTGCTACCAATAGCTGCCCTTCTTTTGGGAGGCATTGGAAAACCTCCCTGGTCTTTTGTGGTTGAATCTGTGTTTGAAACTCACTGCTCAACTGAGGGACCTTACAATTATCTGTATGTGTGGGGTACAGAGATGAGGTAGTACAAATCATGTTAAACACTATTATTGAACACAGAGTGAGTCCCATGCAACTTATGTGACGTGTTAAGCACATTTTTACTCATGAACTTATTTTGGCTTGCCCTAACAAAGGGGTTGACTCAAGAAATGTCTGTTCATTTGTAATTATTAATAAAAAATAAAGAAAAAAATCCACTTTGACGTTATGGGGTAGGCCAGTGACAAAAAAAAATCTCAATTTAATCAATGTTTAATTCAGGCTGTAATACAACAAAATGTGGAAAAGGTCAAGGGGTGTGAATACTTCCTGAAGGTACTCACACATACAGTGGGTGAAACAGTATGTAAACATTATTAAAGTGACCAGTGTTCAATGACTGTGTACACTGCATCTGGAAAGTATTCAGACCCCTTGACTTTTTCCACATTTTGTTATGTTACAGCCTTATTCTAAAATGGATTACATTGTCGTCGTCCCCCGCCCCCTCATTAATCTACACACAATACCTCATCATGACAAAGCAAAAACAGGTTTTTAGACATTTTTTGCAAATTTATTAAACATAAAAAACGGAAATCACCTTTACATACACTACCGTTCAAAAGCTTGGGGTCACATAGAAATGTCCTTGTTTCCAAAAGAAAAGCAATTTTTTTGTCCATTAAAATAACATCAAATTGATCAGAAATACAGTGTAGACATTGTTAATGTTGTAAATGGCTATTGTAGCTGGAAACGGCTGATAATAAAAACAAAAAAATGGAATATCTACATAGGCGTACAGAGGCCCATTATCAGCAACCATCAGTCCTGTGTTCCAATGCCACGTTGTGTTTGCTAATCCAAGTTTTTAATTTTAAAAAGCTAATTGATCATTAGAAAACCCTTTTTGCAACTATGTTAGCACAGCTGAAAACTGTTGTGCTGATTTAAAGAAGCAATAAAACTGGTCTTCTTGAGACTAGTTGTGTATCTGGAGCATCAGCAATTGTGGGTTCGATTACAGGCTGAAAATGGCAAGAAACAAATAACTTTCTTCTGAAACTCGTCAGTCTATTCTGGTTCTGAGAAATGAAGGCTATTCCATGCAAGAAATTGGCAAGAAACTGAAGATCTGTGTACTACTCCCTTAACAGAACAGCGCAAACTGGCTCTTAACAGAATAGTAAGAGGAGTGGGAGGCCCCGGTGCACAACTGAGCAAGAGGACAAATACATTAGTGTCTAGTTTCAGAAACAGGCGCCTCACGGGTCCTCAACTGGCAGCTTCATTAAATAGTACCCGCAAAACACCCGTCTCAACGTCAACAGTGAAGAGGCGACTCCGGGATGCTGACCTTCTAGGCAGAGATGCAAAAAAAAAGCCATATCTCAGACTGGCCAATAAAAATAAAAGATTAAGATGGGCAAAAGAACACAGACACTGGACTTTTCCTTTGCAACTCTGCCTGTGTCAGCATCCCGGAGTCGCCTCTTCACTGTTGACGTTGAGACTGGTGTTTTGCGGGTACTATTTAATGAAGCTGCCAGTTGAGGACCTGTGAGGCGTCTGTTTCTCAAACTAGACACTCTAATGTGTTTGTCAATTAGCCTTTTAAAATGATAAACTTGGATTAGCAAACACAACGTGCCATTGGATTACAGCCTCGAGTCTTCTTGGGTATGACGCTGCAAGCTTGGCACACCTGTATTTGGGGAGTTTCTCCCATTCTTCTCTGCAGATCCTCTCAAGCTCTGTCAGGTTGGATGGAGAGCGTTGCTGCACAGCTATTTTCAGGTCTATCCAGAGATGTTCGATCGGGTTCAAATCAAGGACATTCAGAGACTTGTCCCGAAGCCACTCCTGTGTTGTCTTGGCTGCGTGCTTAGGGTCGTTGTCCTGTTGGAAGGTGAACCTTCGCCCCAGTCTGATGTCCTGAGCGCTCTGGAGCAGGTTTTCATCAAGGATCTCTCTGTACTTTGCTCTATTCATCTTTCCCTCAATCCTGACTAGTCTCCCAGTCCCTGCCGCTGAAAAACATCCCACAGCATGATGCTGCCACCACCATGCTTCACCGTAGGGATGGTGCCAGCATAGCCTCAAGGTAAGGAGGGGCAGTTCCTCTTACTGCTCCGTAGGCAAGTACCATGGTCTTGTAATGAATGCGAGCTTCGACTAGAAGCCAGTGTAGTGTGCGGAGGAGCGGGCTGATGATCAGCTAATACAGTATAATAATGTCACTTATAAGAAATAATTAGTTCCTGAAGGCAATTTTCTGCTCATCTGCAGCGTTAATTTTCCAACTCCCCTGAGGAGAAAATTAAATGTTATTGGAATTACAAGTAATTGCTTTATCTATTGAATGGCAAACACAAAAATATGAAATGGTGTTGTTTTTGTTTCAGTTGAGTTGCCATAAGTACCTCATCAGACTCAGCTCAGACAACAATACCGCTGGGAGATCACAATCATATTAGAAAAAGAGAGCGGGAGGTTGGTGTGGAGGGAAGTTTCGTCTCAGGACATACGCACACCGACACACACCAACACATCCAAACGAACACACACACACACACTTCGTCCCTGTAAACAAAGGAAGGAAATCGTCCGGCTGTTACCCGCTGCCTTTCTGTTTTCATGCCCTTCCGTGTTCTTTTAACAAACAATTACTTGTGCCAGGGATTGTCCTCAGGCCTTTAGCCACATATAGCCTGCTGTAGCACTCTCACTGAAGCCTTTGGTGCTTGGAGGGAATACTGTGCAATGGTTCTAGCATGAAGACCGATACAGGAGGATGTAAGTGTAGGCTACTGACTTGATCAGAATGAACTGAACAATGATGTCATTACAACTGGGGTTGTATTAGGATGGTCGTTATCAAGTTCATCTGCATGTTTGCCAAGGCTGGGAGATGAGGAGCCGTGAATGAGAGTAGTAATGGCACAGAGAGAGCTCAAGGGCTGTGGATGTCATATTTATTATTATTTAAACTCAATCTGTCTGAAAGCAGCCTGGCTTTGTCTCTGAGTGATTGATGCCAAAGCTAGACAATAACAGTTTGGATTACCGTATGCTCCTCTCTCCCCACATTACTGTGTATTTCTTCCTTCCCCCTCTTCTTTCTCCTCCCTCCTCTTCTTTCTCCCTCCTCCTCTTCTTTCTCCCCCTCCTCCCCTCCCCTCCTCTTCTTTCTCCCCCTCCTCCCCTCCCCTCTTCTTTCTCCCCCTCCTCCCCTCCCCTCCTCTTCTTTCTCCCCCTCCTCCCCTCCCCTCCTCTTCTTTCTCCCCCATCCTCCCCTCCCCCCACTCCTCTTTCTCCTCCTCTCCCCCTCTTCTTTCTCCCCCCTCCTCTTCTTTCTCCCCCTCCCCCCCACTCCTCTTTCTTCTCCTCCCCCTCCTCAGCTAAGTCCTATGCCAGCGATTTGAGTTTTTACTCTTGTTATATATTTCTCAAGCAAGTCATCCTGTTAGATAACAACACAGGTAACACTGAGGCTCCTGTCAAGGTGAGGATTCTGGTGTGCAGCCAGGCCTACCTCCTGTCTTAAAGATATTCTCCGGTACTTTTCTATTCTTTTTAGCCGGTAGTTCTGAAAGTAGTGCTCACGAGCCAAAAGTGGTCCCCGAAAATTGCGTACTACGTCACGCGTGTGCAGATATGTGCACCACGTCATTGCTCTCGCTCTGCTGTGTGTGCATCTTGCTAGCTATCACTCAAATGGCGAGGGGCTGACGCTCATTGGCCAAAACTTGAATTGCTAGGGGGCTGACCCATTTGGGGGAAAAATGGAGGGAAAATGGCGCAGCACAGCTTCCAGAAAAGCAGTCGTTTTCAAACTATGGATTTCGTGGCTCATTGCGGTAAGACCGTAATTCTGCTCATAGATTATGCATGTATGAACTACACAGTGACGTATCCAGGGAGTGGGGAGGTTTAAAAAAAAATAGTCGCCAAAGTTCCAGAGCATGTCTTTTAAAAGTTTTACCAGCTCAGTCAGGTTAAGACCAGTGATTTTCCAAAAGTTGTCACAGACAGAGCCAGCCAGGCAGGGGAAAGGCTTCAGTTTCACTAGACAGTGAAATACAGTGGTCTGGGTTGGCTGGAGCGTGGAGACTAGGGCTGTCTGTACACACAGGCTCTTTTATCTTTCCCTTTCCGCTGCAATTTAGACTCCTTATTTTTCCCATTTCCTCCCTCTATTATTTAGTGATTTGGACATCATCAACATCTCAAAATAGACGGCCATAAAGCTACTTAGGCCTCTTCTCCATTAGATTGTGTGTGTGTGGTGTGTTTGTGCCTTGAGGTCTATTCTCATTGATGAGAATTTCGAGAGATTCTGGAGAGGTATCGATTCTCGAGAGACATTACTGTAATGTAAACTTGCGTAATTCTCACGTCTCGAACAACGCTACCTCCCGAGGTAGTGCGCGACACGTGCCCGACAGTTGCCCCCCCTCTAAGAAGGGCAGTGTAAACAGAATCGTCTCTTTGATAATGTATTGATAATTTAATTATATTTGAGACGACATGTTTTATTTTCACCTGAAATTGCGAGAAGGGTGTGATTGCGGACCGGTGTGATTGCGGACCGCAATTCAGGGCATTCCTTTAATCCCAGCCCCCCTTCCCACAGGAGGCCTTTTGCTTCTTGCCAGGCCGTCATTGGAAATAAGAGTTTGTTCTTAACTGCCTTGCATGGTTAAATAAAGGCAAAAATATATATTTTAACAAATAATGGGCATTTCTGCATCTGCAGGAACTCCTTTTCATACTTCTATTGGTCCATATTTAAGTTAGGACTCTGGTAAACAGGCGGGAGGTGGGGGCGACCAGTAGTTAATGGATGCCAACCGCCGATTAACCCCACAGAAGAAGGGGCGGGGGCAACACCGCTAGCTAGCTAGGACATCGGTAGACCGTGTCCTTTGCCCCTGCCTGCCGAGCACTGCTTTCCCACAGTTCTGTTAACGTTACGGCGAGGGCAGGTGCTCGGCAGGCACGGGCGAAGGACACTGTGTACTAGCTAGCTAAGACTCGGGTACACAGGTGGGAGGCGGGGGCGGCACTGTTCACAAGCTAGCTAGCTAGAACACCAGTAGACAGTCTTTTTCCGCCCCTGCCTGCCGAGCACTGCTTTCCTGCAGTTCTGTTAGCATTACTGCAAGGGCAGGTGATCGGCAGGCACGGGTGAAGGACACTGGGTAACTAGCTAGGATTCCGTTACATAGGCGGGAGGCGGGGGCAACACCAGTAGCTAGCTAGGACACCGGTAGACAGTGTCCTTCGCCCCCGCCTGCCGAACCCTGCTTTCCCGCAGTTCTGTTAACGTTACGGCGAGGGCGTCTTTATTTATTACATCCTCCCAGCTTTGATAAAGAGATGTGAGAGAGAGGTGGGGTGGTTGGTACAGTGGGGGAAAACAATTATTTAGTCAGCCACCAATTGTGCAAGTTCTCCCACTTAAAAAGATGAGAGAGGCCTGTCATTTTCATCATAGGTACACGTCAACTATGACAGACAAAATGAGAAAACATTTTCCAGAAAATCACATTGTAGGATTTTTTATGAATTTATTTGCAAATTATGGTGGAAAATAAGTATTTGGTCAATAACAAAAGTTTCTCAATACTTTGTTATATACCCTTTGTTGGCAATGACACAGGTCAAACGTTTTCTGTAAGTCTTCACAAGGTTTTCACACACTGTTGCTGGTATTTTGGCCCATTCCTCCATGCAGATCTCCTCTAGAGCATTGATGTTTTGGGGCTGTCGCTGGGCAACACAGACTTTCAACTCCCTCCAAAGATTTTTTATGGGGTTGAGATCTGGAGACTGGCTAGGCCACTCCAGGACCTTGAAATGCTTCTTACGAAGCCACTCCTTCATTGTCCAGGCGGTGTGTTTGGGATCATTGTCATGCTGAAAGACCCAGCCACGTTTCATCTTCAATGCCCTTGCTGATGGAAGGAGGTTTTCACTCAAAATCTCACGATACATGGCCCCATTCATTCTTTCCTTTACACAGATCAGTCGTCCTGGTCCCTTTGCAGAAAAACAGCCCCAAAGCATGATGTTTCCACCCCCATGCTTCACAGTAGGTATGGTGTTCTTTGGATGCAACTCAGCATTCTTTGTCCTCCAAACACGACCGAGTTGAGTTTTTACCAAAAAGTTATATTTTGGTTTCATCTGACCATATGACATTCTCCCCAATCCTCTTCTGGATCATCCAAATGCACTCTAGCAAACTTCAGACGGGCCTGGACATGTACTGGCTTAAGCAGGGGGACACGTCTGGCACTGCAGGATTTGAGTCCCTGGCGGCGTAGTGTGTTACTGATGGTAGGCTTTGTTACTTTGGTCCCAGCTCTCTGCAGGTCATTCACTAGGTCCCCCCGTGTGGTTCTGGGATTTTTGCTCACCGTTCTTGTGATCATTTTGACCCCATAGGGTGAGATATTGCGTGGAGCCCCAGATCGAGGGAGATTATCAGTGGTCTTGTATGTCTTCCATTTCCTAATAATTGCTCCCACAGTTGATTTCTTCAAACCAAGCTGCTTACCTATTGCAGATTCAGTCTTCCCAGCCTGGTGCAGGTCTACAATTTTGTTTCTGGTGTCCTTTGACAGCTCTTTGGTCTTGGCCATAGTGGAGTTTGGAGTGTGACATTTTGAGGTTGTGGACAGGTGTCTTTTATACTGATAACAAGTTCAAACAGGTGCCATTAATACAGGTAGCGAGTGGAGGACAGAGGAGCCTCTTAAAGAAGTTGTTACAGGTCTGTGAGAGCCAGAAATCTTGCTTGTTTGTAGGTGACCAAATACTTATTTTCCACCATAATTTGCAAATAAATTCATTAACAATCCTACAATGTGATTTTCTGGATTTTCTTTTCTCAATTTGTCTGTCATAGTTGACGTGTACCTATGATGAAAATTACAGGCCTCTCTCATCTTTTTAAGTGGGAGAACTTGCACAATTGGTGGCTGACTAAATACTTTTTTCCCCCACTGTATATCTGTTATCTGCTATCCAACGCATCAACAGATTAAACATACATTTTAAGCTAAAACATTGCACATTAATTATACTGCAATAATGACATAGTCTAAACGAAAAACTCAGATTTTATACTTTTATTTCCCTTTTGACCCACATTTTTATGGCATAGACAATCAGGGGAAATACAGAATATTAAGTGTCACTTAAACACAAGCCACATGCAGGACCCAATCTCGAACCAATGGATGCACATGTAGGAACACCCCGAATTGCGGGGCGCAAACACAAACACTTGGAAATTGCAGTAACAGCCTGTTACATTCTGAAATTGTCATCGTAGCTTTAAGAAAGGGAAGCTCATGTTTGATATGCTGTGTTTTGCAAGCTACATTTAATGAGTGTACGAATGAGAAAATAAACCCTTTAATTGTTGCATTATTCAAGAGTGTAGCTAATATGTTTTGGAGGAAAAGTTGCTCGCGTTGTTTGAATAGTTTGCAAGCTTACTAGTCAGTGGTTACTGTGATACTGATATTTACGGTACATTTGGAGCTAAAGAGCAAGAATGTTGCCATGTTGTCAGCCACAACAAAAGCTAAGGCAAGGATGTAATGTAAATTGAAAAGTTTATATACATATTATGTAAATGAAATCTCGTCGCTCTGCCTCTTCTGCTTGTCAATGAGAATGATCTCTTAGGTTCTGCCTCCACTGGGGTTCTGATGGTGGGGAGTCTGGGTACCAAGTGCTCTGACGGGTTTCTCTGCTTGGAGCCATCTCCAGGCTCTATACAGGCCTTGGGCAACCATATTAAATGTTAATGTCATTATTTTATGCAGACAGTTAAAGGTCGCCATGTGTGCTGTGACCTTCTCCCATGATGCCCCCTGTCTAGATCCAGGTATTACATACATTAAGTGCCTAGGCGGATGCATCTCAGTTGTACTTCCTTGATTCCTTGGCGTTGCACACGCCTCTCTCATTGCCGCCTTCTAGAAAATGAGTTGTAGGAGAATGTGTGATGGGAAGAACCTTGTACCATCTCCTCCTATGTGTTTTGAGAAGGCGAGGAGTGGATGCAAGGAATCAATGAAATGAAGGTTCACCCATAGAGTGGTGGGTAAGTGGATGGAGCAAAAGGCTGTTGATAAATTAGGTCTGTTATTTCAGACAAAAATCAATATGCCCAAAGGGGAACAGGACAGAAGCTGTGAGGTGATGTTACCCATTTGAACTTGAAGGGTTTGAGGTTGTCAGGACAATGAAAAATAAACTGAAGCTGCGAACTGCCCAGAACAGAACAGGGTTCACTGGTGATGGTCTCTGTCTGAGTCTCTAATACTCTCACTCGGCAATCAGAAATGTACAGTGCAACCCCAACAGTTAAATAAACATAAATAAACATACATACTGTACATCTGTCTGAGTCTCTAATTCTGTCTCTGTCTCTGTCTCTATCTGTCTCTGTCTGTCTCTGTCTGTCTCTGTCTCTGTCTAGAATGCTCTCAATTCAAAGGGCTTTATTGTCATGGGAAACATAAGTTTACGTTGCCAAAGCAAGTTAAATGGATAAACAAAAGTTAAATAAACTAAAAGTGAACAGTAAATATTAGTTCCAAAAGAATAACAACATTTCAAATGTCGTATTATGGCTATGTACAGTGTTATAACGATGTGCAAATAGTTAAAGTACAAAAGGGAAAATAAAGGAACATAATTGGTTGATCGCACAAACAGACCGGGCACTCAGGCTAAACCCTGGTGAAATATGATCTACGCCAGTGGATAATAATAATCCTGGGATGAATCAATGTAGATGTTTAGGTTGCAGAACGCAGAGAGCAATCGGACGTTGACTTTTTAACCAGACAGACCCATGGAACAGTAAAGGGTCAAAGAGCCTTTTTAGGCCTTAGATAGCACACGGGTATTTCACCCAATAGATATGGTAGTTTATCGAAATGTGGATTTGTTTTGGAATCTGAAGGAAATGTGTGTCTCTATGGTCATACATTTGGCAGGTCTGCCTACGGCAGGCCTCTCTCAACAGCAAGGCTATGCTCACTGAGGCTCTCTCTCTCTCACAGGATAAGCAGCAGTGGGCTGCAGAGAAGCTCTTGACCATAAAGGGCAATAGGTTCTATAATTGATTCAAGTATTTTTTTTAGCCAGATCCTAATTGGTATGTTGAATTTTATTATCCATTTGATGGTCTCGCTCTCTCGCTCTCTCTCTCTCCAGTTCATCATCTGTTTCTGACTATGAAGAATGTTTTTTTTTTTTACACTAACACAATGTGAAGTAAGATCTACTTTTAACATCAAATAAGCAAATTTTTTTGGTATACACTATCCATACATTAGCCTTCGATGAGGTGAGAGAGGGAGAGAGAGAGTTGACATTTTCTTAAGGTTTAGGTTATGACGGGGTGACTGGGCCACGACACATCCACGGCTAATGTAAGGATAATATAAACAGAGAATTTGCAGATCTGAGGTCAAAGAAGATATGACTTTGTTTCTAATCTAAAAAGGCTCTTTGACCTTTTTGACTGTTCCATGGGTCTGTCTTGTTAAAAGTCAACGTCCGATTGCTCTCTGCGTTCTGCAACCTAAACATCTACATTGATTCATCCCAGGATTATTATTATCCACCGGCGTAGATCATATTTCTCCAGGTTTAGCCTGAGTGCCCGGTCTGTTTGTGCGATCATCCCAACTCCTTTTCACCTAGTAATTCCTTCTAGATCTGGAGCGTGAAGGACTGATAAGATCTAGGTGAATGGAATGGACTGTGGAGGACTTCAACTAATTCTGTACACACACACACACACACACACACACTGTACACATACACACACACACCTAATTATTTGGCTTTGTTTTCTATTGGTTTTGTGTTGCTCTCTGGTGCTTTCTGTAGGCCAGTTTGGTTTTTTGTTTTCTCACTCTTTCTCTCTCTTTCTCACTTTCTCTCCTTCAGTCATAAGCTGCAGGAGTTTCTCAAATAGACCAACACAAACAAACCCAGATGGAACTGAGGTCTGAACACACAAACTCTTCTCACCTTCAAACAATACAGCCCAACGAGGCCATACCAAGTCTCTGTTCCAAATGGCACCCTATTCACTACATAGTGCACTACTTTTGACCGGATCCCTATAGGTAGTGGTCTAAAGTAGTGCACTATAAAGAGAATAGGGTTCTATTAGGGACAGACCCAAGATCAGGGGCCTTCATTCTACTGAAACACTACTTGCCTTGATAACTTGGTCACAACATTTTAAATTAGTTTTGTCTTTTGGCTTGGCGCTAAACTATTAAACGGCCGTGCGGGACTCCAAGGACTCAAATAAAATCAAATAAAGCCGACTACAACTGGTGAAATGCTTGCTTACGATGCAGTTTAAAAATAAAATGGTAACACGAGGAATAAAATAAGATACACAAGAATGGAGCTATATACACTGAGTGTACAAAACATTAGGAACACCCCCCAAACCATAACGCTTTTGCTTTCAGAACAGCCTCAATTCGTCTGGGCATGGACTACAAGGTGTCGAAAGCGTTCCACAGCAATGCTGGCCCATGTTAACTCCAATCCTTCCCACATCTGTGTCAAGTTGGCTGGATGTCCTTTGGGTGTTGGGCCATTTATTGATACACACAGGGAAACTGTTGAGCGTGAAAAACCCAGCAGCGTTGCAGTTCTTCACACAAACCTTGCGCCTGGCACCTACTACCATACCCCGTTCAAAGGCACTTTAAATATTTTGTCTTGCCCATTCACCCTCTGAATGGCACACATACACAATCCATGTCTCAAGGCTTAAACATCCCTTCTTTAACCTGTCTCCTCTTCATCTACACTGATTCACATCAATACGGGATCATAGCTTTCACCAGGTCCGTCATGGGGAGTCCTAGTATCAGATAGATCAATGTGCAGAGGATTTCAGGTAGTTACTGTATGTACATGAAGGCAGCGTAAAGAAGGCAGGACTCAGTCTTTTAAGGTGTGTGTGTGTGTGTGTGTGTCTCTCTCCTGGCTGCAGGAGATTGAAATGGCCTTGAGGCGAGCTGGAGGAAATTCACTGACGACTGCCTACAATGACTTCTATTCAGCCAGCATGGGAAACAATATAGTGTGGGGAGTTAAACTTCTAGGTCGCACCCTATGGTGTTATCCCGTAGCGACGCGGGGGTTATCCCGTAGCGACGCGGGGGGTTATCCCGTAGCGACGCGGGGGGTTATCCCGTAGCGACGCGGGGGTTATCCCGTAGCGACGCGGGGGGTTATCCCGTAGCGACGCGGGGGTTATCCCGTAGCGACGCGGGGGTTATCCCATGCACTAACAATGTAAAGCTCCATCCTGTCTGACATACAGGGCAGTGTACAGTATGAGTGGTGTGTGTGTGTGTATATGAGTGGTGTGTGTGTGTGTGTGTGTGTGTGTGTGTGTGTGTGTGTATGAGTAGTGTGTATGGGTGCTGTGATGAAGAGCTAATTGCTCATTTGTGCTAAATTAGATTTTCTGTTAAATATAGTTTGTGATTAATCCAAGACCTTGTTAATGGGGTATCTGCCTCCGTTTGTGTGTGTGTGTGTTTTTTTAAATAAGTTGTCTGCTTCCTCTTAATCTCTGTCAGGTTCCTCCTTTACTAGCTCTAATTAGAAAACGTCATAATGATCCTCTCGTTCGTCTCTAATTCTCTCTCTTTCCTCACAGCTCAGTCAGATGCTGGGGAATGACATCAAGTATCAGGTGCGAGAGCCTGTTGGTCTAAGGTGAGAGAACACACCAGAGAATTGGTGATCTAATTTTACTGTTAGATGATCAATCTATTTTAATTGCAGTTGGGTAAATCAGTCTCTTATCTAATTTTCTCTCTGTCTCTCTCTCTCTCTCTTTACAGGGTCTGGATCCTCATCTCTGCAGTAGCCTTCACAGTCATGGCCTTGATGGTGAGTCTCTTGACGACCTGTGTTCGAGCCACGCTCAGACTTCTGCAATGATGATTCTTATGTATAGAGTCATATTGGCCATTTAGAACTTTTAGGAGCGGTTTAGAACTATAGGTGAGACTCAGAATTCATGGTTACATTACAGTTTTGAAAACATAGCAGGTCCAAAAAAATGTAAGGGTAAGTTATGCCGCCTACAAATGTCCTGTACTGAATGAAATATTACCAGTACCTTTTTAAAAACCATGTCTATCTTTATTTCCCAAACACAGTTCATCACAATCGCAATTTTTGACTTTTAATCATTTTAAGCATATTTTAACACAGGCTTAACGCCTAACAAACACTTTTGTACTTTTTTAAACACTTTTAACATAGGCCAGGCCCTGTTGATACTTCATATCCCAGAGATAATGACTTGAGTTACGCCTGGGAAGAGAGAACACTTACGTTTGCTCAACTTGACGTTGGCTCAACCATTGGCTCAACTTACCCCCAAGGCAAACATTTTGACTATATTAGCCCACACAGCTACAAGGATGTACTTTCATGCTAAGGTTTATGACCTCATATTGAATCTTATAGAAACCCCAACTGATGTATAGCACAATCTTTAAATGATCTACTTTGGCTTAGATACAACCATCATGAAACCGCTACCACAATAAATTATACTTTATTTAAAATGTTTTTTTTTATGGACCCAACTGGTTTCTTCCTATACAGACTATTTGGTCAAATGATTAATTTTGTGTATGGTTTCCCTAGAAACAAGGGTGGTTCAACTTACCCCTTTGGCTCAACTTACCCCACTCTCCCCTACTGTACCACCACAAAGACACAAACACTTTCACTAGGGTTAGTGAGAACTCTATAGTGAACAGAGTCCAATACAGTAGAGTCTGTCCTCACTACATTATCTCTATGGGACATCACTGCACTATCTCAGTGGGACATCACTGCACTATCTCAGTGGGACATCACTGCACTATCTCAGTGGGACATCACTGCACTATCTCAGTGGGACATCACTGCACTATCTCAGTGGGACATCACTGCACTATCTCAGTGGGACATCACTGCACTATCTCAGTGGGACATCACTGCACTATCTCTATGGGACATCACTACACTATCTCTTTAAAAAGGTAGTAGTAATATTTCATTCAGAAGCACTGACTGTATTTAGAGAGGACCTGACTGTATTTAGAGAGGACCTGACTGTATTTAGAGAGGACCTGACTGTATTTAGAGAGGACCTGCCCCCCCCACTATAGTGCATGCTGTGTAGTATATAAGTGTTGTTGTCTCCTTCCTCTGCAGGCCCTGGTGTTTCCCAACCAGCTTTATGAGGTGGTGTTTGAAGAAGAGATCAACAACCCCAGCATCTCCATCAGGCTCTATGGAGGAGCGCTGCTCAGTGAGCACACACACACACACACACACACACACACACACACACACACATACATACACATACACATTAATACACATTCACATACACATACACACATACACACACATACATACATACATACTGTACGCACACACTGCTCCTTCCTTGGGATGTCATCTGCATATGGTACATATACACTGTAACACAAAGTCACACCCTCCCTCCCTCCCTCCCTCCCTCCCTCCCTCCCTCCCTCCCTCCCTCCCTCCCTCCCTCCCCTTCCTTGTGATGTTCTCTATTCATGCCACTATATTAGTGTCATCTCTGTCCCTCCCACATGTCCCTGTATTTGGATGCTTCATGCATCATCTATCGAGGCCTTCAGGTGCATCTGTCAACAAATTCTCCCTTCTGACATCTCCCTGTTGCCCTCTGACCTCTGTCCTCCATGCCACAGAAATTGGATTGGAGATGATAATTGATTATTACAATGGCATTAATTTGAAACATGCCAGTCAGGTGTGGTGAGTCAGTCAGTCATTTAATGTTGGGTTGGCGGTGGTCCTGTTCAGTCCTGGGTTCAAATAGTATTTGTTTTCTTTCAAATACTTTAGCTGTGAATAATTGAGCTTGCCTGGCACCGTATAACTAATGGAATTGTCTCAAAAGTGAATCTAGGTCTGTTTCTCTTAAAAGGTTGAGGTGACTGTGACTACATAGACAGAAGGAGGGAGAGAGAGCTCGCTAAGATTTACATAACAAGTCTACTGTGAGATGAACATAAATCTCACTGTTGGAACCTGGGAATACTAAGGTCATTATGGACAAATATTGAAGTTAACCTGGGAATACTAAGATCGTTATGGAGAGCTCTCTCTAGGAGGCCCACAACCCAATCTCCCATGGCAAAAAGTGTAGAATTGCAGTAAATTAGACACCCTGGAGGTCGGGACCCCAAATGCGGTAGTCCGTCCCTGGACCTGACTATCTAGATTATGGGTGATAACATTATGATTTGAGCCCAGAAATTAGGTTTTTGTAGATAGCTTATGTAGACACACAAGTATTAGGAAGAATGCCCAGTGAAGGAAGATGGGGTACATTTTTGTGGAGTTCCTACAGCTTTATTTACATTTGGAATAGGAATGTCTCCATACCATTGGCCCCTCTCCCGTGACCTCTTTGACCCCTAACCTCTGACCCATGGTGTTTCCTCCCACTGTTCTGTCCCTCATCTTGTGGAATGGGCTGTACACACAAGAGAAGGTCATCATTCAATGGACTAAACTATAACCTATGACCTCTGACCCCTCCAGGTCTGTCCCTCATCTTGTGGAATGGAGTGTATACGCAAGAGAAGGTCATCATTCAATGGACTCTGCTCAGTGAAGCATGCTACTTTTCTGTCCAGTTTTTAGGTGAGATCACATCTTCCTTCATATTGGTATTTAATATATCAGTTCATGGTTATGCTGCACACCTATTACAGACGTGGCCAAAAATATTGCCACCCTTGCACTTTTTTCAAATAATGCACAATATCTTCCAGAAAACTGTTGAAATTCAAAAAATATTTTGGTATCCACATATGTACAGTGAGGGAAAAAAGTATTTGATCCCCTGCTGATTTTGTACGTTTGCCCACTGACAAAGACATGATCAGTCTATAATTTTTATGGTAGGTTTATTTGAACAGTGAGACACAGAATAACAACAACAAAAATCCAGAAAAATGCATGTAAAACATGTTATAAATTGATTTGCATTTTAATGAGGGAAATAAGTATTTGACCCCTCTGCAAAACATGACTTAGTACTTGGTGGCAAAACCCTTGTTGGCAATCACCGAGGTCAGACGATCTTGTAGTTGGCCACCAGGTTTGCACACATCTCAGGAGGGATTTTGTCCCACTCCTCTTTGCAGATCTTCTCCAAGTCATTAAGGTTTCGAGGCTGACGTTTGGCAACTTGAACCTTCAGCTCCCTCCACAGATTTTCTATGGGATTAAGGTCTGGAGACTGGCTAGGCCACTCCAGGACCTTAATGTGCTTCTTCTTGAGCCACTCCTTTGTTGCCTTGGCCGTGTGTTTTGGGTCATTGTCATGCTGGAATACCCATCCACGACCCATTTTCAATGCCCTGGCTGAGGGAAGGAGGTTCTCACCCAAGATTTGACGGTACATGGCCCGTCCATCGTCCCTTTGATGCGGTGAAGTTGTCCTGTCCCCTTAGCAGAAAAACACCCCCAAAGCATAATGTTTCCACCTCTATGTTTGACGGTGGGGATGGTGTTCTTGGGGTCATAGGCAGCATTCCTCCTCCTCCAAACACGGTGAGTTGAGTTGATGCCAAAGAGCTCGATTTTGGTCTCATCTGACCACACTTTCACCCAGTTCTCCTCTGAATCATTCAGATGTTCATTGGCAAACTTCAGACGGGCATGTATATGTGCTTTCTTGAGCAGGGGGACCTTGCGGGCGCTGCAGGATTTCAGTCCTTCACGGCGTAGTGTGTCACCAATTGTTTTCTTGGTGACTATGGTCCCAGCTGCCTTGAGATCATTGACAAGATCCTCCCGTGTAGTTCTGGGCTGATTCCTCACCGTTCTCATGATCATTGCAACTCCACGAGGTGAGATCTTGCATGGAGCCCCAGGCTGAGGGAGATTGACAGTTCTTTTGTGTTTCTTCCATTTGCGAATAATCGCACCAACTGTTGTCACCTTCTCACCAAACTGCTTGGCGATGGTCTTGTAGCCCATTCCAGCCTTGTGTAGGTCTACAATCTTGTCCCTGACATCCTTGGAGAGCTCTTTGGTCTTGGCCATGGTGGAGAGTTTGGAATCTGATTGATTGATTGCTTCTGTGGACAGGTGTCTTTTATACTGGTAACAAGCTGAGATTAGGAGCACTCCCTTTAAGAGTGTGCTCCTAATCTCAGCTCGTTACCTGTATAAAAGACACCTGGGATCCAGAAATCTTTCTGATTGAGAGGGGGTCAAATACTTATTTCCCTCATTAAAATGCAAATCAATTTATAAAAATTTTGCCATGCGTTCTTCTGGATTTTTTTGTTGTTATTCTGTCTCTCTGAATAATGTTTTTGTTGTTATTCTCTCTCTCTGAATAATCGTAAAATGGCCAGGACAATATTATTGGCACCTTCTAGAAGTAGTTAGAAATAATTTGATTTCAAGCAGGTGATTCTCCTTTTACTTTGGAATTGAACTCACCTGTGCTGAGTTGCAGGTGCCTGCAATATAAAAATCCCTCATTCAACCAGTTCGAATAGAGAAAAGGAGTCATTCTCCTGTTTTGTGTCACTGTGTGTCCCACAATGAGCATGGGGAAAAGAAAGAAAACCAGAGAATTATCTGAAGAGGTCAGACACAAGATTGTAGCCAAGTATGGACAATCTCAAGGCTACAAGTCCATCTTCAGAGACCTTGATCTTCCTGTTTCCGCCGTACGTAATGTTATAAAGACGTTTAAGGCCCATGCCACTGTAGCCAACCTCCCTGGACGTGGCCGCAAGAGAACTTGATGGAGCGGAGGATTGTTCGAAATGGTGGAGAAAGCACCTCGATCAACTGCCTCACAGATTCAAGCTAACCTTCAGACACAAGGTACGACAGTTTCAACTCACACCATCCGTCGCCAACTCAATGAAAGGGGGATAAATGGTAGGAGACCCAGGAGGACCCCACTGCTGAGAGAGAGAGACATGAGAGAGCCCGACTGCAATTTGCCAAAACACACCTGAACATGCCAACATCCTTCTGGGAGAATGTCCTGTGGACAGATGAGACCAAATTGGTGCTTTTTGGTTAAGTAATACTTATCTCTGTTTACGGAAAACAAAATGAAGCCTTCAAAGAAAACAACACCTTCCCCACATTCAAACATGGCAGCGGTTCAGTGATGTCTGCATGGCATCATGAAATCAGGAGAATACCAAGGCATTTTGGTGTGCAGTGTCAGACCGAGTGTCGGAAAGCTGGGTCTCCGTTGAAGGTCATGGGTCTTCCAGCAGGACAATGACCCCAAACACACTTCAAAAAGCACCCAGAAATGGTTCAAGACAAAATCCTGGACTGTTCTGAAGTGGCCAGCAATGAGTCCAGATCTAAATCCCATTAAAAACGTGGAGAGATCTGAAAACAGCAGTTGGGAGAAGGAACCCTTAAAATCTGGGAGAACTTGAGCAGTTTGCACAAGAGGAGTGGGCCAAACTGCCAATACAGAGGTGCAGGAAGCTCATCGATGGCTATAGGAAGCGCTTGATTGCAGTTATTTTGACCAAAGGATGTGCTACCAAATATTAAGTCAATGCCATTTCTGTTTATTTTCTGATTTAAATGGATATATTAAGTTCTGAATTAAAAACAGAAGGTTCTGTGATATTAAAAGTGAAATAAAGAATTGTGGAGACCAAATACTTTGGTCAATTTCAACTTGTTTTTAGGGAACATTGTGAGTTACTTGAAAAAACTGCAAGGGTGGCAATATTTTTGGCCACGACTGTATATATTATTATTCAATGAACCTTACTGCTGTATTTTAGGGCCCCGTGTAGCTCAGTTGGTAGAGCATGGCGCTTGCAACACCAGGGTTGTGGGTTCGATTCGCACTGGGAAAAAATAAATAAATGTATGCACTAATTGTAAGTCGCTCTGGATAAGAGCGTCTGCTAAATGACTAAAATGTAAATGTATTTCATGCTATCCAATCTGCCCACCATCTTGATTGTGGATGCGCTACCAGCTCCCTCTAGTGTTGGAGATGCAGTAGCACAGTTTGGAGTCTGGATCAGCTGCCAGTGTTAAAGTCTCATCACTCTTCATTGTTATTAAAGATGAGGGATTATATCTCCATGACTGAGTGTCGTCCATTATCAATCAATCAATCAATCAGTCAGTCAGTCAGTCTCTTTATGGGGGAGGGGGAGAGGGAGAGGGAGGGAGGGAGAGGGATTGAGAGAGGGATGAGAGAGAGAGAGCGAGGGAGGCAGAGAGACAGGGTGGGACGACCCAAGACATATGTTTTACTGTTGTCTCAACCCTGTCTTGTTCCAGTGACGTCGGTCACCCTGGTGGAGATGGGCTCGTTGCCCAACGCTGCCATCCTCCTCCTCCTCAGCCGGGTGCTCTTCCTCCTGGTCACTCTGTTCTACTACTATCACCTGGGGAGGGGACGACCCAAGAAGATCTGAGGGGAGGGGAGAGGAGGGGAGGGGACGACCCAAGAAGATCTGAGGGGAGAGGAGAGGAGGGGAGGGGACGACCCAAGAAGATCTGAGAGGAGGGAGGGGAGGGGACGACCCAAGAAGATCTGAGGGGAGGGGACGACCCAAGAAGATCTGAGGGGAGGGAGGGGAGGGGACGACCCAAGAAGATCTGAGAGGGGAGGGAGGGAGGGGAGGGGACGACCCAAGAAAATCTGAGGGGAGGGAGGGGAGGGGACGACCCAAGAAGATCTGAGAGGGGAGGGGACGACCCAAGAAGATTTGAGAGGAGGGAGGGGAGGGGACGACCCAAGAAGATTTGAGAGGAGGGAGGGGAGGGGACAACCCAAGAAGATCTGAGAGGAGGGGAGAGGGGACGACCCAAGAAGATCTGAGAGGAGAGGAGGGGAGAGGAGAGGACGACCCAAGAAGATCTGAGGGGATGGAGGGGAGAAGACGACCCAAGAAGATCTGAGAGGAGGGGGGGAGGGGATGACCCAAGAAGATCTGAGAGGAGGGAGGGGAGGGGACGACCCAAGAAGATCTGAGAGGAGGGAGGGGAGGGGACGACCCAAGAAGATCTGAGGGGAGGGAGGGGAGAAGACGACCCAAGAAGATCTGAGAGGAGGGAGGGGAGGGGATGGAGGTCCACAGGGTGGGGCTGGGCTGAGTTAGGGTGTCTGAGGGAATGGGAGAGGGGAAGGGAGAGGACTCCCAAGAAGATCTGAGTGGAGGGCGGCCCACAGGGTCGGCCTGAGTTAACGTGTCTGGGGGAGAGGTGGGTGCTTCCAGATATGGACTTCCTGATGGAGATGGGGTTTATTGAGTGAAGCGAAATGTTCACAATGTTGCAGTTAGAAATGTAATGTGTAGAGCTGACATTCACAGTTCTACATGCCAGATCTATACATTACATTTATATCTGAACGTTCTGTAATGTTGCACCTTTCTGATCAGGGTTGTGATGTGGGAGGGGTTTATCAGGGATGTGGTTGTGATGTGGGAGGGACCTACCAAGGATGTGGGCTGTGATGTGGGAGGGGCTTATCAGGGATGTGGGCTGTGATGTGGGAGGGGCTTATCAGGGATGTGGGCTGTGATGTGGGAGGGGCTTGGTGCATCCAGCCACATACTACTGTATATTAGACTCCAGATGTTTGTAATAACCCCAACAGTTAACACATGGTGGTCTGGTGGTCTCATCTGTTCTCTGTGTGGACACGAGAAAAGGTCTGATTGTGAAAGTGAACTGAGAGATTGTTGTCCTCCTCCAAATACTGTACGCTAATTGTGTGTAGGGTGGTTTTGTGGAACAAGTGTGTAGTCATTTGAAGTAATGTTTTTCTTGTACGTTACCTCCCAGTCATGTGACTTTAGTGGGTACGTCCCAAGTAACACCCTGTTCCCTATACAGTGCACGACCTCTGACCAGAGCCGTATGGGCCCTGATCAAAAGTAGTGCACTGTATAGGAAATGGGTTGCTTTTTTTGGGGTTGGGTCAAAGATGTACAGAGTAACTTGAAACACTATGGTGTATTAGTATGTACAGTCATTTGAATTTGTTTGTTTTTTGTTGTTCAAAATCCAGTGTTGAGTGTGCTCTGATCTTTTTCGGTAGTTTTCATTTTGAATACACTGTATTCTCAAGGACCAAGAGTTTGTTACTTAGGGTTTAAAAGATTTTGCTGAATTTTTATGGTGTTGGTTGGTTGGGTGTTTACTCCTCCTGTGCACTAAGGTGAAACCTGTATATCTGTTTCTGTCAGCTGTTCATTTAACCAGCAGAATGTCAGCTATAGGTATAAGACGCTCTGTTTTTTTTTAAAGGCTGAGCGGGACAGTAAAATATCATCAGACTCATTCAAAAGGAATTACTAGAACAGACATTCCCTTTCAAGTTCGACGTTAATCTGTTTCTATGATCAGACCTGCTGCCTTTGTATCTAAAACTGAAAGTTGATCTGAAATGCTGGCTCATGGTGAAACCATTGTCGAGCAGACAGATTGGTATTAAGTGAGGATCCACTGGATCAGCATCTTTATTATTCTGCCTGTTCTTAATGCTGGGTCAGAACACTGAGGGAGGTCATAGGTCATCTTTTCATTCTGTCCAATGGGTATAGAGGACACATACATGATAGAGATGCCTCATCCCCTAACATGATATTGAGAGTGAGCTTACAATATGAAGCGCATCGGGAATAGACATTTTACAGGGATGATGACCTTTTAATTCATCAAGTTTCTGTCAAGAGGTTTGACTTGAAGGTCAATTCCACTCAAAAATGATATTTTGGCATTTGTTTCATTAGTCCACTGTTGATACAAGTTTTCAAGATATAGAACATTCAAAACCCTAATTGTCACTTGCCACACCAATATATTTATACTGTCAGCCTGCTGTATAATTACACTGAAATATTTAGTATTTATGGAAACATTTAACTTGGACAGTGTGTAGGCTAATCAAATGTTATTTGTCACATGCTTCGTAAATAACGGGTAGATTAAGTAAGCATTTCACTGTTAGTCTACACCTGTTGTTTACAAAGCATGTGACACACAACATTTTGATTTGACCTTACAGCCATCTGGTTACAGATCTCTGTTTTTGTGTGTTCATGGTTAGGCATAATGTCAACATCGTTATGTAGAGAAATTACATTTGCTTCATCTTTACTGTGCACGTTTAATGCCAGTGTTAGTCAGGAACATCTTAATTATGACGTAAACACACTTTTTGTACACATCTTGTATCTATATTTAGTCTTGCCTTAACTTTTCAAAGAACAGTTACCACCAACACACAATTCATGTCATGCTTGTACGTGTAAATAAAGAAGCCATGTATACTGTGTTATTGCCGTGTAGTTCTTTTGAATGTACCAGGGAACATGTAGTCCTCTGTAGCTCAATTAATAGAGCATGGCGCTTGTAACGCCAGGGTAATGGGTTCGATCCCGGGACCACCCATATGCAAAAATGTATGCACACATGACTGTATGTCGCTTTGGATAAAAGCGTCTGCTAAATGGCATATTATTATTATTATGTAGATTGTGTAGATCATTAGTTTGTTTTCCGAAGGTTAGTTAAAGTCCCATTCTGTGATTTAAGGAGTTAAATTCATTTAAAATCATATAAACCGTTTAATGTTTTGTAACTTGTCTGGGGTCTAAGTCCTAGTATAATAAATATATACACTGCTCAAAAAAATTAATAAAGGGAAACACTTAAACAACACAATGTCACTCCAAGTCAATCACACTTCTGTGAAAACAAGCTGTCCACTTAGGAAGCAACACTGATTGACAATACATTTCACATGCTGTTGTGCAAATGGAATAGACAACAGGTGGAAATTATAGGCAATTAGCAAGACACCCCCAATAAAGAAGTGGTTCTGCAGGTGGTGACCACAGACCACTTCTCAGTTCCTATGCTTCCTGGCTGATGTTTTGGTCACTTTTGAATGCTGGCGGTGCTTTCACTCTAGTGGTAGCATGAGACGGAGTCTACAACCCACACAAGTGGCTCAGGTAGTGCAGCTCATCCAGGATGGCACATCAATGCGAGCTGTGGCAAGAAGGTTTGCTGTGTCTGTCAGCGTAGTGTCCAGAGCATGGAGGCGCTACCAGGAGACAGGCCAGTACATCAGGAGACGTGGAGGAGGTCGTAGGAGGGCAATAACCCAGCAGCAGGACCGCTACCTCAGCCTTTGTGCAAGGAGGAGCAGGAGGAGCACTGCCAGAGCCCTGCAAAATGACCTCCAGCAGGCCACAAATTTGCATGTGTCTGCTCAAACGGTTAGAAACAGACTCCGTGAGGGTGGTATGAGGGCCCGACGTCCACAGGTGAGGGTTTTGCTTACAGCCCAACACCGTGCAGGACGTTTGGCATTTGCCAGAGAACACCAAGATTGGCAAATTCGCCACTGGCGCCCTGTGCTCTTCACAGATGAAAGCAGGTTCACACTGAGCACGTGACAGACGTGACAGAGTCTGGAGACGCCGTGGAGAACGTTCTGCTGCCTGCAACATCCTCCAGCATGACCAGTTTGGCGGTGGGTCAGTCATGGTGTGGGGTGGCATTTCTTTGGGGGGCCGCACAGCCCTCCATGTGCTCGCCAGATGTAGCCTGACTGCCATTAGGTACCGAAATGAGATCCTCAGACCCCTTGTGAGACCATATGCTGGTGCGGTTGGTCCTGGGTTTCTCCTAATGCAAGACAATGCTAGACCTCATGTGGCTGGAGTGTATCAGCAGTTCCTGCAAGAGGAAGGCATTGATGCTATGGACTGGCCCGCCCGTTCCCCAGACCTGAATCCAATTGAGCACATCTGGGACATCTTGTCTCGCTCCATCAACCAACGCCACATTGCACCACAGACTGTCCAGGAGTTGGCGGATGCTTTAGTCCAGGTCTGGGAGGAGATCCCTCAGGAGACCATCTGCCATCTCATCAGGAGCATGGCGAGGCGTTGTAGGGAGGTCATACAGGCACGTGGAGGCCACACACACTACTGAGCCTCATTTTGACTTGTTTTAAGGACATTACATCAAAGTTGGATCAGCCTGTAGTGTGGTTTTCCACTTTAATTTTGAGGGTGACTCCAAATCCAGACCTCCACGGGTTGATACATTTGATTTCCATTGATAATTTTTATGTGATTTTGTTGTCCCCTGCTGATTTTGTACATTTGCCCACTGACAAAGACATGATCAGTCTATAATTTTAATGGTAGGTTTATTTGAACAGTGAGAGACAGAATAACAACAAAAAAAAACAGAAAAACGCATTGATTTGCATTTTAATGAGGGAAATAAGTATTTGACCCCCTCTCAATCAGAAAGATTTCTGGCTCCCAGGTGTCTTTTATAGGTAACGAGCTGAGATTAGGAGCACACTCTTAAAGGGAGTGCTCCTAATCTCAGTTTGTTACCTGTATAAAAGACATCTGTCCACAGAAGCAATCAATCAATCAGATTCCAAACTCTCCACCATGGCCAAGACCAAAGAGCTCTCCAAGGATGTCAGGGACAAGATTGTAGACCTACACAAGGCTGGAATGGGCTACAAGACCATCGCCAAGCAGCTTGGTGAGAAGGTGACAACAGTTGGTGCGATTATTCGCAAATGGTAGAAACACAAAATAACTGTCAATCTCCCTCGGCCTGGGGCTCCATGCGAGATCTCACCTCGTGGAGTTGCAATGATCATGAGAACGGTGAGGAATCAGCCCAGAACTACACGGGAGGATCTTGTCAATGATCTCAAGGCAGCTGGGACCATATTCACAAAGAAAACAATTGGTAACACACTACGCCGTGAAGGACTGAAATCCTGCAGCGCCCGCAAGGTCCCCCTGCTCAAGAAAGCACATATACAGGGCCGTCTGAAGTTTGCCAATGAACATCTGAATGATTCAGAGGAGAACTGGGTGAAAGTGTTGTGGTCAGATGAGACCAAAATCGAGCTCTTTGGCATCAACTCAACTCGCCGTGTTTGGAGGAGGAGGAATGCTGCCTATGACCCCAAGAACACCATCCCCACTGTCAAACATGGAAGTGGAAACATTATGCTTTGGGGTGTTTTTTCTGCTAAGGGGACAGGACAACTTCACCGCATCAAAGGGACGATGGATGTGGCCATGTATCGTCAAATCTTGGGTGAGAACCTCCTTCCCTCAGCCAGGGCATTGAAAATGGGTCGTGGATGGGTATTCCAGCATGACAATGACCCAAAACACACGGCCAAGGCAACAAAGGAGTGGCTCAAGAAGAAGCACATTAAGGTCCTGCAGTGGCCTAGCCAGTCTCAGACCTTAATCCCATAGAAAATCTGTGGAGGGAGCTGAAGGTTCGAGTTGCCAAATGTCAGCCTCGAAACCTTAATGACTTGGAGAAGATCTGCAAAGAGGAGTGGGACAAAATCCCTCCCGAGATGTGTGCAAACCTGGTGGCCAACTACAAGAAACGTCTGACCTCTGTGATTGCCAACAAGGGTTTTGCCACCAAGTACTAAGTCATGTTTTGTAGAGGGGTCAAATACTTATTTCCCTCATTAAAATGCAAATCAATGTATAACATTTTTTACATGCATTTTTCTGGATTTTGTTGTTGTTATTCTGTCTCGCACTGTTCAAATAAACCTACCATTAAAATTATAGACTGATCATGTCTTTGTCAGTGGGCAAACGTACAAAATCAGCAGGGGATCAAATACTTTTTTCCCTCACTGTTATATATATATATATATATATATATATATGGATTCATCTAAGTGATATTTGTTTTATTTTGATGTTAGACAATTGCATGCAGTATACTCCTTTTTGTGTACAGAAATATGGCACATGTAAATGTATGTTTTGTAGCAAATGATACTGAAATACGTTAGTAGTACGCAAAGGCATGGTGTTAACGGAGAGTCGATGGTGACAAAATGGTTGTTGGCCAATGAACAGAATGAAGCTATAGCTCTGACAAAATAGGGGGAAATTATATTTATATGTTTGTGCATGGGGGAGTTATTGTGTGTGTATTTTTCATGTGATCTCTGCCTTCCCATGAAAGCCTATGTAAGTCCCATGTTCCTTAACGTTTACATTTGAGTCATATAGCAGACGCTCTTACCCAGAGCGACTTAGTTAGTGCTTTTAATCTTAAGATAGCTAGGTGGGACAACCACCTAGCTATTTCTTTGGGACAACCACCTAGTACATTTCTTTCCTCTACCAGTGGTTCCTGAACCTCTCCTTGGGGGACTCCCTTCCATGTATTTGAACTATTCCAGAGCTAGCACAACTGATTTTCAACTTTTTATCTAATCATCAAGCCCTTGACGAGGTGATTCGGGTTAGCAAGTTCAGGGCTACAACAACAGTTTGAAAAGTCTGGGTCTCCGAGGAGAGGTTTGAAAACCACTGCTCTAGTCTAACAACTGAATTCCCACAACATAAACATCTGGGCTATGTCTGAAAATATTACTAGCTGTGAAATCTTTGCTTCCTACGTCCTTCCTCAATTCCTTTTCAAGGCTCATTTGACGAGGAGGTGCGAGGGAGGGACCTTGGATCCTCTCCAATGGGCTTTGAGAGGAATTAAGGAAACGAGGGTTAGGATTTTTTTTTTAGACAGCCCCCATGTTGTCAACCAAACCACTTACCCTCCTTTCCTGCAGCTCACATCTACAGTCCTTGCTGTATGTCTTAACGAAATCTACACGCTCAGAATGGATGGATGTCTGATTGTGCTGTACTGTATTTGTACAGAGAACACCGGTGTCTTACAGTGAGAGGCTCATACGATGTTAAATGACCACAATTGAGTCCTGTCTGAGAAGGGTGTAGTCCTGGGTTCTCTAGTGGTTGTGGGTTTTCTGGTTCGATGAGCCAAGTGCTGCAGGCAGGCCATATGTTGCATGCACACACACACACACACACACACACACACACACACACACACACACACACACACACACACACACACACACACACAAAAAAACTAGTAAGTATCCCTTTCACAGTGTTTAATTAGTAGTCAGCACTCCTCCTTGACTCTGTGTCCCGGGCCTATACAGCAGGCCCTCCCTCTCTGGCAAACATGGTAATTATGGAGTACATTTTATATATTTTTTATCTCCGTTTTCCTAGATGGGCCTTCAAATCATCAGCCTCATCAAACGCCTGAATGACTGAAGAGCTAATTTATTTAGGTGGGGAGGGAGGGAGGACAGATTAAGAGCGGAGGTGCTCTGTAAAGAGAACTCTATTTCCGTAATGTACTTTAGCATCTTCTTTGTTTCTTTCTTTGCTCTGCCATACGTTGTGATGGTCCACTACTGCTATGAAAGGGTTAACAGAAAGATACAGACGTCCAGACATGAATTTAGTACACTGTGGCTTAAATCAAGTTCAGGTCCTCCCTGTTTTACTAAATTACTGGCCATTTATTCTTCCCTTTCAACGGCAGAATACGATCACAACTGTTCTGAAAGGCTTTCAGCTGACAGTGCTGTCACTTCACAGCTGATTACAGAATACCATCACTACTGTTATGTACCTCAAATATATATATATTGTACCTCAAATTAGAATTATGTTATGGATTTTCAATTGTTTCGTTTGAAAAAAATTAAGAATGCATTTGTTCATTTTGGAGACTCCTAAAGTGATGATGTGTTTATTCTTACACATTTGCACCCTGTTGTTTGTCATGAATTATAAACTATATATACAGTGGGAGAAAAAAAGTATTTAGTCAGCCACCAATTGTGCAAGTTCTCCCACTTAAAAAGATGAGAGAGGCCTGTAATTTTCATCATAGGTACACGTCAACTATGACAGACAAACAGAGAATTTTTTTCTCCAGAAAATCCCATTGTAGGATTTTTTATGAATTTATTTGCAAATTATGGTGGAAAATAAGTATTTGTTCACCTACAAACAAGCAAGATTTCTGGCTCTCACAGACCTGTAACTTCTTCTTTAAGAGGCTCCTCTGTCCTCCACTCGTTACCTGTATTAATGGCACCTGTTTGAACTTGTTATCAGTATAAAATACACCTGTCCACAACCTCAAACAGTCACACTCCAAACTCCACTATGGCCAAGACCAAAGAGCTGTCAAAGGACACCAGAAACAAAATTGTAGACCTGCACCAGGCTGGGAAGACTGAATCTGCAATAGGTAAGCAGCTTGGTTTGAAGAAATCAACTGTGGGAGCAATTATTAGGAAATGGAAGACATACAAGACCACTGATAATCTCCCTCGATCTGGGGCTCCACGCAAGATCTCACCCCGTGGGGTCAAAATGATCACAAGAACGGTGAGCAAAAATCCCAGAACCACACGGGGGGGACCTAGTGAATGACCTGCAGAGAGCTGGGATCAAAGTAACAAAGCCTACCATCAGTAACACACTACGCCGCCAGGGACTCAAATCCTGCAGTGCCAGACGTGTCCCCCTGCTTAAGCCAGTACATGTCCAGGCCCGTCTGAAGTTTGCTAGAGTGCATTTGGATGATCCAGAGGAGGATTGGGAGAATGTCATATGGTCAGATGAAACCAAAATATAACTTTTTGGTAAAAACTCAACTCGTCGTGTTTGGAGGACAAAGAATGCTGAGTTGCATCCAAAGAACACCATACCTACTGTGAAGCATGGGGGTGGAAACATCATGCTTTGGGGCTGTTTTTCTGCAAAGGGACCAGGACGACTGATCCGTGTAAAGGAAAGAATGAATGGGGCCATGTATCGTGAGATTTTGAGGGAAAACCTCCTTCCATCAGCAAGGGCATTGAAGATGAAACGTGGCTGGGTCTTTCAGCATGACAATGATCCCAAACACACCGCCCGGGCAACGAAGGAGTGGCTTCGTAAGAAGCATTTCAAGGTCCTGGAGTGGCCTAGCCAGTCTCCAGATCTCAACCCCATAGAAAATCTTTGGAGGGAGTTGAAAGTCCGTGTTGCCCAGCGACAGCCCCAAAACATCACTGCTCTAGAGGAGATCTGCATGGAGGAATGGGCCAAAATACCAGCAACAGTGTGTGAAAACCTTGTGAAGACTTACAGAAAACGTTTGACCTGTGTCATTGCCAACAAAGGGTATATAACAAAGTATTGAGAAACTTTTGTTATTGACCAAATACTTATTTTCCACCATAATTTGCAAATAAATTCATAAAAAATCCTACAATGTGATTTTCTGGATTTTATTTTTCTCATTTTGTCTGTCATAGTTGACGTGTACCTATGATGAAAATTACAGGCCTCTCTCATCTTTTTAAGTGGGAGAACTTGCACAATTGGTGGCTGACTAAATACTTTTTTTCCCCACTGTACAAACGTACACTACCGGTCAAAGGTTTTAGAACACCTACTCATACAAGGGTTTTTCTTTATTTTTACTATTTTCTACATTGTAGAATAATAGTGAAGACATCAAAACTTTGAAATAACACATATGGAATCATGTAGTAACCAAAAAAGTGTTAAACTTCAAATAGCCACCCTTTGCCTTGATGACAGCTTTGCACACGCTTGGCATTCTCTCAACCAGCTTCACCTGGAATGCTTTTCCAACAGTCTTGATGGAGTTCCCACATATGCTGAGCACTTGTTGGCTGCTTTTCCTTTACTCTGCGCTCCGACTCATCCCAAACCATCTCAATTGGGTTGAGGTCGGGTGATTGTGGAGGCCAGGTCATCTGATGCAGCACTCCATCGCTCTCCTTCTTGGTAAAATAGCCCGTACACAGCCTGGAGATGTGTTGGGTCATTGTCCTGTTGAAAAACAAATGATAGTCCCACTAAGCCCAAATCAGATGGGATGGCATATCGCTGCAGAATGCTGTGGTAGCCATGCTGGCTAAGTGTGCCTTTGAATTCTAAATAAATCACAGACAGTGTCACCAGCAAAGCACCCCCACACCATAACACCTGCTTTACGGTGGGAAATACACATGCGAAGATCATCCGTTCACCCACACCGCATCTCACAAAGACACGGCGGTTGGAACCAAAAATCTCAAATTAAGACTCCAGACCAAAGGACACATTTCCACCGGTCTAATGTCCATTGCTCGTGTTTCTTGGCCCAAGCTGGTGTCTTCTTCTTATTGGTTTCCTTTAGTAGTGGTTTCTTTGCAGCAATTCGACCATGATTGCCTGATTTCACACAGTCTCCTCTGAAAAGTTGATGTTGAGATGTGTCTGTTACTTGAACTCTGTGAAGCATTTATTTGGGCTGCAATTTCTGAGGCTGGTAACTCTAATGAACTTATCCTCTGCAGCAGAGGTAACTCTGGGTCTTCCATTCCTCTGGCTTGTCCTCGTGAGAGCCAGTTTCATCATAGCGCTTGATGATGTTTGCGACTGCACTTGAAGAAACTTTCAAAGTTCTTGACATTTTCCGTGTTGACTGACCTTCATGTCTTAAAGTAACAATGGACTGTTGTTTCTCTTTGCTTATTTGAGCTGTTCTTGCAATAATATGGACTTGGTCTTTTACCAAATAGGGCTATCTTCTGTATACCCCCCCCCCCCCTTGTCACAACACAACTGATTGGCTCAAACACATTAAGAAGGAAATAAATTCCACAAATTAAACTTTTAAGAAGGCACACCTGTTCATTGAAGTCCATTCCAGGTGACTACCTCATGAAGCTGGTTGAGAGAATACCAAGCGTGTACAAAGCTGTCATCAAGGCAAAGGGTGGCTATTTGAAGAATCTCAAATATAAAATATATTTTGATTTGTTTAACACTTCTTTGATTACTAAGTGATTCCATATGTGTTATTTCATAGTTTTGATGTCTTCACATTCTACAGTGTAGAAAATAGTAAAAATAAAGAAAAACCCTTGAATGAGTAGGTGTTCTAAAACTTTTGACCGGTAGTGTATGTGGACACCCCTTCAGATTAGTGGATTCGGCTATTTCAGCCACACCCATTGCTGACGGGTGTATAAAATGGAGCACGCAGCCATGCAATCTCCATAGACAAACATTGGCAGTAGAATGGCCTTACTGACGAGCTCAGTGACTTTCAACGTGGCACCGTCAGAGGATGCCACCTTTCCAACAAGTCAGTTCGTCACATTTCTGCCCTGCTAGAGCTGCCCCGGTCAACTGTAAGTGCTGTTATTAAGTGCTGAAACGTCTAGGAGCAACAACGGCTCAGCCACGAAGTGGTAGGCCACACAAGCTCACAGAACGGGACATCTGAAGCTCGTAGCGTGTTAAAATCATCTGTCCTCGGTTGCAACACTTACTAGAGAGTTCTAAACTACCTCTGGAAGCAATGTCAGCACAAGAACTGTTTGTCGGGAGCTTCATGAAATGGGTTTCCATGGTCGAGCAGCCGCACACAAGCCTAACATCACCATGACCAATGCCAAGCGCCGGCTGGAATGGTGTAAAGCTCACCACCATTGGACTCTGGAGCAGTGGAAATGCGTTCTCTGGAGTGATGAATCACGCTTCACCATCTGGCAGTCC
This sequence comes from Coregonus clupeaformis, assembly GCF_020615455.1. Taxonomy (NCBI): domain Eukaryota; kingdom Metazoa; phylum Chordata; class Actinopteri; order Salmoniformes; family Salmonidae; genus Coregonus; species Coregonus clupeaformis. The sequence goes on from NW_025533616.1 coordinate 568,272, forward strand.
GAGGAACAAATCTGGTTTTGGCGGATGCCAGGAGAACGCTACCTGCCCGAATACATAGTGCCAACTGTAAAGTTTGGTGGAGGAGGAATAATGGTCTGGGGCTGGTTAACATGGTTCAGACTAGGCCCATTAGTTCCAGTGAAGGGAAATCTTAACGCTACAGCATACAATGACATTCTAGACGATTCTGTGCTTCCAACTTTGTGGCAACAGTTTGGAGAAGGCCCTTTCCTGTTTCTGCATGACAATGCCCCTGTGCAGAAAGCGAGGTCCATACAGAAATGGTTTGTCAAGATCGGTGTGGAAGGACTTGACTGGCCTGCACAGAGCCCTGACCTCAACCCCATCACACACCTTTGTGATGAATTGGAACGCCGACTGCGAGCCAGGCCTAATCGCCCAACATCTGTGCCCGACCTCATGTGGCTCAATGGAAGCAAGTCCCCGCAGTAATGTCCCAACATTTAGTGGAAAGCCTTCCCAGAAGAGTGGAGGCTGTTATAGCAGCAAAGGCGGGACCAACTCCATATTAATGCCCGTGATTTTGGAATGAGATGTTCGACGAGCAGGTGTCCACATACTTTTGTTAATGTAGTGTATGTTGTAAATATGTCTTGAGCCTCATCGTCACACACACACACACACACAGACACACACACACACACACACAGACACACACACACACAGACACACATTACCTGTGGTGAAGGCTTGACCTAAAAATAAAAATAAAACGTTTAAGTGTTTCTGGATTCTCCTCTGCTTTTTATCAACTCTAAAACATATAAACGATGCAAACAGTCCCATCAGGATAACAACAGGCTTATCAGATCTATTTTCAATCAAAAGCTATGAAGCTTCAAAGTTCACAACGTTGACTTTCTACACAGCCTGGATAGCCTGTTTTTACTGAAACAATAGCAGTTACTGTAAGTAAGGGATAACAGCATAGTAACGCATTCCTGAATTGGACCAGAGACTCCGTATCCTCCATCTCCCTTCCCGGACGTAGCCACACAACTTAACACAGGAAGAGAGAGGATAAGAGGAGGTAGGTTCTTTCTAGTGTGTGTAGTGTGTGTAGTGTGTTGTGTGTGTGTGTAGTGTGTGTACTGATGTATAAACATACAGTGCAGTATGTCAACCCACTGCAGTTTTGGGCCCCCCTCACAGCCTATAGTCTAACCCCAGCTCAGGTGCAGTGTTCTAGGGGTGGATATCATCAGGGATGCCCTTTGGTCAAGGTGGTTCATAGAAGGGTGGAGGCATGGCTCCCGTTGCCGGTTTGCCACACCTCTATATGACTTGGTTGGACCGCTCTGTGAACTAAGCATTCAACAGGCCCTACCTTCAAGATCCTTGTGGTTACTTTGCAAGCAGGAAGCTGTGAGTAAAAACCACACGTTGAACGGAAAGGAATCAACAAACTGCTAACTAATACTAAAGTGTGTGTGGTGTTCCTTTCCCTCTAAACAGACAGTAACTGAAGATGATGTGCAATCTTAGCCTTTGTTTGGATTTTTCTGCGTGGATATTGTTGTGGATCCACTCAACATGATTTGACCAGAACCTGGCATTATGGATCTATTATGAATTATACTATTAAGTATTACCTGTTTTTACAAGAAGGTGTATGGATGTATATTACATGCTTCAATTATAGGTTTACCTGTGGTCTGTCTTACATAGGAAATGTGTGTACACTCTCAGTAAAAAGGGTACGGTTAGGGTACAAAAATATCAAAATACACACAATGTACCTTCCCGGGTACACTTAATGATCACACATGGTACTGTTCGGTAGCTTTTAAGGATACATGAGCGGATAATCTAGTGTAATGGTAACATGTTTTATTTTGAATATAAAGGTACATCACAGTCTCAAAAGCCACGGCCATCATTATCATATTTCCCAGAATGCTCTATTGCAGGTAGATTTTTAGAATTGTTTAAATGTTTGTGTTTTTGCGTGCACATTATTTGATTGATAGACCTTATGCTACACAAAGATAACATTATTATTCAGTACCAGTCAAAGGTTTGGACACACCTATTCATTCCGGGGTTTTTCTTTAATTGTACTATTTTCTACATTGTAGAATAATAGTGAAGACATCAAAACTATGAAATAACACATATGGAACCATGTGGTAACCAAAAACATGTTAAACAAATCAAAATATATTTTATATTTGAGATTCTTCAAAGTAGCCACCCTTTGCCTTGATGACAGCTTTGCACACTCTTGGCATTCTCTTAACCAGCTTCATGAGGTAGTCACCTGGAATGCATTTCAACTAACAGGTGTGCCTTTTTAAAAGTTAATTTGTGGAATTTCTTTCCTAAATGCGTTTGAGCCAATCAGTTGTGTTGTGACAAGATAGGAGTGCTATACAGAAGATAGCCCTATTTGGTAAAAGACCAAGTCCATATTATGGCAAGAACAGCTCAAATAAGCAAAGAGAAATGACAGTCCATCATTACTTTAAGACATAAAGGTCAGTCAATCCGGAAAATGTCAAGAACTTTGAATGTTTCTTCAAGTGCAGTCACAAAAACCATCAAGCGCTATGATGAAACTGGCTCTCATGAGGACCACCACAGGAATAGAAGACCCAGAGTTACCTCTGCTGCAAAGGATAAGTTCATTAGAGTTACCAGCCTCAGAAATTGCAGCCCAAATAAATGCTTTACAGAATTCAAGTAACAGACACATCTCAACATCAACTGTTCAGAGGAGACTGCATGAATAAGGCCTTCGTGGTTGAATTGCTGCAAAGAAACCATTATTAAAGGACACCAATAAGAAGAAGAGACTTGCTTGGGCCAAGAAACATGAGCAATGGACATTAGACCGGTGGAAATCTGTCCTTTGGTCTGATGAGTCCAAATCTGCTATTTTTGGTTCCAACCGCTGTGTCTTTGTGAGACGCTGAGTAGATGAACGGATGATCTCTGCATGTGTGGTTCCCATCGTGAAGCATGGAGGAGGATGTGTGATGGTGTGGGGGTGCTTAGCTGGTGACACTGTCTGTGATTTATTTAGAATTCAAAGCACACTTAAACAGCATGGCTACCACAGCATTCTTCAGCAATACGCCATCCCATCTGGTTTGCGCTTAGTGGGACTATCATTTGTTTTTCAACAGGTCAATGACCCATAACACCTCCAGGCTGTGTAAGGGCTATTTTACCAAGAAGGAGAGTGATGGAGTGCTGCATCAGATGACCTGGCCTCCACAGTCACCCAACCTCAACCCAATTGAGATGGTTTGGGATGAGTTGGACCACGGAGTGAAGGAAAAGCAGCCAACAAGTGCTCAGCATATGTGGGAACTCCTTCAAGACTGTTGGAAAAGCATTCCAGGTGAAGCTGGTTAAGAGAATGCCAAGCGGGTGCAAAGCTGTCATCAAGGAAAAGGGTGGCTACTTTGAAAAATCTCAAATATATTATCATTTGTTTAACACTTTTTTTTATTTATTACTACATGATTCCATATGTGTTATTTCATAGTTTTGATGTCTTCACTATTATTCTACAATGTTGAAAATAGTAAAAATAAAGAAAAACCCTTGAATGAGTAGGTGTGTCCAAACTTTTGACTGGTACTTTATATTAAAGCATTAAACCTCTCATTAAAAGCTTCACTCATACATAAGTTATATTTAAACATAAACTGGTATTCCAGTAGATTACTAAGAAAGGCTCATCCTTTGTTAAAAAATTGCCTTTTTTTATACAGATGACAACTTCACATGGTGAATTGAAAATTAAACCTTGTTCAAAGTATCGCCCTTTCTTAAACAAGCCATACAAAGCTGGTTACAATTAAAATGTTATCCTCCAGAAAATACAGAACAACAAATATTATGGTTAAACTTAAATATACTGATTTCATAAAAAAACAAAAACATTTTGTGGATTTTATTTTATTTTGATTGTTGTATATTTATTACTGCTATTATGAATAGGAATGGTGGAGTTATGTCACACATGCAGCTATCGAAAATATATCAGAATGTTTTCTCACTCCAAAGTTACAACCAACTGATTGCAGCATTACTGCAAAAAATGGAGGAGGCAAGTGGAAAAGGGAGAAGGCAGGGAACTTGTTTGTCTGCCATATATTCAAGGCCCAGTGCAGTCAAAAACTAGATTATCCTGTGTGTTTTTGTATATATTTCCACACAATGAGGTTGGAATAATACTGTGAAAAATGATAATTGCCTTTTAGTGTAAGAGCTGTTTGAAAAGACCGCCTGAAATTTCAGCCTGTTTTGGTGGGATGGAGTTTTGGCCTGCCTGACTGACAGTTAATAGATCTATAAGAGAGAGAGATCCAAACCTTTCTGCCAATAACAGCTCGTTTTCAGTTTTCCCCTCCCCACTCAGACCACTCCCAGGCAGTCCTAGCAACATTCTTGGTAGAAAAATTGCTCTTTGCTAAGAAGCTATTTTTGTTTCTTTTTGACCATTTTAATTGAAAAACATTCACATTAATGTACTTAATTAATTACATTTGAAGACAAACATTTGTACAGCGACGCCGTACAGGTTGCAAAATAGCTGGGAAGAGATTTTCGATGTACCAATTCCATGGCACGTAGTGTATTGTATGAACTGATACACAAAACAATGCTTGTTTCAACACTTCGTTTTTCTATTTAAATTATTATACAACATTTTGCCCACCACCAGAATGTTATATACAGTATATGGGGCATACAACAATCTCAGCTCTGCAGATTTTGCTGCGGAAAAACATAATCATTTGATTATTTATTCTGGTATTGTCCCCATGTAGTTTGTTCCTGGTCACGAGGTTTCAGGAATGGCTGAAAAATCACAACAATCTCTTCAAATGAACCCTACAAATAGCAGTAATGGTCAATCAATCAACAATAATAATAATAATAATAATAATAATAATAATAATAATAATAATAATACTCTTAGTAAAAATATGAATCTTTAACGTACAATCTGTGGATACTTTGCGATTAGAAATGTTCGAAATTCATGTAAGACATCACAGCACAGTTGAAAAATATGTGAGCACACGGAAATCATCAAAAGAGGGTGTTCTACGGAGATTGGTGGGATGGGCTGAGAGTAGTAGAGGGCTATAGATGTCTGAGTATTATCTGTCCAAAACGTAATACATAAAAAAAAACTACTTTGTATAAAAGTACCATGTATGTAAAATATATGTAAAATGAATATGTAACAAAAAAAGGTGTAAAAAAAAATTAAAAAAAAAAAAGTAACTTTTGTCCCCCGAAGAGGGTTGTGGAAAGGCCAGAAAAATAAATACATTCTCCTAAAAATGGAGTGGTCATGGAAACTGCTTATTATACTATTATGCAGCCACGGGAGAGGCTGGAGGCATCACTTTTGTTATGGCAGAGGAAATGAAAAGCATAGCCCCATAGCTCTGTGGTGAGGACGGCACAATAGACGAGACGAGCCCAGGGAATGCATGCAGAACAGCCCTAAAACACCCTCACCACATCCTATTGTTGTTTCTCTAAATGGGATACTGTATGCAAGGGGAAATGTGTGAGAATAGAAAGGCGTGTAGTGGAGAAATTATTAATGTATCAGATAAACTAAAAGACTTGTAATTACCTCGATGAGTGGCTTCAAATTATAACTCGAGATCCCGTTCACTGGCAAGATAATACTAGAGAATGCGTTCCCCTGTATTAACATGGGGGAGAATTCCACGAACTCAATTTTAGTTCAGCTCCTTTATCAATAAGGTAACCTGTTTCCAAACGTAGGCCCTATCATTTGCCCATTGCTTTTTACACTAGACTCAGCCACATGGCGAATAGTACCGAAAATTTGGCACAGAATGCATAAATGTGTAACTGCAGAAATGAAATTGAGCTGTATTCAAATTGTGGATGCATAGTAGGGGTGTTCCTCTTGAAGGTGCAGTTTCTCCAGTCAAAATCAGCTTGTGTACATAAACAATGTGAAAAATAACATACGTTTTAGATTTTTCTAAACTAATCCAATCGGTTAGTAGTTGGGTTTATCGCTCCCGTTACTGAGCTGGTTGTTCTAGTTTAGAAGGTTGTCTCATTTGCCAACTTTCACTACCTTGGCAGTCATTCTAAATCCAGTTTGCGGGTGATTAAAAGTTTAAAACAACACCCACAAACCTTTTTAGAGAATATTTTTTGCCATTTAAGAGGAACAAACGTCTTAGTCACGGTGGTGATACCCTAAAATGGCACATTTTCACATTTTCCAAAAGTACGCATTTGTTAGCAACGCGCATGCCCCACCCAACTGAGGATCTGTCTTTTTCAGCCATCTATTTCCTGTGTTTGAGGGGTGCAAAGCAATCAATCTCGCTGGATTGACTGCTTTCATTTTACTCCTGCGACTCTTTCATACAGATTTTTCATACTCTTGGTTGTGCCTGATTATTTTAAATAATCCCACAGCACCCCCTCCACGGTGTATTTACAGCCGGTGTGTTTATGCAAGCGAGGCACATATCATTTTCATTATTTTAACAAAAAATTACGCTGCAATATGTAACTTTTTGGGCAACCGGGCCAAATTCACATAAAAATCTGAGTTATAGATCTGTCATACGTATTGAAGGCAAGTCTAAAAACTGGTAGATATGTTCAATGTGCACTATCTCTATGCTTCTCATTATTACATTTCGTTTTTGCTTCTTTTACTTTCGTATACAAGCTTCAAACAGCTGAAAATAAAATATTTTTGGTTATTGAAAATATATTTCATAGCGATTTAGATTGTACAATGCGTGTGCGTGAGTGTTTTAACCTAATGGCAGCTCCCCCGTGTCCCTGTTTACATTACAATGTCATGAAGCCTGATTAATTTTTTTTTGTTGTCATGGTGGAATATTTTACATACCTTATAACAGCTACAGGAACGTGGTTCTACTACATTTTATGCACTTTAAATATAGATTATTTCTGTAAGAGTGATTTATATTAAGTATAAAGAGTGAGCTCATTGTTTGTTTGCTTAGGATTGACTCATGCCTGAGCAGAGTAGGCTTATTTCTCAGTTTTTAAAGGCCCTCAACTACACAAAATAATCTTATGGTTTTCTTTATAGAACTGTAAGAACAACATGAAATCCGATTTTCTTTTCGAGCAGTAAATGGTTAAGGATGTAACCCATGTCTACCGCACGGTGGGGGTCTACCACGCTTTTCCATCCCCAGCAACAGACACGTCTCTCTCTGTTTCCCACACACATCCCGTTCCGTCACACACACACACATACAGTCAGTCACACACACATACATAGCGGGACAGTCGAGAAGACGGAGGTCAGCTACAGCTAACTGTTCTCTCCACATTTTACACCAAAAAGTAAGTATTTGTTTATTCGTGGGATTATTAGATGTTAGCTAATATTATTAAACAAGAGGTGTGTCACGTTTCCTTGTTTTTTTTCGCTCTCGTTGTATTCGCTTTCTAAATGTAACTTCGAAAACTTTTGCCCTGATAACAAGCTAGGTCTAAAGTCAGCTGAAGTAATTTTATCTAGGTGGTGGACTTTATTTAGCTGTAGTTAGATTACATTTTAGTTCGTGTAAAAAGATAACCTGGTAGGGCAATTCGCTCAGTAAAATTGAGTCTAAGGGCTGTTCTTAGTCACGACCCAATGGCCTTATTGCTTAATTCTACTATACATATGTGTAGTAGCTAGCTGAATTATTAATCCATCACTGACACTATAAAAAAAGAGTGGTGTTTTTTTTTGTCCTTTGGTCAATGGTTATGGTGTTAATCTTGTTTTGAGAGGTGGATGGTAGACAGACTCATGCCATTCTATGACTGTGCTGGAGGCTTGGTGCAATACTACTCAGTGTAAACGGATTCTGTGTCCATGTCTCCTCCACTTTTCCCTGTGAGCCAACAGTTGTTGCTGTTAAGAGCTGGGGACTATCATGGTATTAAAAGATTTTAACCCCGGGGGGTGTATACCCTGCCAAGGTAATGGACTCACAGTCACAGATGTGTATATAGGTCAGATCTGTGTGTGTGTGTGTGTGTGTGTGTGTGTGTGTGTGTGTGTGTGTGTGTGTGTGTGTGTGTGTGTGTGTGTGTTTGTTCGATAACCCACCCTCCGAAGCGATGTTAAGTGTGCGTGTGCGTGTGCGTGAGAGAGTTTGGCATCAGAGCTCCTGTGGTCTTGGTTTAAAGCAGGGCTGAGGCTAAACCAGGTTGGTTATGTTTAATTTATTGCCACAAACACACACACACACATACACCACCCTCGTAATCCTGTGTAGCCCCACTGTATCCCCACTGAGAGACAAAACACACACTGATTTCATCCATTGGATTGCCTCTACTGTGTGTGTTTTTGTTTGTGTGCCTACTCAAGCTTACTTGACAGTGTGAAACTGCCCCCCCATGCCAAACCTTTTTAAAGAGGGAAACCAGGCCAATGCAAAACGAGCCTTGCTGTAAATATAAATACGACCTCTTGGTCTCTGTGTGGGTGACATTTGGCAACTTCGAGAGGACCTTACTTGTTTTCTCAGTGCATATTTGCACACACACTGCCCATTCACTATTTTATGTTTTTCAAATAAGGATCTGTGTTTTCCTATGCCGTAGCCTGTTGCTTGCTGTAGCTTGTTCTCTTATGGACACAAACCAGAAAGCCCAGGCTAAATCTAGGCAAAGTTGTGAGTTTCCACCCTCAGTGAAAGTCACAAACAGAACTAACATTTCTCTTTCTGTTTGGGGCAGTAGGCCTACTGTACCATCCCGTAATTCGAAAAAAAAAACATCCCTGCCACTTGGTTTCCTATAAAGCTGAGGGCTAGGGCTAGAGAAACGTAGCCTAACCACTCTCTAAATGTGGACTTTAAATGGTTGGCACCATGGCATGGTCATGCTCCGAGGCATGGTTGGGGAGTTTACTAAATCTGTAATGTAGAAGATTAAGAACATTTCTGGAATCACCGATTTGGGTATTTATTAGGATCCCCATTAGCCGCTTGTAAAAGCATCAGCTACTTTTCCTGGGGTCCACATGAAACATGACATAATACAGAACATTATTAGTCTGGAGGAAAGGGAAAGGGGGATACCTAGTTAGTTGTAACCCTCTGAATCAGAGAGGTGCGGGGGGTAAAATACATACATTTAAAACGTCACACTTAGCCTACATGTCAGTACATACACACAATATCTAGGTCTAATACAAACTACAGTGTAAATTACAATACAATATATATACAGTGGCTGTGTCTCTTCACAGTCCCCTTTTGTGCAGTAAGGTGTTCTTTTTATCTGGTTTTCGAATCTGGTTTTATTGCTAGCTTGAGTTACCTGGGGCGGCAGAGAGTTCCATGTAGTCATGGCTCTATTTAATACTGTGCGTTTCCCCGCCTCTGTTCTGGACCTGGGGACTGTGAAGAGACCTCTGGTTGCATGTCTTGGGTTGTACCGAAGAGCGTCCAAACTGTGTGCTAACTGCTTGAAAAGACAGTTCGGTACCTTTAACCCATCAACACCTCGCACAAAGACCAATATTGATGCCAGTCAATCTCTCCTCAACTTTGAGCCAGGAGAGATTGACATGCATGTTACTGACACTTGCCCTCCGTGTACATCTAAGTGCGATACGTGCTGCTTTATTCTGGACCAACTGCAATTGACCTATGTCCCTCTTTGCCACACAGCTGGGCGGTAGTCCAGGTGCGACACAACTAGGGCCAGTAGGACCTGTCTGGTCGACTTGAGATGTCAAGAAGGCAGACCAATGTCCTATCCTGGACAGACCTCTTCTCATTTTAGCAACCATCGAGTCTATATGTTTTTGTCCATGACAGCTTGGTATCTATGGTTACACCCAGTAGTTTAGTCTTCTCAATTTACTCAATCGCCACATTATTCAATAATATATCTAAATTATGTTTAGCGTTGAGCGAGTGATTTGTCCCAAAAAAATGATGCTTTTCGTTTTGTGAGATATTTAGCACCAGCCTATTGCTAGGTTACCCATTCTAAAACTGACTGGAGCTCTATGTTAAGGGTGTTAATTATTTATTTTACAGTTGCAGCCGACGTGTATACTGTTGAGTCGTCAGCGTACATAGACACACAGGCTTTATTCAAGGTCAGTGGAAGGTCATTAGTAAAAACAGTGGAAAGTCATTAGTAAAAACAGAAAACAATAATGTCCCTAGCCGGCTGCCCTGCAGTACACCACACTCAACTGAGCTTGCTTGAGAAAGGCTTCCGAAACCCCTTAGATAGGTAACGCTCAATCCACAATAAGGCAGAGGATGCAAATCCATAACACCTACGTTTTTTTTCAGCAATAGGTTATGATCAATGACATCAAAAGCTGCACTGAAGTCTAACAAAACAGCTCCCACAATCTTCTTACTATACATGTCCTATAAGCATGCTGAAAGTCTGTTGTTAATGTGTTTTCTGTAAAATAACTTTGACTAAAGGTTTCAGGCTTGCTTAGGAAAAGTTGAGTCATTCAGTCGGTGAGTGTTCTTACAATCAACAGATGCAGGCCTAACGTGACTCATAGGTCTAGATGATTGTTTTCACTTTGTTGTGTTCAATAAGGTGATTTTGATATGTTGCTCTAGGGAATAGGGAATTGGAAGTACTGCCTTCTATAGCTTCAGTTCTTGTTCTGTCTTCAGTGTTTCTGCTGTGGCACTGTGCCATTGCAAAATCCTTGCTGAACAAATATGAAACATGAAACAATATTTCTGCCGAGGCACACTTTGAAGATGCTAGAACAGTGTACTTTTCCTCTGCAAACAAAACGAGTATTAAATAGACAAATCTGACCACACCATAGTAAAATAGTTGATCTATTTACCTACGCGAGATAAATATTCCTCTCGAGGCGCATTGAAGTTACGAGTGCCATAAGGAGGAAAACATGCATTCTGACAAACAGTCGATACACAACAATTCTTGCATTCGTGGGGGAAAACGAGGGGGATCCCAGCTTTCCGTTCCTACTTTTCTTTTCTCAACTCCTAAATATGCGCGAACTGCACCATTTTGGTCCTCTGTAGCTCAGCTGGTAGAGCACGGCGCTTGTAACGCCAAGGTAGTGGGTTCGATCCCCGGGACCACCCATACACACACAAAAAAATAATAATGTATGTACGCATGACTGTAAGTCGCTTTGGATAAAAGCGTCTGCTAAATGGCATATTATATTATATTATATTATTATTATTATATTATTTTAAACCCAGAGTTTTTAGCAGCAGAGATGAGTGCATAGGGGAGAGTGGGGCTAAATGTAACACAGGTCAATTGTAGGGTAACTTGGGGGTAAACCACCACCCTTCCTCAAAATCATTCTTTTGGAGTGACTTAAAAAAATGTGTTGAGACAGATTACATTTTTAGTTGAGCAAGAAAGTGTTGGGGGGAAAATATGGTGACGAAGTGGTTTCTGTGAGAAGTACAGGAAGTGGGTGTGTTACCCCGGGTGACGGATCACACCTAGTTACCCTAACAGGAAGTCCTACATTATATTTACTGTGTTTATGCACGTTTTTTTGGGACATCAAATTCATCAATAAGATGCTAACTATATATACTGAACAAAAAATATAAACGCGACATGCAACAATTTCAACGATTTTACTGAGTTACAGTTCATATAACGAAATCAGTAAATTGAAATAAATAAATGAGGCCCTAATCTATGGATTTCACATAACTGGGCAGGGGCGCAACCATAGACACACACACAGGCACATACACACATACATATATCAAATCAAATCAAATCAAATTTTATTGGTCACATGCGCCGAATACAACAGGTGCAGACATTACAGTGAAATGCTTACTTACAGCCCTTAACCAACAGTGCATTTATTTTAAACAAAAAAGTAAGAATAAAACAACAACAAAAAAAGTGTTGAGAAAAAAAGAGCAGAAGTAAAATAAAGTGACAGTAGGGAGGCTATATATACAGTAAAATAAAGTGACAGTAGGGAGGCTATATATACAGGGGGGTACCGTTGCAGAGTCAATGTGCGGGGGCACCGGCTAGTTGAGGTAGTTGAGGTAATATGTACATGTGGGTAGAGTTAAAGTGACTATGCATAAATACTTACTTAACAGAGTAGCATCAGCGTAAAAGGATGGGGTGGGGGGGCAGTGCAAATAGTCCGGGTAGCCATGATTAGCTGTTCAGGAGTCTTATGGCTTGGGGGTAGAAGCTGTTGAGAAGTCTTTTGGACCTAGACTTGGCACTCCGGTACCGCTTGCCGTGCGGTAGCAGAGAGAACAGTCTATGACTAGGGTGGCTGGAGTCTTTGACAATTTTGAGGGCCTTCCTCTGACACCGCCTGGTATAGAGGTCCTGGATGGCAGGGAGCTTTGCCCCAGTGATGTACTGGGCCGTACGCACTACCCTCTGTAGTGCCTTGCGGTCAGAGGCCAAGCAGTTGCCATACCAGGCGGTGATGCAACCAGTCAGGATGCTCTCGATGGTGCAGCTGTAGAATTTTTTGAGGATCTGAGGACCCATGCCAAATCTTTTTAGTCTCCTGAGGGGGAATAGGCTTTGTCGTGCCCTCTTCACGACTGTCTTGGTGTGTTTGGACCATGATAGTTCGTTGGTGATGTGGACACCAAGGAACTTGAAGCTCTCAACCTGTTCCACTACAGCCCCGTCGATGAGAATGGGGGCGTGCTCAGTCTTCTTTTTTTTCCTGTAGTCCACAATCATCTCCTTTGTCTTGGTCACGTTGAGGGAGAGGTTGTTGTCCTGGCACCACACGGCCAGATCTCTGACCTCCTCCCTATAGGCTGTCTCATCGTTGTCGGTGATCAGGCCTACCACTGTTGTGTCGTCGGCAAACTTAATGATGGTGTTGGAGTCGTGCCTGGCCATGCAGTCATGGGTGAACAGAGAGTACAGGAGGGGACTGAGCACGCACCCCTGAGGGGCCCCCGTGTTGAGGATCAGTGTGGCAGATGTGTTGTTACCTACCCTTACCACCTGGGGGCGGCCCGTCAGGAAGTCCAGGATCCAGTTGCAGAGGGAGGTGTTTAGTCCCAGGATCCTTAGCTTAGTGATGAGCTTAGAGGGCACTATGGTGTTGAATGCTGAGCTGTAGTCAATGAATAGCATTCTCACGTAGGTGTTCCTCTTGTCCAGGTGGGAAAGGGCAGTGTGGAGTGCGATAGAGATTGCATCATCTGTGGATCTGTTGGGGCGGTATGCAAATTGGAGTGGGTCTAGGGTTTCTGGGATTATGCTGTTGATGTGAGCCATGACCAGTCTTTCAAAGCACTTCATGGCTACAGACGTCAGTGCTACGGGTCGGTAGTCATTTAGGCAGGTTATCTTAGAGTTCTTGGGCACGGGGACTATGGTGGTCTGCTTGAAACATGTTGGTATTACAGACTCAGTCAGGGACATGTTGAAAATGTCAGTGAAGACACTTGCCAGTTGGTCAGCACATGCTCGGAGTACACGTCCTGGTAATCCGTCTGGCCCTGCGGCCTTGTGAATGTTGACCTGCTTAAAAGTCTTACTCACATCGGCTACGGAGAGCGTGATCACATAGTCGTCCGGAACAGCTGGTGCTCTCATGCATGCTTCAGTGTTGCTTGCCTCGGGCGAGCATAGAAGTGGTTTAGCTCGTCTGGTAGGCTTGTGTCACTGGGCAGCTCGCGGCTGTGCTTCCCTTTGTAGTCTGTAATAGTTTTCAAGCTCCTGCCACATCCGACGAGCGTCAGAGCCAGTGTAGTATGATTCAATCTTAGACCTGTATTGACTCTTTGCCTGTTTGATGGTTCGCTCGGAGGTCATAGCGGGATTTCTTATAAGCGTCCGGGTTAGAGTCCCGTGCCTTGAAAGCGGCAGCTCTACCCTTTAGCTCAGTGCGGATGTTTCCTGTAATACATGGCTTCTGGTTGGGGTATGTACGTACGGTCACTGTGGGGACGACATCATCGATGCACTTATTGATGAAGCCAGTGACTGATGTGGTGTACTCCTCAATGCTGTCTGAAGAATCCCGGAACATGTTCCAGTCTGTGCTAGCAAAACAGTCCTGTAGCTTAGCATCTGCGTCATCTGACCACTTTTTTATTAACCGAATCACTGGTGCTTCCTGCTTCAGTAGGAAGCTTCATCGCTATATGAAGCTTCAAATCGCTTCATATAGACACTCACTCTACACACACGTACACATGGATGTTA